>NC_069112.1:30973230-31588230 GCF_025612915.1 Magallana angulata
AGAAAACAATTCTGTTGAATTGATCAAATAGTCTTACATTAATCACTGTGATATACAATGCTGCATTTTCCATCTTCGCCTTTGAACTATGGGGAAAAACATGTTTACAAATACTATTATGTCGATAAAACAGTTTAGTCTTATACATAATTATAAAATTTTACATTTCACTATTTGTGTAGAATAATTATGAAATGTATAATTTGTTAGTTTGTTTTATATGGTAAAAATACGAAAATAAATGCAAAAAAAAAGCCGGTTGTTGTTTGGTTTTTTTTTTTTACTATTTTTGGTTGGCAAAATCATACTTAAAAATTATCTTACACTGTCACAGTCCTCAACATGCAGGGGAGATACCGCCTCACTATCATTTTGCTCCTCCCCAGCAGTATCTTTCTCCTTCTCTTTTTCGTTTGGTCCAGGACCCTGTTCTATAGCAGAGTCCATCGATGATGATAATGTAATACGTTTCTGAAAAGAAAAATCAATAAAACTTTAAATATACATTTAATATATAAAATTTTAAAAATTAAAAAAAAACGTGCACGTTTACCGTGTTTAAACGCTTACCAAAATATTCAAAATATCAAAAAACAATTCTTCTCGATTCATCTTGATGCGGTGTTTAAGTGCTACACAATCTACCTATATACATACATATGGTGGGTAATATACGGTTAAAAGAGTGTCATAATAAAAGAATTGCATGTTGGCACGTCTGTCAATTCATAAAGTATCGATCTATATTCATGAACAAAAAAGTAACTTGTTTTAGGTAGATGTTCACACCGTTATGTAATTTACATAATTTAAAAAACGTGCACCTATACCGTATTTAAACCCTTACCAAAATATTCAAAATATCAAAAAACAATTCTTTTCGATTCATCTTGATGCGGTGTTCAAGTGCTACACAATCTACCTATATACATACATATGGTGGGTAATATACGTTAAAAAGAGTGTCATAATAAAAGAATTGCACGTGACATGTCAGTCAATTTATAAATGATCTATCTATATTCATGAACATAAAGTAATTTGTTTTAGGTATATGTTCACACCGTTATTATGTTATTTACATAGCCTTAAGGACACATGGATCAAGTAAAGATCATACATGACAATTTTTGTTTTACCCACTCCTTTACAAATTACCTACTTTTACCACGCATCAAAGTCTATACCAGCCAAAGTCTAGGATCTGGTTTTGGGAAAATCTAGTGCTAAAAGTTATCAAACTTTAGAAACTTAAGAATACATTAAATAGTTTTAAGCATTTTATGAGAATGTACAAAATTATTTTTATGCTTTTTATAATTTTTATTTTTTTTTACTTTGTTTTATTCAATAAGATTTATAGATTTTTTTGTTTGATTTAAACGTAAATGAAACTAGTTTTACCTAACACCGGAGCGAAAAAACACAACAATCGAAAATGTCGTTACTAATATTATTGTATTATTATAGACAATGAAGGCAAATGTAAAATGTTAATCTATATGTTTTATTTTGTTGGCGAACGTGGCCACGGCCTTAGGACTGCCGTATGTAAAATGGCTAGCCCTATCATTAAAACATTACATTATGCATTACATTATAGATTACAGTATGCATTACATTATACATTACATTATGTCATTATACATTATCTTTCAAAATCATTTAGCCAATAATGTAATGTATAATGTCATAATGTATAATGAGCATGAAGCTTTAATGTATGATGTTGACTAATTGTCTTAATGTTGCATAATGAGTGATGGATGATATAATGGTCATCAATGGTTGACATTCATAATATAGACAAAACAACACTGGTACTGGGAACAGATACACAGTATTATTTTGCTATTAAATCTATAAAACCAAAAGAGTCGCGAAAAATCGCAAATAATTGAAATTACAATGTCCAAGTAACACCAGTATTTCTTCCAAGGTCGTGACGATGACAGGATCTCAGGACTGAGGTGTCCTCCCGTCTTTGCAAAGTTCAACACACAGTGTCTAATCTAATAACAGACAATCATCTATTGGAGTATTCTGGTAGGAATCTGAAAATATAAATAAAACTACGACAGAAAGCGTTATTAAATATGTACAAATGTAGTAGTTTTACTATTGACTATAATTAGAACGTGGAGTGGGTGGGTGGGATTTTTCTTCACTCAGTCTACCCAGCTGATCTGTATACAACCGTTGTAGAATGTGACGCAATGAGAAAAAAGTATGACGTCACAATGTATACGGGGAATGAAATTTCCCAGATTTATTTATAGTACAGTTAGGTTTGTTCATTGCTATAATAATCTGATTTATATTTCAAAAGAAAATAAATTTTATTATTAGGGGTTGTTTGCGTTTTAGGTTGCAGTGTTCAAGCGATTTGTGATGAAAAGTATAGAGCAGTTGTTTGTGACAGATTCACAAAGCAAACCCGCATTGCTAATATGAAAAATAGACATATCTTCGTCAGAACTCGACAGTATTTCACCACCTAGTTTGCTTAACCATTAGTGGTTCAACGTCACCAGGTTTTAACGCCTCAGTCTAATCAAATCAAACAGTTTAGGATAAGTGTACAGTTCCTCACTCATCCTCAATCCTATTCGGTGTTGACAAAACAATATGCATTGCTCAACAAAATGCATACACATACATCACAAATGACCTTCAATGGCATAGCTACAATGTGTCTTCTTGTTGGTGGCTCAATGATAAGAAGTGGCAACTTGCAGCTCTTTTGGCAGTTAGGTACTGTAACAGTGGACCTTTCCATCGGGTGGAAGAGCACAAGGTAATGTGTCTCTTCATTTGCAATCACTTTCACAAAAGTTTTCACTCCACCAAATTGTCTTTGTATTAAATAATGGCAATGTTTCTTCTTAGAGTGGATTTGTACTATGAACAATTTTCTGACCTATGGGCAGTCGTTTGAAGAAATGAAAAAAAGTATCCAAGTGTAAAACAAATTGCTTCTTCATTGTTGTAAGAAGCACCAACAACAAAAAACCATTTCCAATATATTAACTGGTCCTCTGCATTTTCCCATAAATTTTCATAAAGATCCGTCTTACTAGTTCCCATGCTTTAGTGACTTTGCCAGCTTTGGAAGACTTTGATGAACCCTAGAGCAATCTGAGTTGCAATATGCTAAGTGCCATGGAAAAGACGCCGAAGTTGTCCATTAAAGTCTTTAAAATAGAAGCATGATGATGCCAACAGTAGTCCAAGGTCCACCACTTTTTCTGTCAAATTGAGTAGAAGATTGTGCGTTAGATATTGAGTATCTTTCTCCTTCAAGCACAGGAATGTTGAGCACAAATTCCAAAATCATCTGCCGAAAGTGGAGGATGTTGATTGATGCTATCTTTCTCTGTAGAAGAATGTAGGAATATGGAAAACACGATGAGGGAGAACCCATACACTTCAATGCAATATTCAAGGTGTAATTAGTTGGACCATTATCAAAATTTTGAAAATTCCTTTGGTGGTTTTTTTTTTACTTACTTACTTTTTACTTAACACCTTAAAAATGAAATCTTGACTAAGAATATCAGAACAATCATTTATTAGGTGCAAAATGTGGTCGTTGGACATCGGATACCTTAAGGTATCCGATCCATATTTGGACCAATTTTTTCAAACCTTCAATATCAATCGTGTATTTAATACTTTGATATTTATTTAAAGCATTTAAGAGTAGAAAAAGATTTACCGAGGGAAATTTTCAAAAATATTATTAACTAAGCAGTAATTAATTTATGAAGACTGCATTAAGGTCAATGGAGACAAGCACATTTGTTAAAAAAAGTAATTACTAGGAATATACTAAAAATGCTTCGGTGGAAAGGTGTATTTTATCATTAGGGATACAAAAACTATTGAAAATAAATTTTATACCGTGTAGATTATTAAGAATTAATTTTTATAGAATAAAGGCTAAGGGGGGACAACTCTTCCAAAAAAGGAAAAGGTCATTAATTAGGGCACAATCCACTCTAACATATTGATACTTGAAATGAAAAATAATGTCCAAATATACTGAGTATTAAGCCCATACATATCTGTTACGCACCCAGATTAATTGAATCTGAGGCTATTTAATGGATCGGATACCTTAATAGCAATTTGTTCATCTGGCAATATTCCGTAAAACCAAGGCAGGCCATAATAAAGGAGGAAGTTCTTGAACTCGGCAGCCTTAAATTGGGAACATCATTCAGAGATCTTTGCGTCCTTGAGATGTAACTTGCTGGTTTGATGCCAAGAAGGCGTTGGTCCACTTGCTGATGTTTTGAAGATAATGTTCCCGTGCGATTTATCAATCAATAACGTCAGCAGCATCTTGACGACTCCAAGAAGGACACACAATATGTTATCAAATCCTGCTCCTCGAATGATACTGAAGTTCGGGAGGTATGAAAACCACGTAAGTCCCTTTAAACCGAGTACGGTCTGTGTTCCTCTATTTGCCTAGTTATGTTCTGTCTGTTCTCTGTTCCTGAATCTTCGCCACAAGCGGCTTAATTTTTTCTATAAACATTAATACAGACGTTCACATATTCAGCAAATACAGACGTTCGCACATTCAGCATTCACATGTCTTTTAAAGTCTTATCCGACTGTCAGTTCACGTGTTTGCTGTAATATAATACTTAATCAATTTAAAAAAAAGGAAGAGGTATATTACCTATGCTGTAGATAGAAATGACATTATAATTGTATAGACAATAAGGCAATATTTGGATAATGGTCGGGTGACTTACTACACTGTGAGTTCTAATTCGTGCTTGATAATTGGCTTTGAGAGTTTATTTCGTTGACCAGTATTTCCTTGACCGCCACCTCTGTCTTCAGCCCCTCTGCTTTCCGCATGCCACTAAGTCAATCTCTTTTCCAAAACAGATATTCTTCATTGCAATCTAAGGTAAAGAGCATGAATCAATTTTTGCTGAATAAGGTCATATTCATCGATCTCTGTTACTTATTAGAGAGGTTTAGCAAATCGACGTAAACATGTACGTGTAGCAAGGGATTCCATAACATTGGCACTGTAAGCAACGATGGCTTAAGTGCACTGAAATCCGAATACTCCACTGATCTATCGATATTGCTAATTACTTAATGATTTTCAGCTATATTCTGTTCTTTTAAGATTCTATCTTTCCGGCATTTAGTTCTTTACCCAGTTTTTCCTTCAGAGTATTTCGGGGATTACATTTTTTTTTCTTATTGGTGAAGATTCACTGTTTTCTAAGTCACTTTCATCCCATTCATCAGGTATATGAGGTATATATATTCACTACCGGAAGAAAAATTCAAAAGGTCATTTGAAAACTCAGCAGCAGATATATCGCAAATGGTCTTTTTCATCTGACCTTCATCTGATTTGGGAGGATGGGCAACTCTATTGCATTTGATAACAACTGTTTCTGAACTATATGGTATGCATGACAATATCAATACTTTTAATGACTACTTTTATGGAAATAAACACTTCATCAAGATTACAAGACATACTTTTCACACCTGACAGTTAAATTCAGAATTAAAATAAAAGTAAATCACCTTAAGATGTATCACACGTGGCCGTTATCATCTGACCTACGTATGTTTTGAGACCATAGGCAACCTTATCGCATGCAATAATTTATACAGGTACCACAACTTAAATTAAAGTAAACATGTAAAAAGCTGATTTGTATTATAAGACACGCTTGTTATTATTTGACGATTAAATTCAGAAGTAAAAAAAAACAGTTGTAAATCACCTGAAGATGCGTCACACATTGTTCTTGTCATATGACCTACATCTGATTTGGGAGGGTTGGCAACCATATTGCATGTCATAGTTCATGTAGTTACAACTGTTTCTGACCCAAGCTCATGTCATCAAGAAAACTTTCAATAACCACTACAAAATATACATTTAAAAACCTCATAAGTATTACAAAACATACTTGTCATATCTGACATGTCATATCTGACCAAAAAATAATTAAATAAACCACTTACAGATGTACCGCACGTGGCTGTTGTTATTTGACCTACATTTGACTTGGGAGGGTGGGCACCTGTTTCGTATGTGATTGTTTCTGGAGTAACAACTGCTGATGAGCTGAACCAATCTGATGCCATTTAGGCATGCAATTTATATACTAATCAGTATACATGAAGTGGTCTTTATTTGTTATGCAATAAATAAGAATATTGAGACATTTTTAGATTCTCAAATTAATGAAATCCCTCTGTTCAATGCTATACATCCATACGTTTATTTCTTAGATTGAATTTAGTCTTCAAAATTTGAAAATTCCTAATTTCATTTTCGTTGTCCCACTGGGTTTTGCCGGTTTTAAATTGAACTAAATAAACATTTCTCTAGTCGCCTGTTGTCATTTCTTTGCCTCATTAGGTCCAGTATATTTACCATTTCTTGATCAACACCTCGGCGTTTGATCAGGGTCATAATCGTGGTCGTCCGGGCGATCGTTCGGTTTAACACTTTTAAACATTTTATTCTGTTTACATGTGACGTTAAAGTCTTTGGTTTGTGATCTGGGTTTTTAATTTTGTACGTCACATCGGACAATCTCGCTAAAACTTCGTATGGTCCGTGCCAGTGGTGTGATAATTTTTGCGGACAGTCCTAGTTTGGTTACAGGAGTGTATAGCCAGACATTGTCACATTCGGTGTTATGTGTTTCTTAGGAAGCACAGTCGTAATGCTCTTTCTGCTTTTGTTGGTTCTTTTGTAAGTTTTCTTTCACTAAGGTGTAGGTCTCTTGAAGACGTAGGACTTCGACCTAAGATGTACTCGTTGCGATAGGCAAATGGATGAGAAAAGAAGACCGCAAGAGGAGTTTCCAAATCCGTCCTTATAAATCAGTTGAGACATGTGATTGCCTCTTCAGCCGAACTAAAAGGTAATTCTTACCTTTTTTGTTGTTGTAGGTATGTACGTACTTTAACCCCTCATTGCGTTCAATACCTCTCTTTCCTGCCTTCCAATTTTTTTTATTTTTTAATACGCAGGATAATAATAAGAAGGGTAACGATGAGACTATTGTGTGAATTACAATGGAGGATTATCTGGATAAGGGAGGGTACTAATTAGAGGGGAGGGGGGGGGGGAGTTAACAACGGTTTTATTTCTTTCGAAGTGTAAAGGAGGGGTATAGCATGGGAAAAACAATCGGAACTATTGTAAATACCAACAAATGAGAGGGGGCATTTAGGAGATGAAAAATTAGGCTAATATGAATGGAATCAAATGGGGGGGGGGGGGGTGATCTGCATTACCATTCATACCCTGAAGGAGGGATATATAGGAGAGGGATTAAATATTGAGTTTAATGTGTAAATAAACAATGGAAGGATCCTTAAGGTCGGGGAAAGGGGTAATGTGAATAGATGAAAAAAAAAATTGTAACAGGAGGTGATCAACCGTAACCGTTGAAGTACATTTAACGATACTCTAGTTTAGATCCCCGGATTAGTCATGCGGTAGTCCCCTTTATTAAATTTCGTGTCCAGTGGACGGTAATACCGAACTTACAGCCTGCACTCCATCGGATACACATATACCGAAGTTCGGATGTTAAATGGATTACGACACCTTATGTATTTTTATGGCGTCGAGCAAAGCTCGAAAGCCATCTACGGATCGTACCTCCGGAAGTTGCAAATTTTAAGGAGCCAAACAACCTTAAATGAGTGCAAAGTTTTCTTATGTGTTTGAAGAAAATTTATAGACGACATACTTCAATTTCGAGCAGTACTGTACGTCAACAAAACAAGTTGGCAGCGCGGGCATGTTAAGGCTTCCCGATGGATTTTACAGCGATGTGTAGAAAGTCACTTGTCTGTACTTCATACGATATGACGTCATAATTAACTTTGACGTCACGATCTGCATTCCTGTCGATAGTTCTCAGGGAATGTATCTCAACGTTTAAAGTGAATTACATCAAACCACTATAAATCCGCATGTTTCCTTTACATAGATGCTGCCGTTAATGCTAGACGTACAGAATTCACTCATATCAAAAACCAGTATCAAATAATCGGCAGTTGCAAAGCTTCGTTATAAGTAAAAGACTATTTATAAACTAGTGGTTTGAAGACTCTCCCTGCTACGTGTAAACAACTGAATGAAGAAATTTTAATGCATGTAAAACCAGCTTGGCGCAGGTGAAAGATCAACACAATTTTAGAATTTTTTACGTAACATTGGTAGAGAATATAAGTAACAATGTGAATCGTGCTACGGAAACATACGGATTAATCCCAATTTTTTGTAAATCGCTTTTGATTAGTAAAAATGTGCATTATTTTGATGATTTTCTGGAATGTTTCAACAATATCTTCCATAAACGAAATATCTATTTCTTTCCCTAGCAAGAACTTCAAAGTATATGACTTAACAAAGAATTTTTCTTAAAAATATGTATGATTTAATGTCATTAATCACTTGCGCCGATGCGATTTAAAAAGATCATTTTCAATATTAGGATTCGCCCGTCACGTGATTACAAAGAACATATGACGTCACAAAATGTTTCAAATATAATGTTTAACATCGGTGTCAATAAATGTAACATATATTTTAAGAAATACTCCCGGTGAAAGTATTTTTGCGATGATTCAAATAATATCGTTTTCCAGCCGTATTTTAGCATCGGGACGCCTTAACATTGCTGCGAGATACGAAATGGTTCAGGTCTTTGAAAATGCTCATATTTTATTGTAAACAAAATGTCTGGATTCGGCGGATGAATACACTTCCACGGAGACACTTGCGATAGTTAGGCCTACACACTCAATTTGGTTATGAAATATAACAACGTGCAAAACAGATAATTTTGTATCCATATCAAATATTGACAATGCACAAATGTTTGATATTTTAGAAACAAAACTTCCTACATCGAGCGAAAAGTATATTTACAATCAAAAGTTATTTTAAACCAATTAGTGAACTACTTTCACTTTGTAAACAACGTTAATGGGTGCTTTCTTTTATCTACCCCTGATCTTTTCGGCCCGTGTCAATTGGACCCATGTGAATTTTAAAGAGACAGTGTGTTAATCAGCAGTATACAATGTACAATATATAGAATTAAACACAATCATAATTTTAATATTTAATTCTATATGAATAGAGAAAAAATTTCTAAAATAATTTTGACTCCTAAGATATTTCTAAAGTTAGATTTTTAATTAACATTAAACACTTTTTAAGAATTAGGTGAGTCAGTTTGTAATGAATTGTGATTTAATTAGTTATGTGATAAAAGATATATTTCTTCTTGTTTTCTTTGAAAGTTTGACTAATGTATTTGTCTTTATACATGGTCTCTGGTGCTACGTGGATGAGAGTCTTGACCTGGATGGGACTCACGTCTATTGCAGGTTAAACTCAAGCTTAGGGCGATATGGGACACCTTACAAAATGATGAACTTACAAGATGATGACTTCATTCAAGATTGCTGATAATCTTGTTTTATCAACTTTTTTTTTAATATCTTGCCTTGTTTTAGAAAATGTTCATACAGAGAGCCCTTGTGTGAGAGACAACAACTCCATAATTATGCAGGTGATGAAGGTACCGCTTTATTGCTACATAAGCAGCCACAATAATGTCTCCTATAAAACAATATAAACAGCTACAACTGTTATCAGATGAATACATATAGCTATATGCATAAAAGAACATTCTTTTATTTGATTTGTACGTGTTATACACAAGAAGTACATTATATCAATGTACACATTTTCTGTAATTATCAATGCAAAATAATTTCTTTAATCTGTCCTCTTCTTGTGTTTGTAAGACTACGCATACTGTCAGAAAATGTTACTGTCACAGTTTTGTTTACTTTAAAGGCTGTTTTAATAGTTGATAACCCATCAATGCCAAAATACACATCACATCCAGACATGTGCACAGCAACAGTATACAACATATCTTTTTCTAAAGTAACATTGTTTGCAAAAATAAATGAAAATTCACACTCTTCAGTCAACTCTTCACGTACTTTTTCCTTCAGAAGAATATTTTCATCACACGATAATGCTATTACAACTAAGACTGAGACATTGTAGTTGCCATACAAAATGATTCCATGAAGTTGCATATTTTTATCTACAGAAACTACAAGTCTATCCCCATTTAGTTCATCGCATTTCCACGTATTTCTTGGACTTCTTGAAAAATACCTAACAATCTTAATGTCCTTGTCTGACTCGCACATACGAGAATGAAAAGCTGGACCAACAGTGTCCTTACAAACATTCAATGAATTTAAATATAATACCATTTTCATTGCAAAATCATCACTAATAATATTTTTTGTTCACACCATTTTCAATGAAAAAAGAGGCGGACATTCTGCCAAACATGATATTTGGAACAAATTTTTTCCCAAGTGTCCAAAACATTTCTGCATCCACTTCACTCTCAACAAAAATAGCTTCTCTTCATGCATACACAGTGTTTTTCGCTTAAGCATCAAATTAACTAGATCTAAAGGGTATTGGAAAAAACATCTCATTTGCAGGACTATTGGACAGAATATCTCTTGAATATTTGTCAATGTATAACAATGATGATGATGTAACAACATCTTTCAAACCAAATTTGTGCGCAATATGTAAAACAAGCAAGGCTTTATCAACACATATGGACTGTTGAAGAAAATCTAAACATTTCACAGACAAATCTGTAATCATATAAAACTGTGATGCCTGTATCATATCCTCAACATTTTCAAATGATAAATCAATATCATGTGTGTACAGAAATTCAATAACATCTCTTGTTTATGAAGGCAACAAATCATGACAAACAACTGCCTTTTTTGATTGGTTTGGATCCCAATTTGCACTCAAACATGTTCTAAACCAATCACAGCCGAGTATAACAACTGTCCTGTGTGCCCTCAGGGTAGTTCCATCTGATAATGAAATTTCCAGAACGTAAAAAAACTCTTGCTGATGGAAAGCTTTAATAAGCTTCTCACCCAGTCTTGCCATCACAGCTGGATAAAATGTCAAGATGTTCCTTAGTCAAAATAAATTCCAATTGCTTTATGTGTGACTATTTCAAGCAGTAGTCAACTCTTCATATTATATGTACTTCCACTAATTTTTTTTTCTACATAATCAAGGCTACCACTGTATCAATCTTGATTATCGCAAAGCAAATGCTTTCAACCCCCCCCCCCCCCCTCCCAACTTTTCCAAGTTTTCAAATGAAAGTAATTTCATTGAAAATAATTGACTATGCAAAACATATACTTCCATCGGGGTGCTTTCATTAGGAGATTCATAGACTATTTTCCCGTAAATGTACATGCATATCTTATCAAATTAATAGATGGCAAAAATAAACACATTTCATCGAGGAACAGATCTTTAAAATACTGACTAAAATGTCTGAATAAAGTATAAATAGAGAATTTAACAGCTTATGAAATACCTAAGCGTTAAAAGAAGAATTGTAAAAATCTCAGAATTACATACATACTTTTCTTCAGCTATTTCCGAAGAAACGATTACTGTTATGTTTTAGGCCTACATATGAAGCATGAAGTCATAATCGAGACTGGGCATGCAACCTTGAGTTTGAGTAGGCAGACAGATCCTACTGTCAGTGTTTCAAACCATTTAAATATGCGCTCTGTCCAACTGCCACACGATTTACATAATATTACAACCAAGTTTAAAGGTTCTATAGATAGTGAAACACCAGTCAGACAATACAAGAAATTGGCGGATCGCGGAATTTGGATTGACATGTCACGTGAGCCAATGAAATGACGCAGCTCAGTACATGTATCCAAAGACGCGCCGCCATTTTGCCCGACAACTTTCGACTTTAAAGGTTGTATGATTTCACTGACAATCATGGTTAAACGGCGTTGTTGGGGTACATGTAACACAGACAACAGGTACCCCGATCGAGGGGGGATACGATTCATTCCTTCTCCTAAACCAGGCAGGCAACTAGAAAAAGCGAAGAGGTGGATACGGTTGTGTGGGAGGCCACACAACCAGTTAAACGAAAGCATATTGAACGAGAGAGGAAAAGCCACACATCTGTATGTTTGTTCAAAGGTAATTTGCTGAAAATATTTTTTAAATGAGCTAAACAAGTGCTTTAATTTGTAGAATAGGTTTTTTAATATTTAGCCCGAGATTCCTCTTAAACTATCGTGTGTACAATGCAGGCGTTACAGTCGGAGATCCGTCAATATTAACCATGTTATTTCATGCCTACGTACGATAGCTAGATTTTTAAAAGAATATGATTTGAAACAAAAAATTCTTGGAGCATATTAAATACTATCCATACATAACAGAAGATTTCCAGTCGATTCGGAGAGAGAGAGAGAGAGATTACTTATAATGAAGCTATAAATGTGTAATGTCCTGTTAATTTATATTACTCGATAAAAAATCAATATACAACTGTAGGTTAAACATAAAATAATAGAACCACTAAAACTTACACTTATCATGTGCATAGATTAGGATATTAGCTTTGTATCTTGGGCCCCTTTTTGTGATTTTTTTACATACAGGCACGTAGCGTCGGGGGGGGGGGGGGGGGGGGGGCTTTTTCAATTTTTCTCGCAGCAACAACTGTTTTTAAAATATAAAAAATTGAATTATCATAGAGTTGGCCCCCCACTTTTTTGGGAGTATGTACAAAATTGATATGGAAATAAGGAATGAAATTGAAGTTATATACTATGCATGTTTTCATGTGTCATCGCATATAATTAATTTAAATCATTGCTGTGTCATTTTATCTGTGCTATTGATGAAAAGGCATATGAAATAATACAATTTTGATAATTTCATTTTATTCTAATATTTTGTTTTCAAATATTTATATCTGTTAGTGTAAGCAGTTTAAAATTTCAGTGAGTGGATAATTTTTTGTCAAATCCATTATATGAATTAATGAGTGCAACAGTTTTTAAGACATTGATCATAGGTCATTAATGATGGAATGACAGATTGATAAAACGGGTAACATTATGTCCTGGCCATTTCATGGCGGGAACATTAAAAATCAATTATCTGTATGAAAACACTTTCATTGGTTTGTAGGATTGAAATTTAGGTTTAATAACAGAAGAATTTTATTTAGCTAATTTGATTTATAATACTCCTTATATCAGATTTTCCATGGAAAAGTGGATCTGCATTTCAATATATAAAATTAGTTGTAGAGGAAAGTGACAAATATATGTCTAAAAGGTAAGTCTAAGGGAAAATTCTTAAAGTTGACATCAGATTTGCATAAGAATAATTCTTGCAATATATATATGATAAGTATGATTTTTACTATGTTAAAATTTTAAGTTGTGGAATGATTATTTGTTGATAAAAACTGCTATGGAAATATTTTGGTAAACAGCTTAAATAATCAGTACTTTTCTGCAAGGAAATTGTTATGAAATATCATATTAAGGGTCTGCTAGTGTTTTGTATATTTTATTGACATTTTTCCTGGTTTAAATAGATACCTGCAGTGTCGTGGATTTGATGGAATTCAACGAAACTCTTCCCATGTAGACATCCACTGTTAAGCATATGATAGTTACATAATCGTATTGGTTGGTAAGTTTATTGACGTCAAGTGATCCTGTTTGGTCAGATAATGTGATGATTCTGCGTTTTGATGTTTTAGTCTCCAAGACGTTGGTAATCTAAGAGCAAACAGAAATTCAATATCTAATAAATATAACATTAATTGTTTTAATAGTTCATTTTTGGAAGTTTAACCATTATTGATTTTTGAAGTGTGTTTCTCACAGAGCAATTCAAATATGTGTCAAATATACATAGTGCTGTATTTGTCAACTTCTCTGCATTGCTTTCGCGGACAATACTTATTCCAGCTAAATTTAACAAATATTTCATAAAAGAATTAAAATAAGAAGTATATGTGAAAGCAATATTTATTCAGATACTGTTAAAGAAAATCGTTGCATTATCTTTTGGAAGAGAAATTGCAAAATATTGAATGAATGATTCTATGTATAACAACAAATGTACACTCGGTCACATTTATTGTCGCTGGAGGCTTCGGTGAGAAATTTGCTGAATAGAAATTGTTTAGTACAGGGTTTTTATAGAAAAAAAAAAGAAGAATTGTCATAGTTTTGAGCATACGGTATATGCACAGGCACCTGAAGTTATATCTTTTTCTCATAATAAACAAAACGTATCCCATACCTAATAATACAGAAGGGAGGATGGAAGTTGACATGTTTGGGTCATACTTTGGAATATCCCTTTTCTGATTGGTATTCTATTTGCAACTCTTAATAGATATACATTAAAAGCTCATAACTCACAGACACAATCATAAAGTGTCTTGTTCACAATTCAATATCTATAGACATTAAAACACACAACTAACGGATACAATCATTTATCAAAATAAAGAATACAATTTAAAAGTATCTTGCTCACAACTCATAATCAATAGACATAAAAAGCACACAAGTCACGGACACATTTAGCAAAATGAAGAATATCAAATTCTAAAAGTGTCTTGTTGAATGTTCAAACTCATAATCGATAGACATTCAAAGCACACAACTCACAGACACGATCATTTATCAAAGTTTAGAATAAAGTTGGAAAGTGTCTTGCTCCAAACTCATAATCAATAGACATTAAAAGCACATAACTCATGGACACAACTACTAAACAAATTGAAGAATGCTATTTAGAAGTGCCTTATTCACAACTCGTAATAGGTAGAAATTATAAGCACATAACTCCTAGCCATATTTTTTAAACAAATTAGAAATACAATATTAAAAGCATCTTTTTCGTAATTCAGTAACTATAGACACTTAAAGCCAATATTATATAGCAGATGTACCATCAATACTTAAATGTCTTATTGGCAACTCGTAATTGATAGACAAAAAAATTACACAACTCACAGACACGATCATTTATCAAAATGAAGACTACAATTTTAAAGTGTCTTGTTCACAACTCATAATCGATTGACATTAAAAGCACATAACTCATGGACACAATCATGTATCAAAATGTAGAATACAATTGAAAAGTTACTTGCTCACAACTCATAAACATTAGACCACATAACTCAAGAACACAATATTTTAACAAAGTGAAAAATGCAATTTAAAGTGTCTTGTTCACAACTCATAATCAATAGACACTCATAATCAATAGACACTAAAAGCACATAACTCATAGACATAGTTTTTTTAAACAAATTTAAAAGCGTCTTATTTAAAACTTGTTAACGTTAGACACTAAAAGCCCATAATTCATGAACACAATTATTAAGCAAAATGTACCATACAATATTAAAGGGACTTGGACACGATTTAAGATCAAAAATGTTATTTTTATTTTTTATGTATAAAATGGTTTACTGGTGCATTTTAAATGATTGACCAAAATATTGAATGTTAAAGTCAAGCTACAAGCGAGATACAGAGGTAAGAATTGGTTGTTATGTAAACAAAGCTCGAGTCTTATAGTTGTTTACAAAAAATGTAATGAAGAGAATTATCATTTTTTTGACAAAATGACAAGTAAGAACCATTTAAACTATTTCAGTATCTTCATAAATACTATTATCAACAAAAGAAAGATACATTTGATTGAAACTTACGCCAATACAACACATATGTAAAAATGACAATATTCGAGTTCGTTTACAAAACAAAGAATTATGAACTCTGTATATTGCTTATAACTTGAAATTTGACTTTCAAATTTTGACATAGCATTTTAAACCTCTATATTTATCAGTATAAACATTGAAAATGGAAAAATAAAATTTGAACATTTTAAGTCAAATCGTGTCCAATTCCCTTTAAAATGTCCTATTGGCAAATCGCAATTGATAAATAAAAGCACCTAAATCACAGACATGATCATTTATCAAATTGAAGAAAACAATTTTAAAGTGTCTTGTTCACAACTCATAATTGATAGACATTAAAAGCACACAACTCACGGACAGTTATTTCAGAAAGTGAAGAAGGCAATTTAAATGTGTCTCGTTCACAACTGATAATCAAAAGACATTAAAAGCCCATAACTCACAGACATAATCATTTATCAAATTAAAAAGTTTCTTGCTCACAACTCATAATCATTAGACCACACAACTAATGTACACAATGATTTAACAAAGTGAAGAATGCAATTTAAAAGTAATTGATAGTCTGTAGAAAATAAAAGCACACAACCCATGCAGACAATCATTTATCAAAATGGAAAATGCAATTTGAAAGTGTCTTGTTGACAACTCATAATCAGTAGACGTTAAAAGCACATAACTCATAGATATAGTTTTTAAAACAAATTGAAAAGCATCTTATTTAAAACTCGTTAACGTTAGACATTAAACGCCAAAAATTCATGAACACAATTATATAGCAAATGTACCATACCATATTAAAATGTCCTGTTGGCAGCTCGTAATTAATATACAGTAAAAACACATAACCCACGGACATGATCATGAATTAAAATGAAGAATTAAATTTAAAGGTGTCTTGTTCACAACTCATAATCAATAGACAATTAAAGCACACAACTCACGGATCCAATCATTTAACAAAATGAAGGATGCAATTTAAAGAGACATTACAGCCCATTTTGTGCAAAAACCATGAAATGACCATTTTCCCACAACTTAAATGAATTTTGTTGCAATTTTAAAATATGAACTTTGCAAAAATTACCCTTTGTGAAATCTAAAAAGTATCAATTCATCGCAACAATTAATAGTTTTTGACGGTCCATACAATAAATATTGCTAATCCAGCCTTTTGATCATTAGCGCATGCATATAGATTGTAAACATTTTGACATGGCTTTAAGCATGTTCAGAGAGAATGACAAGACCATGGATTTTGACAGATTTAGCTACGCAAAGGGATCAAAAGAGATACAGACAAAATACAAGTGCGTTTTTTACCTTAGGACAAATAAAAAAAAAATATGTGAGGTTCTGGTAACATCTCAAAATAAATTAGGGTAGGTAGTTAAGGGTTCTTTTTTTTAGAATAGAAATGTATAAAATGATTTCCTTAGTAAGTACTACCTAGCACTGCATGGCAGGTGGCATTTGTATTTAGTGAGATAAGTATACTAAACCCAGATTGGTAGGGAGCATCTAGTTTTTAACTATGAAACAAATATGTTTAAATGAAAAATAAATAAAAAATAATTTAAAAACAAAAGGTATTAAATGTTTGGTATTAATTAGGCCTGGGATGATTCAGAGTTCATTCGATTTGGTTTGATTTTGATTCAGAATGCTATGGTTCGATATTTTTTTTTATTTGATTCATTTAAACAAAGGTCAATCTAAATATTTCTCATTTTAAATTTAAATAATGATCTTTACCTTGCAAATCCATTTAAATTCAATTCAGGGACCAAATTAGAACAACATTTTAGAGAGATTCACTTATATCTAACAAATTATAAGGAGAAACTTGAGAAATTAGGGAGACTTCCATTTCTTGACAATAGCATAATGCGTATGATGATATACAAAGATTAAGTCTTTAATGATTTCGATTGGAATAGAAACAAATCAATAGAAACTATAACAATAATCTTAAAATCATTTTAAAAATTATCCAATTTGTCGAATTTAATTTATTTGATGTATTCTTTTATTTTATATATGAAATGTTTTGCATTTGTGTTAGCTTAATAATAATCTAAGGCCGGAACGGCCACAAAGGCGTCGAGCTGACATTTTCTTTTAAATAGAATGATATCAATAATTTGAATTTCTGTACTAATAGTCGTATATCAAATAATATTAGAATAAAAAAGGAAATGAATTATGTTTTGTGCTGTTTTAAAAACAAAAATCGGTATATTTTGTTATAAAATAGGTAGTGATGCGTTAATAATACAATAACTCATCATGGTTACAAAAATCGAAGAAATTTCAAAGTTCAAAAATAAATTATTTTCTTTCTGCTTTAAGGACGTTGTTTACTCAGGGTTTGATTTCTCAAATCTGAATTGTTAAAAAGCTCAATTTCATTAGTAAAATTTGTTTTAAATACAAAAAGTATTTATAAAATGAATTATTATTGATATAACAAGCGATATTTTTTACTAAATTATGGAATTAGGCTCTGACAGAGTTTGACTTTTAGCAAAACAGAGGAAATTCGGACTATTTTTTTTCAGATTTTACTTTCCACTGAAATATTTTTTGTAGGTTTTAACTTGTTTTTTCGTTTAGATAATCTTATGGCACACACTACAAAAATATTGAAAAATGCTGACACCATATTTCAAAATTTTGATCATTGACCTCATATTAATTTTATGCCAGCAGAGAAAGGTCAACATACTTAGTTTAATTCTTTTAATGTTTTAGCATTATCATCATTCAGTTTTTGTTATATTGAATCAAAAATGGGTAGTAATTTGAAAACTGAAAGAGAAAATTCGGACTAGAATATCTATAAAACTTTTGAGAGAAAAATTATTGCTTTGTATCTATTTAATGTCACTACAATTCATAAACTGTATTTCATTTGTTAAAGAGTTAAGCAATTTGTATTATTTTCAGAATTAAGGTAGTCCTATACTCGGCACTAAATAGGCTCAATCATTAAAAGCTTAGCTTTAAATGATAAATATACATTCTAGCAATACATAAACAAAAGAAAATATGTATGTTTACATGCTAGTATGTTTGTTATCCCCTTGCGAAAATTATTGACAATTATGAAATTTGCCAGACGTCCGTTTTTCCTAAAAAAAATTACCAAAATAGAATACAGAAAATGCAATGCTAGTATCGCGTTTGGTAATTTTTTTTTACTATTTTATGGACTCAAACTTAAATTCATGGTGTTTATTCTATAGATTGACATCTTAGAAAAAAGATTTGGTAAAATAAATTTATGTTGACGGATTACTTTTTACGCGTTAAGCTCTAAACCAAGTAGACAAAAATCCGTATAATATCACATTTTGCTACAGTTTTCTGCCTAGATTTGTCAACAATTTTAGATATCATTTAAACGTTAATTAATTGACGATTGATTACATTCGAAATATTAATCATTTCTATCTCTCATAGAATACATATATTACCGCTCTAATTGGTTATTATTGCCATTGTTTACAACAGCGATGTTAAGCAAAATCAATACCGGGTATCAAAAACGCTTTGTAAAACTCGAACCATTATTGTAACGTATTATTATGACGTAGTGCGATACTCGGACTACTTTAAGAAAATTTCAATCATAGTGTAAAATATTTATGGGTTTTACTTAAATTTTCAGAACATATTCAATGATCATTCAGGTACTTCACTACACCGAGACTTATACTTTTCAAGACACTACGTCACAGGATGGCGATTTAAATGTTTTGTTAAACTGTTCGTATCAATTTATTCAGATGTATATCGTAAGAGCTCAGTGGTTAAAGTATCAGGCTTGTGAACCGCAGGTCATGAGTTCGAATCAGACTGGGGCTTTTGTTCATGATTACTGAATGAAATTTTTGAAAATGTCACTTTTTATCTAAAATTGCACATTATTTGGCCTATTTGACACATATACTTCCATCATGCTATCTATCATAATCAAGGAATTTTCTGCTGATATAAGAAACTACTTCAAGGTGTAGTAAGGTACCTTAAGTAAAAAAGTAGGTCATTGACATTAAAAAGTCTTTTAACAATTTTCACAGGCTCATAATTTGAATACATAATTATAATAATAAAACATACTTTTATTTTGTTCAATTCCCGTTTGAAACAAGATTACCTATGGTATGGTTGTTTACAAACAAATCCACAACACATGCTATCTAATCCAACTGCATCATCCAATTTTAACTACTCGGCCATTTCCGCTGTTATTTTTCGTTAGCGGAAATTGCCGAGTAGCTACGATTGCTGCATCATCGTGTTATTAATTGCAACAAAATCTCTACATAAGTTTATCGCTTACATTTATTTGGAGACCATGCCCGATAACAAATAAATTTACATATCAAATTTTATTTTTATCGGGCACGGTCTCCAGTCAAAATGTAAGCGATAAACTTTAAATATTATTAAGTGAATGATTACATTGCACCTTATTGTATTCATCCGCCATTTCTTGATTAAGCAAATGTATACGAAATCAATGAGTTGTCAAAAACCAGGGAGGCCAAGTTGGGTTTAGTTTAATAAAAGGATACAAATCTTGTAATACGTTTAATACTTCAAGGAACTTATTTTTTATGCGCATTAAAAAGTCATCATGGAACTCCTGTTGGATTTATTCTTTTTTATTCTGCATATGATTATTCCCAGGCTTGCTCATTTTGCTCAGATGTTGATATTGATGTTCTAGAGATCTTCATCAATGGTTTTTGCTGTTAAACATTTTTTTGTCTCCCAGAATTTCATGCATGTAGAGCATTTTGTGACCGTTCTGGTTTTGCAGTAGAAAAAATCTTACAGCTTTAATAATTATTATGAAGGTAAGTTATAATAAATAAAATAAAAAACAATTATATATTTTTATGTATTATTATAGATTTACTAATTGTGTTACAAGTTTAGCGTATATGTCATTAAGCATCAGCTTTAAGATTAAAAGACAGTAAGTTGTTTGTTCATTCTTTTGATGGAATAATGTCCGTGTGTAAAGTGATATTTGGTAACCCATGACTGAAAGGAAAGGGGTAGCCATTTTGTTAGAGACAAAAATTTTATAATGGAGAGACGAGAAGAATTTGTTATAGGATTGTATGTTGTTTTAAGCTTAGCATTAAGAGTTCTTGGGTTTTTTTTTCAATAGCAATTCAAAATTTAGTCAGTTTGGTGTACATTTAATTTTGCGAGTTTCTTTTGTAATTGATCTGATATTCTTCATAATTGCTCTGGTGTATCTCTCCATCTGGCCAAAAATAATTTAAAAGTAGATGCAGAGTTCTGTGATGTCACACTTTTTTGTAAAACTTTGAATTCTTTAAATATTGTGCAAGATAGATTTATTTATTTTATGTGAATATAATCACATAGAGTTAATTAGAATTATTGGTAGGTTCAAGATATTTTCGCACATAATTTTATACTAAATATCCAAATTTTTATATATTTTATCTATGCAAAGGGGAAATAACTATTTTTCTGACTTTTCTCTCAGTTGTATGTCTAAATGCTATAGTTTTTCTATTCCAACGATCAATTTTAAAATATTTTTGTAATTGTAGTTTTCTGATAACGTTGACATTAAAATTAAACAAGAAAAACAAAGGACTAAGTGCGGTTTTATGCAATTTTTGCCCCCCAAAATCAAAGTTTTAGAAAGAGCTTTAAAATAAGTTGAAAGATAGTTAAAATCATATTGAAAATAAAGGTGTAAAAGGTTATCACCACAGTGACGTCATAATGTAGAAATGACGTCATGAATATTGCATTATTTCGATAAATTGATGTTTTGTAGCACAATATGGGTGTTTTCCGATGGTTTTAATTTTCGACTGGGAAACATCGAGCGCAGGCTTGCTCAAGTACCATTTTTTAGTATGATATGTATTACTATCTGAAGAAAAACATATGTTAAAATCGCACTTGAGCAGACCTGCGCTCTATACTTCCGAATGCAAAATATAGAGAAAAAATGAGAATATCTTTATTTGTTTGCAAATTTGCGGGAATTAGGTCATTTAAGTGACGTCATAGATAAACAGCGAGTGAGCAATAATGACTAAAATCAAGATTAAAGTTATAGGCATCCTCTTTACAATGATTTGTGAAGATTTCATTTTCATACGATACTATTTAAAAATTGGTTGAAATCGGGGGCAGATATTTGACCATACCGCACATAGTCCTTTCTGCCTACAAGATTTTACTTTTAACATTAAAACAAATACAGTTTTCTGATGCTAAAATATGCTTTAGTTATGTCTATGTGACATCTCAAAAAGTGTGATGACATGTATATTTTTTTTTAACAATTGATGACATTTAAGTCTATTATGTCGAAATCTGTTCAGTTTCTCAACTTTCCTCAGAGAATTTTACGAGTATGGAGCTACCTTAAGGTATGAAAAACCTCATAAGATTGTCAATTCTTATGTACTTCCATCTTGAATAGAACATAACATAACACCCCATTTTTTCTACAATATTTATTATTTTGTGCATATTGACGTCCGATACAGAAATCGCTCATTAAACAAATTCCTTCAATTTCAAATACCATAACACACATTTTCACCGATCCAAACCACACCATTCGCAAAACTTCACGAAGTATTGCTACTTGATAAGCACCTTGTCAGTAACACTAGAAACTGCATCATATATGCATCTTTGCAACATCTAACATGTTCAAAATCTTCAGATTGAATATTTAATTCTTAAATAAAATCGACTTTCTCGTGCCGTCCGGAATCGTCAGAATGAATACTAGGCGAACATACTCTACCCGTAATCACCTTCAAACCCCGCCTATCTCATGAATATTCATCATTACCACAAAAGAAAATATTTTCAATCTAAATCACTACGTTCAAACGAAAGAAAATATATTTCTTATGTACTTCCATCTCGAATAAAACATAACATAACCCCCCATTTTTCTACAATATTTATTAGTTTGTGCATCTCCAAAAATCGTCGGATTGTCTCTTGTGTCTGTTCCAGAACGCGCACTCTGTGCGTGGTCTTCTGTCGCACGCGTATTCCCGTCCTGGTCCTCTGCGTCCTCGTATGCTTGCTGCGAATGACTCGACCAACCGTCGTCGGAAAAGGTTCCAAATCGGCCACGAATTTGCTCTTCTTTTAGATCAGCACGCACAAACGTTTGAAAGTTCAAAGGTGTTGTCTTGGACGGATCTACAGTACCGTCGGGCTCTGTCTCGTGATCGTAACCGTGCTCCTCGAGTTTATCTTTAGTTGAATTTTCGTTACGTGCGGCGGTGGGGCTGACGGAGGATTTTACGGCAAATACTTTTCCTGCTGACTTGAACTTGGCTCCGCCTGTCTCCGATAATTGTATAGGCTTAACTTTAGGTTCAAACCAAATTGGAGGATATTCTGTTGAAATATTCCAATAGTCCGGTTTATAAGTATTTGAATTGAACAATATTTCGTTGTCCTTATCGTCAGGCTGTATATATTTATCCAATGATAACTTTGAACCTGGACACCATACGTTTAAGTTTTTGGAATGGAGTCAGTTTAGTTTGTGACGTGTTTTCTGCCATTCATTTGCCTTTCATGAAAAATATTGTACTGTTAACCGTAACACACTGCCCCGGCTCTTGATCGTTTTATTCCTAGGGTTCCGCGTCCTCTTGCAAACGCACCCTAATAAAGGCCTGGGGGAAGCTTATACACAGTTCTTTCAGCGACGAAGATGTAACCCCGGATTATCACCACTTATTATGACAATTCTTGGTGTTACTGGGGTAAAATTGTCATAATGTACGGGATCTTGAAATCGCTGTTTACCCGAAGGAGTCTGGACTGCGCACCGCTATGGGGAGTGGCGTCCTACCCGCTCTGGGGTGTAAATTCTTTACCCAAGCTCTGAATATAGAACAACGCAGACAAGACTTCGGTTTACCACTAATCCAAAAGTCCTATCTTCGCCGTCCATATGCCCTAACCTACGTCACCTCACCCTCCGTACCCTTATCTGTTCATCTCACAACGCGTTCACTTACTCCGACGCGCCGTGGTCAGTTTATATCGTATTTTATATTTAACTCTTAGCCACTAACTCGGTTCCGTGTTTCCTATCATATATCAGCAATACAATTCCCCTAATGATGTAAACATAACCCCTAGTTCATCTCTTAACAATTCTCTATCTACTGACCAGCGGAAAATAATCTTATGAATGAATCTGTACACGTGTTTCTACTCATTGCCGCGGTATATTTAGGTTATATTTACTTTAAGCAAATTTAATGTAAAATATTATTATGATATTTACAACCCCAAATTTAAAGAAACCAACAATCTAGATTCTAATTTGTCTTTGATATACCCATCCTTCGCAGATTCAGATGCCCACTTTCCATGTCTTTTGAACAATCTATCGGGTATACCGGAATTAGCACACACAGTAGCACCCCCTGCCCTTAGACTATGTAAACCATATTTTGAAATATCGGGCACAAAACATTTAAACGCCTCTTTGAACAGTTCTCTCATTCTCGTATATGTCAAAGCTTTAATCCCATTCCGAACTTTATATCACGATTTAAAGTCTTACTCATGTTACGAAAAATGAAATCGGAACAATTTCATGGAAATCCACACGATTTGAGAAACATTTCTAAATTTTTTACAGGACACTTTTCACTCTCAGTTCTAGCAATCACCACCCATTGCCCGTCTCTGTAAATATCAGTTTTACTTCTCTCAATAAAAATTGTCATATGACTCTCCTCAAATTTCACATCTGAACATCTTGTGTTCAAAAGCTCATTGCTTCTTAAAAAACCAGCATATGCAATTATACAAGCGAAAATAGATCCCTGATTATAAATATTTTCACTCTGAAAATATTTGTTATACATTTTCTTTAATAAATCTGCAGTAATTGGTTCTTTTTTCGTCCTTGGTATACACAGTTTTCTTTTTCTCGATTCAAACACATTTTTCACTAACTCCGAATCAGTTGGATGATGTAATCCAATGAATACGCCCAACGAATGCTATAAACAGCCGACGTTAACACATTTACAGAAACTCCTTCTTGAATTAAACTGGCAAGATACATACTAACAATGAATGATTCTCTTGAATATCCTTGCTCAATCACTACACCATTCTTCTACTAACATTCTTCTATTAACAAAACATACGCATGATATACGTCCTTTTGTGGTTATTACGTTTAATTGGTGAAGAAAATATATAGCCAAAATTTATTTGAAATGTGTTGAAAAAAGTAGAACGTTGAGGATGTTGATTGTCTAATGTTCATAGGTTCACGAGACACATGTTAGCTGGTTAGAGGACAGCAACCCCCCCCCCCCCCCCACACACACACACACATACACACAAAACAACATTCTCTATATCCCACCGAACTTGATTATGTAGTTGTTTATATATTGTTTCTGTCCTGTATAAAGATGAAGTGTGACAAAAACTTTTCAAATATGCTGGGTATATATAGGCTGTGTAAGTGAATCTCGCACGGCGCGAGATTTAAAAGAAAACGTCACTTCCGAGAACCATACTCATGGCGATATCGTTGCGTTTTTGGGCCTCATATACTGAGGGGCGCGTCAAGCTTCAGCGGCGATCGGAAAATTCTGTGAGCAGCGATCACGTCCTGAAGTTTGTTTTCGACGAAGAAAATCAGTACATTACTGGTGTAGTCCAGGCCAGCATGCGGAATGTGGCGTATAAAGTTACAGTAAGTTGACACCATTCAGACATAGAGTCAGGCAGATGATCCTGATATTCATTGTTTAATGATAAGTCAGATAATATAAATCAACATGCACGAACATGGCTATAAAATATATATAATTATATTGGAACAAACTATGACAATCTATCTTCTCAATTGTTTTGACTTGTACATCATGAACCGGAGAAACCTTGTGAGTGAGAGGAAACTCGGAAAATTAAATTGTTTACTGTTTACATAGTGTATATTTACCGGTACGTGTAATTGTACTTAATCATACACATTCATTACATGTATTATGTATCTGTCGTTCACTTTAGATTGAATTAGATGATGACACAGTCAAACGATCGACATGTGAATGTGTTATGAGAGACTACTACTGCCATCATGTTGCTGCTGTTCTTCTTTTTGGGTAAGAACATTTAATCCTTTGTGAATCAATATTCTCTTAAACTTAATAGTTTTATTGATTTAAAACTATTCTAAAACAACATCATTTCTTTTTTTTCCTTTCAATAGCTACAAAAATGTCAGCAAGACTGACATCAGATGCAGTTGGCTAAAGCGCCCAAAGTCTCAACCCAAGAAAATTGAGACAATTGATGAAATGTATCCATCGCCAAATCCAACATACAGGTAATTTCTTAATATATACTAAAAAAGATTATTTGTATAAATATTTAAATATACTTGGGTATACAAGTACTGAAGTGAATATAAAAAATATTTTGCCAATATTTTTCAATGTATTTATATGAAACTGCTTGACAGTGCTCTTTCAAGGCCGTTTGACGACACCGACCATGAGGCATTATATCAAATGCTAGGAAATTTAGGGCGATTTACTGGTATAACTATGGTTAACTTTTGTAAACAGTTGTGTTGAAGAAGGGGTTTTCACTTTTCAGTTTTGCGTTAAAAGTTACTTCCAAAATACTTCTGGCATTAGACCAGTTCTTGTCAAGTACAAATTAGGACTATCACATATTTTGTATAAATTTGAGATGTAACAATGCACTGGCAAGAACTGGTCCCATGACAATAGTTTTTTTTCCTTATTTTTATGTGCAGGCATAAGCAGTCTTTATAAAACTTGATTAAATGGTACAATGTACTTCTTTCTTTATCCTACCAGCCACCCCCTTATAATATTCATAGGTCATCTGTCAGGTTTGTTAAACAATTTTTGAAAATAAAGGGGGAAACTGACCATTTTTGTAAAGATTGCAATTCTGCACAATAATTATTTTTATATCATTGTGTTTTTCATGCTTGTTTGCCAAATATTTCCTATTGAAACTATAATCTACTCATTAGTAAACATACTTTAACTGAGAAATGTTGACTCAAATAGCTCAAATTATCTTTATTTTCCTTGCTAACTTTTGATTGTTGAACACAAATATTTCCTTGTTTCCTGAGTCAAAAGAAACTTCATATAATCTTAATTACTGAAATGCATATTATTTAAAAACAACAGTAAGTACTAAATAACATAAAATTGTCACATGTGTTGGCTCTTGATTCATACATGTATATACTAAACTGTACAATAAAATTCTGGAAATCCTTGGCTTGCAAACTGTGTATTTTTAGTTACAAATTACCGTGGAATCATTAAAACTAATGGTTTTTCGTGGGTATCCTTGACCCACGAATTGACATGCCAACAGATGTCTTTTTATTATAAAAAGTAAAGATATCTTTCCACTATAAAGAGTAACCCATGAAATTACATCCCAATGAACAAGTAAATTTTTAGCTATCCACGAAAATTGACCTCAAGCTTTCTGCATTCCACAGTATGTTCCTGCATTCAAGATATTGTATTTGATTTAATATCATGTACATGTAATATATTGACTGTATGACTGGTTTTCATACATGACTGTAATATACTGTTTATATAGTGTTATACATTACTCATTCCTATGTTACCTTTTATACCAGTGCCGGTACTAGAGAAAGTAATATTTTTATAAGAAATAGTCTTGAATCTTAAAGTGTTATGCATTTTGTATTCATTACTAATCATTTTATTGTTTTTCTGTAATAAATATAATTATTTTTTAAAGCGCTCCACTGGATCCTCTCTCCAGAAGTTCCTGTAGAGAAACCACCAGTGCCATTGGTTGAAGACCTTCTGCTTTCAGAAAGCTTTCTGCATGCTGAAGACCAGAACATTTGGCTACGTACACAACTCAAAGTCACGGAGGACATTATAAATACGACAGCTGAAAAAACTAAGGGGCAGAGAAATAATGCTGTTTGGGCCATTGTCAGAAAACTGAGGATAACAGCCTCCAATTTTGGACAAGTCTTAAAGGCTGTAAGACGGAAGAGGTATTTTTTGTATTTTATAAAACAGCAGAAAAGAGAATGTCCACTCTTTAATGACTGTGTTTACTTTCTCCCTTTATTTTTAGTTTGGACTTTTAGTTTGAACACTGCTCTTTATATTGTCATATGTACAAAGTAATTTGAAAAATATTACATGTACCGGTAGGTTCTTTGGAAATCATCTCAATGTTGCTAGTTTGGTAGTGAATTTTTTTTTAGGATGAGCAAGTCTTTGTTGAAAAGACTGCTCTCTGCATACAACCTAGAGAGATGTCCTGCCATTTCATGGGGGATAACGAACGAAAGAGCGGCTATTGACAGCTACATACTCTTAGGGGCTTCTGTTGAAGAGACAGGTAGCAAAGATTAATATCACAGATTAATAAATTACTATACATTGTATTAGTAGTTCTTCCAGTCAAATGTACTTGCAGTAATTTTTATGGAATATTTAAAGCAATATGAGCTGTATTTTTTATAATTTTATTTTGCTGCAGAAACCTGCTAATATGATAAGTCTGCATGTTACTTAAACTTTTATGGTGAATAAAATTTGAAAAATTCATAAATTTTTGTCAGAAGAAAGATTGCTCTTATAAGGAATAAATAGCAATTCAATTTTTGTACAGGACGACAATAATTCAATTTTTTTCCAATTAAGGCTTCTTAACGGCTTTTCACACCAAAATACAGCTTACAGAATTTTAAAACCATGATTTTTTTGGTCATTTTAGAAAAAAACACCTTTTCGTAAAAAGAAATTTTAACATGAAAATCGCAGCTCATACTGCTTTAATATATACAATATTTTTAGATGATAAGTTGGTGTGGACTACATGTCAAATTATACATTTTTAGTTCAAAATTTAAAAAAATACTTGGTCTATAAATTTCTTAAGAATTTTATACTAATTTTAGAAATTGATGCTCTGGACAATAAGTCATGTGATCTGCCCCAGAGAAAAAATATCAACTTCTATGAAAAATATGGTATGTGTTTATAATACATGTAATAATCTTTTATTTGAAATTTTGAAGGAGTTTGGCTACACGAGTCCGGCGCTATAGGGGCTTCTCCTGATGGTATAGTCACCCATCAACCCCATTGTTCAGGACATACGGGAATACTTCATTTCCAGACAGAGGCAGCGAAATATCTAGAAGCTGAGCTTATTGAAGTAAAGTGCCCTTACTCGGCTAAAGACATGAAGATAAAAGATGCAGTTGAAACAGTCCCTGGATTTTTTCTTGGTATGATTAAGTGTTTGATGATACATTTTGTACAGTATTACCCATCCTTCTTTTCTTGAAAATGTTTTGTCTCTTTACATTTGATAACTAAAAGTATGAACAATGTTTTTTTTTTTTTAGAAACAGCAGACGGGTATTTGCACCTAAAAGAAGACAGTGATTATTACCATCAAATTCAAGGGCAGCTTTACATCACCAAGAAGAAATGCTGTGATTTAATAATATGGACACCGACAGATCTGGCTATCATTCGCATGGTAAAGGACATAAATTGGTCAGCGAACATAGAGAAACTCATCGATTTTTATTTTGAAAAGTTCATACCAGAAGTCAACAAGAAATAAATTGTACAGTTTGATACCCATCTGCTGACTGTTTCTGGTGAACTTACTTGTAAGAGTCGTATTCACCTTTAACATTTGTATCATGAACAAAATATTTCATCATATTACTGAAATTACATGTTGTTTCTCTAATAATATTCTTTAAACAAGTATGCCAAATATTAAACTGATTTAATTTAACTTATAATACATGTACTTGTTATTTTTTGTATTGAATTTTTTCTTTAAAAACACAACTGAGTTAGTATGAGACATATGTATGAAGTACTGTATACAGGGTTATTTTTGCCCCTAGTTATATTGACCTTTGATACTTGCAAAAGGTTTCGCCAAGTTTTGAATTTGCCCAAAAGCAGATTTGTCATAAGTGTCATTAAACGGGGGCAAATATTTCTCTATATACAGTATTTTCAAGAAAATAAATGAAAATCGCAGGCACAGATCTTTTTTATATATATAAATATTATAGATTAAAGAATCCAGGCACATTTGTTTAAACAATGTGTCAAAGTGCATAGTGATATACATCTCTTATCAAAACTGTTTACATAGCTAGCAAATATCATAACCATGACTGCTACACCTTTACAAAATGAAAAATAAACTGCTGACATAAAATAAATATTAAATAATTTTTTCATAGAGATCATCATGGAAAAACCTAATTAATGTTTTTCTTTCAATATGAAAACAACTTTCAAAAAGTTTTAAGCAATCTCTTTGAGCAAAGGTGCTTGAAGGTTTACCAAACATGCACACAGCTGCATTATCTTTGTAGACAGTGGACGGTAGTTAGCTGGTATGTGGTTCAAAATTTGGTAGTTCTTGAATCGTTCATTCACTCTCTCAACATGAATTCGGTTTCTAGCAATCTTATAACAAAGTTCGGCTTCTTTACTTGTAAACCGAGTCTTGTTTATCAAAAATGGAGGAATATTGAGTTGCACACCTGATGGCATTTGGTCATGGATATTAAAGCCTTTGTCAGCTAGGATAAGATCTCCTGGTACAAGGTTTTCCAAAAAATGTGAATGTTTAACAATGTTGGCATCCGACACAGATCCAGGATACAACGGTGAAACATATACACATGAACCGTTGGGTGCAACAGCTGTAAGCGCTTTCACCGTATGCCGACTTTTATAATTGCTATACGATGCACTTTGTCGATTAAAGTCCGAAGGAACATCCTGTGTTATTTCTGTACAGTCAATTGATGCTCTAGCAGAACCGAAATCTTCAAACGATTTTGGCAAGGAGCCCTTACATTTTAACTGACTGGGCATGCCTACTCGAACCATAATGCCCTTATAAAAAATCTCATGCAAAGCACAAATAATAGTGTTAACTATGTTAGAGATTGTAGCTCTACTCGTGGAAAACCTGTCTGCTAGGTCAAGATCCCGTAGATTGAGTCGCAGTTTCATCAAGGTTATGAGAACTTGATCTTCCAAACTCATATTTGTGACATTCCATCCTGAATAATAATTCAGCGGTTCAAATCTCTGCAAAGTGGCAACAATGATCTTGAAAATGTCATATGTAAAGGATGTGTACAACAGCATCTAAAAAGATAAAATAATATATTAATTTAATTAACAGTAAACATATATATACACACCTTAGATTCCCTAAATTCAATTTCAACCTGTCACACTTTTAATACCATGATAATCAGATATCATTTTTGAAATGTAAATTTTAAAAAATCACATTATAACAAGCTGGAAAATATTTTTTTAATTCATGAACATGTAAAAGATTATTACACTTCATGTATTTCTTACCTTTTCTTGGTTATTTTTCATGGCATCAACAGACATTACATGCCTTGAGTTCTTCAGCCTCTCAATATCAATTTCTAATGTCCTTATCTCTATTTCCAGTTCTTTTATCTTGGCTATCAAAACAAATAAAAGAGTGAAATAAAGAAATATTCTGATTGTACAAGGATTATCAAATTATCACCAACAAGTTGTGTTATAAACATGTATAACATGATTTTAGTAAATTAACAGCAAAGAAATCATTATATGTATTTTTTAAAAATAAACTCACCCTGACATTCATTTATTTTGGATGCACACTGGAAGGAGGACACGGGTGGAAGTATGGATGGTCAAGTGCAGCACTACTCTCTGCTGTAAAGAGCACCGAGGTTGGCTCCTCGACACCACCCCTACATGTACCGATTGTACATGTACTCTCCACTGTAGGCACCTTTTCAATTTCTGCAAACTTCTTCCTGTAATTTTGTTGTTATTCATCAGTTTAAATTTGTCCCATAACAAATTAATGTGACGGTTTCATTTTGTGGTTTTAAATTAATAGTCATTCATTTTGACCAAAGACCCCTATAAACATGATAGTAAATAAAATAATATATAATGTGTTATATTTCTCTGAACTTCATTCATATATAATTTATTTAAAACAGTATTTATTGCAAACATAATAATTCAGCAGAAAGAAAGAAATATATTCACCTTTTTCGATTGTCAGCAACATCTGGAAATTTTGGTTTAGAATAAACAAATATGCTGGGGCCTTTGTCCTTGCAGCCTTCTTCGAAATGACAGCTACATATGCGGTCCCCTTCGTTCCATTCTCTGTCAGCACGTCTAAATTGACACAAATAAAATTGTAAACGAAATCTGTGCACTCTCGAAGCATCAGGATGGTTTCAGGTCGTTACGATAATGAAATTTTCAATGTTTTTCAAAAGCAAGCCCCTAAAACGTACCTGCAGAGCTCTATCCACTTTTTTCTTAATTTTACATTGGTTGGAAAACGAAAGAGATGGCACTGTGTGTTGTTCTTACTGTGTCGATCACTCCTGTGGTTGCACCCAAAAGCAAAACAAAACACCATGGTTCTCGGAAGTGCTCTCTTGGAAAGGAGGCGCGCGAGACTTACACAGCCTATTACTGTATCAGTACATGTATGTAGCGCACAATTTATGCTCATAAAAAATCGGGCTCGGGATTCAAAATCAATAAGATCTTAAAACGTGTGACATGTAAACAAACCAAACCAAGCCACGATTAACGACTGAAGGAACGGATTGTTAGCACAGATATAAGTTAATATGATATACACACACGTTATAATTAGTATTACGATGTGTATGTTTATTGCCCGCGCGGTTTTCAATGCTTTTGATTAAAATGATAAATTTAATTTTTTGTAGACAATAAAGAATATTTAGACAAGTGGGCTACAAAAGTAAACAATAATATCTTAAAAAGACATGCAGAATCGAAAGACCTTGACATCGGTACTCTGGTTGACGAGAAAGAATTGAGACGGCTAGATCAAAGGAGAGTAAAATTCAGGATAGAGAAATAAGCCCCCCAAAAAAGAAACTTATTGAAAACCAAAACGAGGAACACAGTCCCCAGAAAAAAAACAGATCTGAAAGAAAAAGAAGAGGTTGATAAGACTAAAGAGAAAAAGAACACCAAGGAGAAAGAAAAAATAAGCCCAACGAAGACAGAAAACAGCCACAAAGTTACAACGGAGTTTTAAAATAGCTTGAATCGCTGTGAGATCGCTAGATTTTTTTTAAATTGCACATTTATTTATTTTATTTAACAAGGAGAAGATGTCAGGGCGACCGAGGCGTTTCTTCGGAGCTCCCGTATCGTGGAACTGTGTTAATTGCCATGGAGTTCTACTTAGCGATTGTCTACGCATTTCTTAAGTGCCCATGGCTTGCTCAGAGGTTTAACCGCACCTTCTTCTTTAATAATCACCTTCTCCAGTCTGCCATCCAGCATTTTCTTCAGCAGTTGTCATGTTATTGGCCAAGGAACGGGTCTTAAAGACCAGTGGATCTGAATTATAAATAAAAGATATTGATAGTGAGAGTCCATTTAAACGTGTGCAAAATTGATGACCTTAACACAAACATACATAATAATTAGTTTTTACTTGAAATAAGATGACAAAACAGTGATCAAAAGTTATTATCACAAATATAAAAAAAACCGACATCTTTCTGCTGAATAACCTCTCTCTCTCCCTCACTCACTCTCTCTCTCTCTCTTTCTTTTTGTGATCCTTTAAGTCATGACTTTGCTTACACATACCTCAAGTCACTACATCAAAATTTACACATCCCAAGTCACTACAACTCCGATACACACATCAACTCACTACACCAATATAATACAAGTACATTTTAGATATTTTCAACAAGTTTCCATACTGTAATACAAAAAAAAACATCAAAGATATCATTTATAGGGAACAAAAAAAACAATAATCACCTTCTCCAGTCTGCCATCCAGCATTTTCTTCAGCAGTTGTCATGTTATTGGCCAAGGAACGGGTCTTAGAGACCAGTGGATCTGGATCATAAATAAAAGATATTGATAGTGAGAGTCCATTTAAACGTGTGCAAAATTGATGACCTTAACACAAACATACTTAATAATTTTGTTTTTACATGAAATAAGATGACAAAAACAGTGATCAAAAGTTATTATCCCAAATATAAAAAAACCGACATCTTTCTGCTGAATAACCTTCTCTCTCTCTCCCTCCCTCTCTCCCTCACTCTCTCTCTCTCTCTCCTTCTTTCTCTTTGTGATCCTTTAAGTCATGACTTTGCTTACACATACCTCAGGTCACTACATCAAAATTTACACATCCCAAGTCACTACAACTCCGATACACACATCAACTCACTACACCAATATAATACAAGTACATTTCAGATATTTTCAACAGGTTTCCATACTGTAATACAAAAAAACATCAAAGAAATCATTTATAGGACAAAAAAAACAATAATCACCTTCTCCAGTCTGCCATCCAGCATTTTCCTCAGCAGTTGTCATGTTATTGGCCAAGGAACGGGTCTTAAAGACCAGTGGATCTGAATCATAAATAAAAGATATTGATAGTGAGAGTCCATTTAAACGTGTGCAAAATTGATGACCTTAACACAAACATACTTAATAATTTTGTTTTTACATGAAATAAGATGACAAAACAGTGATCAAAAGTTATTATCACAAATATAAAAAAACCGACATCTTCCTGCTGAATAACCTTCTCTCTCTCCCTCACTCTCTCTCTCTCTCTCTTTCTCCCTCCCTCACTCACTCTCTCTCTCTTTCTTTCTCTTTGTGATCCTTTAAGTCATGACTTTGCTTACACATACCCCAAGTCACTACATCAAAATTTACACATCCCAAGTCACTACAACTCCGATACACACATCAACTCACTACACCAATATAATACAAGTACATTTCAGATATTTTCAACAAGTTTCCATGCTGTAATACAAAAAACAACATCAAAGAAACCACTTATAGGGGAAAAAACAATAATTACCTTCTCCAGTCTGCCATCCAGCATTTTCTTCAGCAGTTATCATGTTGTTGGCCAAGGAACGGGTCTTAGAGACCAGTGGATCTGAATCATAAATAAAAGTTATTGATAGTGTGAGTCCACTTATAACATGTGCAGAATTAATGAAAAATTTTAAAATCATCATAGCATACTGATAGTATGAAAATATTTAAATCTGAATATTTAATATGTTACAGAAATCTAGGAGTTTTACAGCATTATTCATTTCTCGTGCCCCTATGATATCAGGTAAAGGGGGCGATTCCTGCTATTTCTCAAAAACATGAAAAAATCATCAGTTTTTTTTTATTCAACAACAGAATATATGGAGTGAAGAATCTATAGAAATATATCATTTATATATGTATTAATATTTCTTAATACAAATATCTAAAGCTCTATTCATAACTTTGAATTTTGGGACATTAACACAATTCATATCCCACACATAATCCTTTGCAAAAAATAGTGTAATTATGACAAAGAATAATCTTGCACTATACAGTATAGTACCAATCAGACCCAACCTAACAGAAAGTAGACCCCAACTAAAAACCCTGGATTTACTTTTAGGGTTTACACTAGATCTACTAGAGCAGACCAAGAGTTAATCCCGATCAACCCAAAGTACACCCAGAGTGGACACAAAGAGTAAACCCGATCAGAAGTATACCCCTAAAAGCAGACAAGGTGCAGGGCTTACAGGCAGTAAGACAGATAGATAAATGACAGGTCTGCTTCACATTCAAGTGCGAAAAGTGGACCCCTAAAGCAAACCCAAAGTAAACCCTGAGTGGATCCAAAGTAAACCCAGACTGGAAACAAATTCTTAAAAGCAGTCCCCAAGTAAACCCAGGGTTTAATTGGGGTCTGCTTTAGTATATGGTTGGGTCTGACCAGTTACTTCTTATGAACCTTGAACATTACATGTGCGATGAAAAAATGATTCCTAATCTGTCAATAATTTGTTTAGTACAACAGACTAACAAAACTGGATAATGTATATTTCAGTCCAGTTATTTTCTATACAACATACAGCTGTCAATTACAGTTAATTTCCTTAAGTAGTAGAGGACATCATACATGTACTTAGTGCATGTGAATATATATTCTTCTGATAGTTACATTCACCAAATTTTGTCTTCATAAGATTCCTCCAAAGAAAGCAGTTCCATGATTTTTATTCTTCCAAAGCTTACAAAGTATATTTATATATGAATAAAACTACTTCCTCTTTTAGTGCTAATACAAAGGTTGGTTCTTTGATGTTTGTGGGAATATTTTTATTTAATATTTTAAATTTGATAAGATATCCTGTTAATTAGTCATATATCTCCTGATTAAAATGAGGTTGTACATTTCTGGTTTGCAAAATTAGGTTTTCTTTTAAATAAGTTTGGAAAGAGATCTTCAAAAAAGATTTAAGCATGTTTAGGGGCAACATACATCAAAGACCCCAAGTCATATATGATAAAAGAGCTGACTTTATTAAACAAAATGGCTGTCAATATGGCGGTGCATTGGAGCTGGAAAAAAAAGTTTTAACTGTTAGCACCCCTTATAAAACTTTCATTTTTTGCTGATTTTTTTTATAGCGAGCGCTGACCTCTTTTTACTGTGCTTGGTATTACGTATTTACCCAATTAAATTCATTCTTCAACTGAAAGGAAAAAATAAATGTCCTAGCATAAAGTTTGAACATTTAACTTAGCACATTGAATATATCTTATAAAAAGAACAAAAACAAAGGAGAAATAAAACATGATTAGTATAAAAAAATCGACCCCCCATTGTGGCCCCACCCTACCCTCGGGGGTCATGATTTTCACAAATTAGAATTTACACTACCTGAGGATGCTTCCACACAAGTTTCAGCTTTCCTGGTCTTATGGTACATGAGAAGAAGATTTTTAAAGATTTACCCTATATATTCCTATGTTAAATTTCGACCCCCCATTGTGGCCCCACCCTACCCTCGGGGGTCATGATTTTCACAAATTAGAATTTACACTACCTGAGGATGCTTCCACACAAGTTTCAGCTTTCCTGGTCTTATGGTTCATGAGAAGAAGATTTTTGAAAATTTCTCGAACATTTTCATAAATTCCTAATTATCTCCCTTTGCAAAAGGGTGTGATCCTTAATTTTCACAAATTAAAATCCCCTTAGGCTAAGGATGCTTTGTGTCAAGTTTGGTTGAAATTGGCCCAGTGGTTCTTGAGAAGATGTTGAAAATGTGAAAAGTTTACAGACAGACGGACGGACAGACAGACAGACAGACAGACGGACGACAGACAAAATGTGATCAGAATAGCTCACTTGAGCTTTCAGCTCGGTGAGCTAAAAACGGGTGTATACCGACAAATGACACCAAGCGTAATTTTGATTTTTTGGGGTATAATAAGCCAAAATATAGCTATTCCAACAGAATCGCAAGTCACTACAGTGATTTGTGTACTGAGTTTCCGAAATGAATTGAGTTGGTTGATGTGTAAACAAGGTACTGTAGTGGGTTGAAGGTGTTTACAAACACACACATATAAACACACACTTATAATAAAACGTGGTATGTTCTTTCTGCAGCATCATACAGACAACCTGTCTAAAAGTTTTGGTATACTTACCTCTTAAAAAATGATAGGGAATAGAAGACATTATTTTTTTCTGTTAAATTCCACTAAGTGTACTATGAATGAATTTATCATTGATTTTTTTAAGGATGATAGATATACATGTACCAGCAGTGCTTCAGTAACACCTGAAACCAGTAAAATGACAGTCCAAAGCAGTGTCCCCAAGAATAATAACAAAGAAGTGAGTGTTACTTACTTAGAAAAGTTTCAACTGTTTATTGATGGAATAAGTAAGTTTCTTAGACTTATCCTTTTCTAAGGATGAACCTGATACATGTATATGCTGATGTTATGTTCGTATTATAATATTGAGAGTTAATACTATGAATGCATCTTTGTGTGGAAAATGTAGAATGTGAAAGTAATTTTTTTCATATTAGTGGAAAATTGATATGTTTTATTTGTTTTTTAAAGGGAGAAAGAATTAGCAGTTGTGCCAAAGGGAATGCCCAAAGCAGCATTTCTCACAATGCCAACACTTATGAAAGTAGGGTAAGCATCAATTATTTTTGTAGATATGCTTAATTGTATCATTTGAATGTTCCTTTTTGAACTTCTTATATGGGACTTAATTGGGTTATCGAACATACTAATACTTGTTTCGATGGCAAAAGATATTAATTAATTTACAGCTGTGCTTGAATGTTATCCTGTAAGCTTAGAAAAGCATTACATGTTATATGCATCTCGATCTATAATATACAAACATTATCGGTACACTTTTTTCTTCAGACTGTGAAACTTCTTGAAAGCAGTTCGATTGAGGTGGATAAAGCAAATCTGAAAAAGGCATCATCCTTGATCAAAAAGCACAATAATCCAGGCTATGCTCTATGCCCCAAGGTGATACCCCTGCTGTTTACAGATGAGGAACTGGCATTGTCCAGGGGACAGGGTCTCATTAAGACCAAACATGGTACCCTGAGGCCGTACAAGGAGAAGGTACAAGTGATGAAAGGTGAGGAAACTATCATTACAGAAATACGTGTAGTTTCAGCTTCATAATGTTTTAAGTTTTATAATAAAAAATGATTAAACATTTAAAATGTTATTTCAGACTATGTACAAAGTTGGTGCTCAAAGAATGGCTTCAGTGTTCCATCACACGCCAAACTAAATGATGGTGTTACAGAAAGAATTGCGTACAGTAGGAAACTTCTGAAAAAGAAGTCAAGTAATTAATGAAATGTTGACGTTCACTTTTGATTGTAATTAATTTGGGTCATCATTTAAGAACTCTAAAATGTATTTCAGTTGTCAATTATGTGTGACATATATTTGAATTTTAACATTTTACTAATCACTGGTAGCTTGCATGATTAACAAATATTTTTCTGGATAGTAAAATATGAAGAAAAAGTTGCCTGTATGTATTAAACTGTCTTTAAGTAAAAATCTTTCAACAGACATTGCAAAAACTTTGTGTTGAACCGTTATGATGAATTATGTATAGGAATGTACATGCATATGTACATAAGCATATACAGAGAAATGTAATAGTATGTAATTTTTTATACTGTTTTTTTTTTTAATGTGTAATTCTGTTTTTATTATGCAATAATGTTTCTCTCTTGTGAACTTGTACCATAGGTTTTATATTTTCATGTACCATCTTGTTGCCCCTTAATTGGTAAATAAATAGATTATTAGTTCATATTAATACAGTTGGACTCTTTTGTGTTAAAATTGGTTCTTATGATTATATTTCATTTTTACTCTAATCTAATTTTAGCCATTTTGGTTTTGATTTTATAGCAGGTTTCAATACAGGCGTATTTTAATACAGGCATATTATTTTCAAGACGTATTATTTTGCCAGGCGTAATTTATTTAAGCAGGATTGCTTAGTCTATATTATTCTGTAATTCTATTATACAGGCGTACAAAATTTCCAGGCGTATTTCAAAATTTTCAGGCGTACTCATTTGCATGTTTATGCCAAAAATACGGTAGGGGTACACCACTTGTACACCAGTTTTTCACATTTTACGCCTGTATTTTGTCTTTCAATGTAACTAAGAATTAAACTAGAATTTAAGATACTTGTAGGCCTGGAAAATTTTGAAATTACGGGAGTAAAATTTCGTACGGGTCTTCTTCTGTAGGTGACCACCCTCATCAGTCAGATGTAGAGTTGAATGGTGGATAATCAGATAAAGGATCTGGTTCTGTTGTTGCAGTGATTGAGTTTGTCCTTGAAGATGCACATGCAGGTGAATTATCTGACTATGCTAACTATGGCAATAGTTGTTGGATATTGATACATGTATCTGATGAAGATGACTCTGTTTATATCTTCTTCTGTAGGCGACCACCCTTATCAGCCAGATATAGAGTTTAATGGTGGGGAGGCAGATAAGGGATCCAGTTCTGTTAATGCAGTGATTGAGTCTCTTCTTAAAGATACACATGCAGGTGATATATCTAGTACAATAGTTGCTTGAAACTGATATCTGATGAAGATGACTCTGTTATATCTTCTTCTGTATGTGGCCACCCTCATCAATCAAATGTAGAGTTGAATGGTGGAGAGTCAGATAAAGGATTGGGTTCTGTTGATGCAGTGATTGAATCTGTCCTTGAGAATGCACATACAGATGAGTTATCTGACTATACTAACAAGCGCAATAGTTGTTTGAAATTGATATCTGATGAAAATGACTGTTTATATCTTCTTCTGTAGGTGACCACCTTCATGTAAAGTTTAATAATGGAAAGTCGGATGAAGGATTGTGTTCTGTTGATGCAGTGATTGAGTCTTACTTTGGAGATGCACACGCAGGTGAGTTATCTGACTATGCTAACTGGCGCAATAGTTGTTTGAAAGTAATATCTGATGAAGATGACTCTGTTTATATCATCTTCTGTAGGTGACCACCCTCATCAGTCGGATGTAGAGTTTAACGGCGCAGAATCAGATAAAAGATCTGGTTCTGTTGATGCAGTAATTGAGTCTCTCCTTAGAGATGCAAGTGCAGGCGAGATATCTGACTACGCTAATTATGTCAATAGTTGTTGGAAATTGATATCTGAAGAATATGATTGTTTATATCTTCTTCTGTAGGCGACCAACCTCATCAGTCAGAAGTAGAGTTTAATGATGGAGAGTCAGATAAAGGATTGGGTTCTGTTGATGCAGTAATTGAGACTATCCATGAAGATGCACATGCAGGTGAGGTGTCTGACTATGTTAATAAGGACGACAGTTGTTGGAAATTGATATCTGATGAAGATGACTCTGATTATATCTTCTTCTGTAGGTGACCACCCTCATCAGTCAGATGTAGAGTTTAATGATGGAGAGTCAGAGTCTGATATGGATGATTCTGATGAATTTTGGATTGATTCAGATAGTGATCCTGATTACTCATCGAGTAAAAGCGATTCTGATAACGCATCAAGTGAAAGTGAAAACGATGAAAACCTTCCAGATGTTGACAAAAGTGTTTCTAAACAGGGCAATCATCAAATTCTAAAGAGTATTGAAAATGTGAATGCCCGGAATGTTTTGAATGGATTCAGCTTGAGAAGTCAGTTGCAAATCATAGAACCTCTTGTCCAGGATTTAAGACAGGATCAGATTTCCAAAGCAAAGGGTCTCTTATCATTCAGGCTAAAGTTATGGCAGGAAACATCATTCCAGAAAGTTCACAAATACTTCAAAAAGAAGTTCTTCCAGCGATGAGAAGAGACAGCATTACAGACTGTGTTTTGGAGGACCACGTTATTCTGATGCTTGGAGATATATGGCTCAGTAAAAACAAAGATAACTAGAACTTTTTTTGTCTTCAACAAAAAGTAAGGGCTTTTCGACATCTTCTTTCCCTTTTTTCATTGCAAATGTCAGGAAAAATCATATCGATTTTTTTTAATTTACAAATTCTTCACCGCCTTGGTATAATCAGTTGCCTAAATATAACATTATAAATATTAAAATGTAAAAAAAAAAAAGATAACTTCAGAACTTTAAAAGTAAGTTTACTGTTAATTTCTGAAATAATATTTCCAAAAAATCATAAAAAAGTAAGTATTTCTTTCTCGAACAGAAAACGTGGTATGCCTAGAGTATTAATGTTCTACGTTTATTGAGGAAAGCGAGATAACTCGTTCTAAATCACTTTTTCAACTTTTAAGAAGTTGCAATATTCACGCCCTTAAAACTCCTATAAGAAGTCCAAAAATGGTCCTACGGAGAATAATTCTTAAATTGTACTCTTTACTCAAAACTTAAAACCGAAAAGATTTTAAAAATCGGATGAAAAATAAAAAAGATACAGCTAAAGGGCTGTTTTCAGCTTTGACCCCTCTAGATCCCTTATCTTTCAAAATTTTAATCCCAAAACCTTTTCCGGTCTGCAAATTAGCTCCCTTAATATGAATATTAAATATGAAAATATTTACTTGAAAACTGGTCGAGAAAACGTGGCACGCGTGAATTCAGTTTAACATTAAAACAACCATAGCCGATTTGTTATCAACTTATAAAACCGGAAGTTCTCAATGGTTTCAAACAAAACTTTAAATATATGATAATTATGACAGTTTTAACATTTTCCATTCCTCAATTGAAAATTTTGATGGTTATTTCAATTTTTACTCTTTTCATCCCCCCTTTTTTCATAGTTTGAAGTCTAGTATCTCGAAAACAGCAAGAGATAGAAAAAAGTTGTCGCTTACGATTTTGAATATCATACTATGAAGTATCTAAATCCAAAATTTCTTAGTTTATAATCAAAAAATAAAATAGATACATAGGTCCATTTAATATTTTGTTTTTTGCATGTTTAATCCGGAAGTTTATAGACCGGAAGTCCAAAAAGGGACATACGGGAGAAATAAACAATTGCTAAAAGAATCTAACATTAAATTTTTATTATTTGGTTCCGTTTTCAAAAAATCGCTGACGAAATTTTGTCGAGAAGAATAATAGTAATAAAACAGAACGAAAACAATAGGTCTTTTCGACCGAAAGTCGAAAAGCCCTAATAAAAGAAAACGAAAACATTATGCAAGTAACCACATGCGACTTGCTGGACGCCTTCTTCTCCTTGTTCGAGAAACATCAAACCTATCTCTTAGTATAGCCAATGTCAGATTTTCTGGTGATGTTTTTGTGTCTTGTGTACTTAAGGCTTGTGATGGTGTTGACATATTAATTTTTTTTTAATATAAAATGTCTTAAGGTATTTTTTATACATTTTTAACTTTAAATGTTTGTTGTTGATTTTGTTGAAAGAAAATGTCTCAGATAGAGTGTGAGTTTTTCATAACAAGATATCTGTGAGCCAATGCTCACTAGTGATAACCCCGCACTGATGTGAATATGCAAAAAAAGCAAAGTCGACATTTAACAGAAAGCTGGCATCCGATTGGTACAGAAATATATCCCACAATATGGCATGCCTAAACAAATAGTGTGTTAAAATTTGAAGCATCTGCGATAAACAGTTGCTCACCGAGAAATCTTTGAGGAAAATTTGTTTGAAAATTTTGGCTTAAATAAACAAAGTACTCATTTAACAGGAAGTTGACATCCGATTTCTTTTCATTTTTAATTATGAGAATTTTTTTTTCAGAATAATAATTAGAATGGACAACCATGTAGAATGCTATTTAAAGGGGGAATAACTTCAGGAAATGTCAAAGAATAAAGAAATTCACAAACCAAATGAAATGATTTCAATAGAAATGTTAAGGGGCAACATATTTACTTGTGATGACGACATGATGGAATTTTACACCGGTTTTCCCAATACTCTATTTTATAGCATTTTGCAATGTATTTCGAATTACATCGTTTTTCATGTACGTGACATCTGAGGATTTTATGTGTTCATATAAAGATTTCAAAATTGACTAACTCTGTTTATTTTTTTTAAATAGTAAATAATACTGTCGTTTGTTGGAGGTATTTTAATGATTCGAACTTTAGTAAGAAAGTGTCTAATAATTTATGCCGTCCTATCTGTATTCTCATGGACCCAGAATGCACCTAACATGAAACCTCCTAAATATCTACTACTCACCCCGAAGTAGAAAAATCCAAAGAGAACTACTAAGTAATCTGTTTAACCATTTTAACAGAACATAACTACTTTAATTTGAACATTTGACTTTCATTTGTTATGTAGTTCTACATGTATAAATCCCAAAATGCACAAAATTTTACTCTAACTCATCCTAATACTGAACAGTTAAATACACTATTTAAGCATTTAATTCGAATGTGCAGTCAGTTTTGAATTTTGCATCATACAAATAGCCAAGTTTCATATTTGGGTGTAATCTAAATTTGAGATATGTATGTCCTATATCAACTACCTGAGGCAAGCAGCATGTCACCAGCCCAGAGGACACTTTGTAACATGGTAGGATGTGTCAAACCAGGGCAGAGAGAAGCATGGATACTGTGTGCTGTCTGTGTGAGATGAAGCCATTTATCATGTGTGCATGTCACAGAGGGGCCTAAAGAGGGACTTCTTAGTCCAATCTGCATTGCAAGATATGAAGTTATTCGTTCAATTCAGAAAACGTATAACTAACCAGTAACCATGACTTAAAGGAAAAGGTTTAAATGCGTCTAATACATTTATATTTAAGTAAATATATTTCAACTCGGAGCATTCCAACTAGAATGTGCTGAACCAGGGCAGAAAGAGGCTTGGATACTGTGTACTGTCTGTGGAAGATGGAGCCGTTTTTCATGTGTGCATGTCACAGAGGCGCCGAAAGAGGGATTTATTAGCACAATCTGTATTACAAGATATGAAGTTATTCATCCAATGCAGACAACGTATAACTAACCAGTAACCATGACTTAAAAGAAAAGGTTTCTATGCGTCTAATATATTTATATTTCAGTTAATATATTTCATTTTACATATGATTTGTGTATTTAAGTTTTTTTTTAATTTTTTCTCTGCAATGCCTCTACTATCACATTGCACACATGGGTTCTCTTCGGGTACTTCGACTTCCTCCCATATCAAAGATCCGGTCGCCGCAACATCCTAGCAAACGAGAGATATTAATATAAGTTTTAGAACTTGTTTATAGTACGCTGTAAAGTTTAATCAAATTCTGAAGGGTCACCAAAGAAAAAGAATATTGTAGATTAGATTTATTCTCTATGATTATTCCTAAAAGTAATTAATGTTTCATGCATCTGCAAACAACGGATGATTAAATGATAGTGACTCCCACAAATTAAGTAGTGATTTATCATATGTTTACATGTATACCCCTTTTCAGAGGTGACGAGGATAAACTATCAGCTTAAAAAAACTGCTGAGAAAAATACGTTGATATCTCACCTGTTACAACTCTAAATTGTGGCTTAAAACTGAAAGAATCATCATCCAGACATGCTTTCCACAGCTGGGTGAACGGAAGAGGTTTACCGAATACAAGGATACTCAATATCTAAAGAGAAAATGAGTGAGCAGAATAATTGCAGCAGAACACTTCCGATATGGCATAGTGTGTATATTTAAGAAGATAGTGAACATTAGTACATTCGTATGTGACGAGAATAACATGCGAACCAAGTTACTATCACCATGTAAAATGTATATTTTACATGTTGCGAACATTTTCTATAGTTTTAGCTTGTTGGTAAATTAACGTTATTTACTCTTCTTAATTATCGTGGAATTCCTTCGGACTGTGATGTGATAGAATGTAAATTAATGTTTATCAAACGTCTTAACTGTAGTAAAGAAATAGGACATCAAAGTAATCAAGTATAGCTTTAGGAAATATACTTATTAGAAAAGCAGGATTGAAGGACAATGTTTCAGCTAACAAATGTGTGTTTGACACTAATAGAGTTAATGCAATTACATTACAATTAGCGGATTGACGCAGGTGAATAAAGGGGCGTTTACCTGGGAGATGGTCAGTTTAGGGATAAAGAAATATACTCAGATTGGATGATTTATACATGTCAATTATTTAGATGGTCACGCCAGTAAAATATTATTATATGTTTTATACATTATTCTAAGATGAAGAGAGTAAGAGTTCGATAGTTAGAGGTTAAGAGTCAAGATACAAGTCGTCTGGATAATCCGTTACGTTTTACCTCACTGTCATATGTAGGTTAACATTAAGTTAGAATTATTAATTAGCAAGTTTCCCCTGTTTAATGGGTACGGAGTGGAGAGTAACTATTTGTATATATGTGTTATTAACTGGAATGAATGTGGAAATACAGCGAGTGTTGAGCTAATTCCCCAGTTATCGTCCGGTACGGAAAATATCCCATACGGTACAAATCCGGCGGTTATAGTACCAGAAGTATAAATTAATTACGTATATTGCGTCATTGATTATATAGTATAAACACATATTGTATTCTCCCAACGTATGCTTATTTTTATGTATGACCTCTAACCCTGGTCTACCCTGATGTCACATGGTATATTCCAACATCCACGACCACCCGCTGGAGCTCCAGGTCCGTTTCCACCGTTGACCCTTCCACACCTACCTGTGTTTTTCCTTATCTTGTATTCTTTGTCTCTTGTCTGCCACATATATTGTCAGGTAAGACACCAGATATTTGTAGTCTATGTTTGATAGTTTCTCGGCTACACAACAATTACGTGTAACAAAAGATGACTTTTAGTTAGTTCACAAAACGTGATAATTTATGAAGTGTTAATTGGGTGTTCATGAATGTGATTTTAGAATACCAAATGATAAAGAATTAAAAAAACAGCTGTGAATTTAAGAGAGAAAATCGTGTGCGATAAATTAAAAAGATGAAGATGTAAGATGAGAGATAATTATTTATAAGAGATATCGATAATATACACGTAAATATAATAAACAGGCATCTGTTTGCAGGTTTCTTTTTTTCAAAATCGGACTTGCACTGGTCTATTTATTTTCGTGTACCTCAAAGTTTATAGATATTTTCTTAGATATGTACATGATGTTTAAAGGTATTTTCTCATCGTCGCTAGCCAAGGGTGACAATCCACGGTGTTTCTCTATTCACCGTTGGCAGATTTAGTAGCTTTAACCGCGCCGTTTATCGGTTTGTAAAGAGTTACGTGCCTTAGCTTTATTGGCTTTATTAATTTTTATCCAATGATAATCCGTCTTACTCTCATACTCGATAGACATGGTGGCCTCTACAAAACGTGTTAAAAGAGAAGCTGAAATTTGTAGCCGTTTCAATCGTTGCATCGTTAGACACTGTAACAGAGACGCAGAATAGAAGTATACTATCGCTTCAACAAGGACACGACGTGTTTCTGAGTACGAGAACTGGTAGTAAAACTCAGTTTGAAGGAAACCCACAATTGAAGGGGTTATATGGAGAACACTGAATAAGAACGTGGGCCATATGACTGTGTATGGAAGTCCGGATATGCTCCTGACCAGTAATAAGTGGCGTGATATGTAGAAATCAACGATGTACCAGGAAAATCTAAACCCGATCGCAGTGGACGAGGCGCATACAGTTTTACAATGGTACATTTATTAATTTTTTTTTTAATACTTCAATTACAATCTATTAAAATCGTTATGGATTAACGTGTTGGATGTCTACATCTGAGTATAATACATTGGTAAAACTTAACAACTGACCATATTTCAGGAGGGAATACCTCATAGAACATATAATTGACCAACTCAGTTTTCTAGTTCTACAAGTGTGTGATGTTTTAAAATGACACGATCTTCTTGTATATACTTTTCGGTACTATCGGTGCACTTCAGTTAAAATGATTACAATATAACATAATTCATTTTATGAACACACCATTAATATATTAATAACCATACTTTCTAGGAAGTGGTTTTCTTTTCCCCTAAAGTAATTATTAGATCCCTGAGATTTTGCTGTATGACTTTCTTCGTGAACATGATAAATGTTGTATACTCAGAGGCTATATTGCAGTAATAACATTGCGACTGATTCCTTTATTAAACAAATCAGTATGTATGTACATCACCTGTTAATGTAATACATATTGTTGATTTTAAGTCCAGGGTGAAGGTTCTGATCAAGAAGAACCAGTAAGGAAATGGTTTTCACAGATTGGACAATTTAGGTCTTTATGTCTTGAAGTATCACATGTTACTCTTACAGCAACTTCAGGGGCCTCATTTAGAAGAGAGTTTATTAAGATGTGTTTTCCTGCAGGATGTGAAGTTATCACAGAGAGTCCTGACCGACAAAACATCAAGATATCATCTCTTCAAATACCAAAAAATGACAACATTGAAGCAATATTGATGTGGTTGCTTGATGACTTAAAACCAATAAAAGAAAAGCTTCCAAGACACATATTTTGTAAAACAACATCCAGTTTCTAAAGTGTATGCTACTTTTTAAGCTAATTCGGCGCGTCGGTGCGCCCGCGCGTCCATCTCATCTCTTGTGAGTCTTCCAAGTAAAATCTTCCCATAGTAAAACTCTCAGAAGACGTCGATTTTTCTTTATTTTAAAGCATTATCGCTTACATTCATGCAAAGAAATTTCGACCCCGATAGCAATTAACTTGACACATAGTTTTGATTCTCTTTTATAACGGTAGGCGGTAGAGCTTTTATAAATCGCAGATTTATTCTTTAGTGACACAAACCAAAGTTCTTTGCATTTCATTTTTAATTTGACAATGGATATTGTCTATTTTGCTATAACTTTGAGCGGTTAGAGCTTTTGCTTTTATTTTCTTTGGACATCAGCTAACCTTCTTTTGTAATCTTCAATATGACATTGATCCTGAAGTCCAGTCTACTTTCATAAGACTAATCTTGGCATTAAATGCCAACAGAGACATAAACAACATAAAGACGAATGTTTTCATGTCTGATGCCAAACAGGGTATCGGTGTTTTACAAACACATACTGTCCGTATTTATTAATACCAACTTAGAATATATAATCGTCTAGAAATTGGACTTGTTGAGTTAATAGCCCAAATGGCCTAATCATTATAAATCGGGGTATGGGGCCGTCCACTGTATGTTAATTTACATGTATTACTAAGTGATGTAATCGCAAGATTTCTTTAAACTGTCTTTATATTAGTGTGAATGATATCAAATATATGTAAACACACGGCTAATCGTCGTCTGAGCAATGTTATCGTAAGGTCAATGGCAAGAAGGCCCATGGCTTGTACAAACATTTTCTACAACTGTAAATTTTTTCCCGCACCTATTCCCGATATAGTGTTATTATTTTATCAAGTGAGAACTTCTTGCCAATTTAAATAATAATACAAGGTACTACTATACACATGCGCACAGGATAACCAAATAATACTTTTTCCCCTCAGCCTTGAACCCGTACCTTATTACATGATCAATGAATACTTATCCAGGGCCGGTACGATTTCACCGCTTGGATGGTGGTCCAGGGCACAGATGTCTAACATTGTAATGATAATTTTCTGTACTACAATAATAATTATTATAGTACAGAGAATTATCTCATTATCGCAAGAAATATTTTTAACATCATCAAGCTGCTTGTGCTTCCCTCTCCCCAATGCTCTCGAGAAAAAATAAAGCTGATTTCTAGTGGTATTTAGCATTATATGAAAATAACATGAAGTTTGATGACAAAACACGTAAAATTATATTATAACGAACACGTCAAACAAACAGAATTCACGGCAGTATTAAACATTTTTCTCTCATTCATTTATTATTTCTACATTCTCATATACTAAATGTTTCTAAAATATTTCTATTGAAAAAGACACCAAGTGCCTCATTGAAATCAAACTCATTGATATCAGGATTTTTTATTATTTTGTGCATCAATTACCGTCGGTTCTTGCAGAGTGAAACATCGTGCCCGATGAAAATAAAATAGTATCATCGATTATCTAATTTACAAACAACATCTGTTGCGCGAATACAGCCCTTTTTAAAGAGTTCTTCAATAAAAATAATGAACACTTTGAAATAATATCCCAGCAAAGCATCAGACAATAAAAAACAATGTCTGAATTTAGGATCTTCCTCAACATCGTTTATCTCCAAATACTTCAGTGCTGCTGCAACTAAATGTGTATCATGGCGGTCTTCCCAAAGAATGAAATTGTAATTGCAATTTGTCTTAAATTGTAATGAACACAAAAGAGCATTTATGTAGATACATACTGTATACACATGTACTATAAATGAACAGTATTTTAGGTGCATATAGCTAATAATAAGTCAATTAAGTCAACTGATAAAATTACTATATTCTTATCCTTCAATTCAATTGAACTATAGACTTTGGCTTTTTTTATTGTAATGTAGATGTTATTTTTAGAAATAACAACAGACATTAAAGATTTTTTGTGTGAATGTTGTATGAGAATTAAATATATTTGGTATCTAATTTAAAATTACTTTTACATGCAGTTTCTAATTTGACACATATCACGAAAGAATATGTAAATGATTGTATTTTATTTTAATTCAGGGATGCGATGAAGAACATCATCGAACAGCTCTGGACCATACATGTAGAGAAATGTATAATCTCAAACTTGGCTAGACAGTATAAAAAGAAGAACAAGGACACCGCTAAGCAGAGCATCCCCTCGCGACAAGAATTATTGTGCGAGTGCTGCGTATTTTCTTTTTTAGGAAATAACAGTTATGTACATGAAATTGAGGTTTCAAATTATACTAACCCTCCATTACTGCAAAAAGCCTTTTTTATATATACCAGATCTAAATCCAAAAAAATATCGAGTTGTTGATTTGAACTGCTTACTTTCATATTAGTTTTACAGTAGTGAAGTGGAAGTAGTTTTAGCAAGTCGTGCATAGAATTTTGAAATTGTGTTATTTAACGATGTATTCAAAGGTTTTCAACTTATTGACTTGAAAATTAACAGTGTTTGTCCTTTTCACATGCCAAATCTCTGCAAGGGTTTTCTTTAAATATCGCTGGCAAGCTGACGAAGACACACATACATACACACAGCGATGCAATATCCTCTTCGCAACAAGTTGCGTGGGAGCATAACAAACTTTACCTGTTTTACCTGTTATAAATGATAATACCTTAAATTCAGAGATGCGATAAATAACATTGTTATACAATTCTCGACTATGCAGATGATGAGGTGTATAATTCTTAACTTAAGTAGACAGTAAAGAGAGTAAACAAGTTGCTGTCCTTTACATTGGACTGCAATACTTACACCATATGTATGTGTTTCTAATGGAAACAAAAGATGAAAGTTGATATTACCGGTATCTATTGGTAAATAAAATAATAAACTTTGAAATGAGAAACTTTGTCCACATAACTGTTGCATCTATACATGAAACAATGCATGTATTGGATGTATTAACTGTGACGGAAATTATATCAGCTGTTTCGAATTATATTGCCAGTCTCTCCGATACAGAAGTGTTGGATAAGGTTTCTTTTCAGTTGAGCCAGGGAGTTAAACAGAAAAAAACCCACCAGGGACTGCAATGGACAGGACACCTTTGTGAGATAATAATGGCATGACAAGAACAGAAAATACCACAATAACAAGGGGGCGTCGATTTACCCAAATGGACCCAAATGGAACGTAAAATGACCCAAATGGAGCCCAAATGGAAACAAATGGACCCAAATGGAATCACAAATGGAAACAAATGGAAATTGAATGGCATAATTGAAGATTTTATTTAATAATTTCAATCATTATTTTTAATAAATGAGTTTTTTTAATGAACATTTTCCAAAAAAAAAAAATAAAAAATTGAACAACAATTTTTGACGAAATGGAAAAAGAATTAGAAAATGAAGCCATATAAATTTGTTTCACGATTTAAATACATGATTTAGATTTTTTTAAAATCGATTTATCGGATTGTTTGCCGTTGTAAGTAGTATAAACGTTGCCCAGCTCTTGCCACGTGGAGGCCATCCCAAAAAGAGCCATAATTTTGAACTAAAAAATATTTAATGCCAAAAGAATAAATTGAAATAATTTGAAATAAAAATATTTAAATCCAAAAGAACAAATTGAAAAATTAACCGTACAAATTTCCGAGCAGAATATTTTTTTTAGCCCCAAAATCGATTTGAAAATCAACAAGTAATTCAAAAATTGATGCATGGAAAATGAACCACATACTGTACATGTTAAAGCAAACAATAAACATAATATCAAAACATGCACTACAGGATTGGTTTGAGCTACTATTAGATTAAATGCACTATTAAAAGAAACAACAGAACAGCACTGTACATGTATTTACAGCACCTAAATTATTTAACATGCATAACAATAATTAGCCATCTACATGTAACTAACTTACATGTATATACATCTATATGTAGAAGACAACTATTATTTATGCATATTTCTCTAGATAGGATAACATTTTTCTTATAATTCTACATCAAATATTTACAGCACTTGGTACCACTTAACTATTAATAAATCATATATTAACATTGTAACTACATCGTTGTACAAACAGAAATATCAGACTGTATTTAGAAACTGTTCCTATCGTGTTAAACACGGCGCCCTCCCAGGGCCCGGACTCAGTTATCTCACACAATCTTACTCAAGAACAATTTTATTAATAAGTTCTTTTAAGAAAAAAAGTCTTAAATTGGTGTTTTTATTATTATAATGCTTTTTCACAAGTCACTATTTGGTTAGTCACATTTGATGTCACATTTTATGGTTGAATTAATCAGGAATTGTCACTATTCGGTGGTATTTGGTTTGTCACATTTGATGTCACGTATGATGGTTTAATCACTTAAGAATTGTCACTATTCGGTTTGTCACATACGGTGGTAAGTCCTTTCGCGTTATGGTCACTTTACGGTTTGTCTCTTATCGGTGTCTGGTTCGCTCGGCCTTCGGTCTCCTACGTTGACATGGTTTTTGGGCCACCTTTGTTGTTGGAGGAATCTAGATAAAATATGAAATTATTATCATGTTAATATAGTACTTGTATGGTCGGTATTGTAGTTATGTCAATAATTAAAATAAAGTACATATATGCAACTAGAACATAGTTACCTGGAAGCTGCTTGATGTAGACTTGATGTATTTCGTCTTGTCCGGGGCTGGTGGTTTCTGTTACAAGTTACAGACTCTTTTATTTTTTTTCTGAGCGGCTACACGTTATCCATGTATCTGGGGCAACCTTGTGTTGTTTCATAGACTCCTCAAGAACATAATTTCCATTGCCATGAAGGGCGCATCGTGGATCGTGAAACTGGATGGAGCTGATCTCGTTTTGATTAGTTCCGGTATTTTGTGTGGCTTCCAGTTTAAAGAATGTTTTAACCGATTGTTCATGGATTCGGCATTGTTATTGGTCCATTGTTCACTTATGATGCCAGTTTGTAGAGGATCGTAGACATGTTTTTGCAGGAGAGGTTTAAGACGATTTTCAAAGTGTTGGTTGAACTGTGGGAATTTGGATTGTAGCTGACTGGTTAAATCTTCCACTTTTGAATCGAAAGAAAAGGAATCGTCTGATTTTGATTTCTTGTTGTTGGTTGGTGTCAGGTTGTCGGTTTTTCTTGGACATTTCTTTCAGGCGATAGGCGAAATCAACTCCGGAGATGATGGTGGTGTAACACTTTGAGATGGTAGAGAAGGTGAGGAGGGTGTCGACATAGGTGAAGCAGTTGGATATGTTGGTTTTGGTATTGGACGCTTAGGAGTCTTAGTTTTTGGAAGTTGTAGTTTCTTGGTAGTTGGTTTAGGTGTCGATTTGTCCCTTAGGTCGAAGCTGGATTGAATGTCCTTGGGAATTGTTAAAATGGATTTCTTTTCTTTTCCCTCTACTCGTTTTGGTGTAGAACTGTTCCATGTGCTGAAAGCAAGGTTTAACTTTTGATTTGTGTTGGTTTTCGTCTTAGTGACAGCAGTTTTAGGGGCAATTTACTATGATTTTGATTAATTTTAAATGTGCAAAATGTTTTTTGAGCGGAGTTTAAAAGTAAATTAGCAGTGTTTGTGAAGATATCATCTACATGTTTTTTGCTTAAATTGTTGACATCAATAGTATTTACAGAGGATATTAATGGTTTTTAAAAATGTAACTGATTTCTCAGCAACCTAATGATTTGTTTGTATATATGGTAAATCAATAATAGACCTTTCAATTGAATCAGTATCAACAGAATTAAAGACATTCTGAGTCTGGGTATTTACACCTATTTTACACAATAATGGCATATTTATATCAGAATATAATTTGCCAAAATCTAGAACAGAAAAATCAATGACATGTTTCAAAGAATTTTTACTTCTTATACAGTAATTAACCACACTTGATTTTTATTGTAGTAAATTTTCCTTCCTCTGATCGACCATTCATTAAATACACATTACCAATAACATTATTGGTTATATGTTTTACTATAGACATACAAAACACTCAAAGATCTATACTTGCTCATTTAAGGTGGGGTTGCTTTTCCTCGGTGAATATTTTTTGTTGCTTCGTACATATTATTCAGAAATTAGAACAGAATTATTTCTTCTGTTAATTTGAGTGATTTTTTTTCAGGTGTTTTATTCCACCTTAATCGACATTCATACACAAATTGGCCAATTCTAATATTCATTTTAATAATATAAATATAACTATAATAAAGGTTAACTAATAATTTGATAATGAATGTTCATTCTGTGTTAAGAAATTGACTATATCAGATATACATGTACTAATTAACAGTCCTCACTGTAAAATCTTAATGAGCCTTATTAACGATCGAATGTTCTTGAATACTGAATATCACTCTCTGTAATCATATGTCAAAAATGTATCTATATAAATAGGGAGGCTAGAAGTATTATGATTACTAATCAAAATCATGACAAGGACAGCACTGTTCGGAGACAGCTACATTAAAAGACTAGGCAGATTTTGTGACCACTTTCTAGGAATTTCCGGGAATTGTAGTTTTTATGGGGTCGGTGGCATGAGGTTTGACAGTATTTACAAAGAAGTCCTACGACGATTAATCGAGTTTCATCCCCATACAGTGTGTGTGTTTAGGTGGCAATGACATTTCTACTAGCTTAACCCCTAAGAAACTTATGAAGACATTATCGAATTTGTGAAGTTATTGGAGAACAGTGGAGTGAACACTGTGTACGTCTGTGAGATTATGACCATAGGGAAATTCCTAAAAACACCGGGGTTAGACAAGAAGACTTTTGACAATAAATGAAAACTGATCAACGATCACCTACGAAAAAAATTGGACAACGCTACCTGAGTTTTCCAGACATCCACTTTCCTCATTCATGGTGTTCATTTAAGTGAGACAACAACTTCGAATTCAGGGATGAACAGGGTTCGACACTAACCTTAGTCCGTTAGTCACAGACTAATAAATTTCAAGTCGGACTAATAAAATTAATGCCTAATCAGTCCGCCCGGACTAATAAAAAATTTTTATTACGAGCAACGATGTCATTTTGAAGACACACTTTCTTGGAAAACCCCGAATGTATTTTAAGCTATTGAAGCATGGCGGTAATCGAGTAATTCATATTCATTTGAACGCTTTCTTATATAACTGATTTATTATAGTGAAGTAAAACGTCTCCGTGATCGTGAGGTAGTTTGACAATTGTGCAAAACACGGAGAAACAGAAAAAGTTATCTGATTTTTTCAAGGCGTCCGCGGATACAGAGACTGTGAAAAGGCGAAAGCTAGACACATCTAACAGCATTGAGAAAAAGGAGCGCGACAATGAGTACGAACGATCTCGCCGATCTCGTAACTTCCTTGAAACATTGACGAAAAATCGTGAGTGGTTATATTTTGAAAAAAGTTCTGGACTAATGTTTTGTACAATTTGTAAAGAATACGCGAAAGGATCTGTAGAGTAAGCATGTTCTTTTGTCACTGGGTGTGCTAATCTGAGGATAGAAACAATTAAATATCATGAAGAAAAATCATTTTTTCATAAAAGATGTCTTGAAATTCATAGAGCAAAATCTACACCTAGAGGCGAGTCTTCTGCAGCAAAGATTGTAGAGAAAATAAATCAGAAAGCTGTCGATCGTTTGACTGCTTTGTTTTGTAATGTCCAAGCTTTGGTACAGCACAGACGTCCATTTACTGACTATCCTTGGATGCTTGAGCTGGACAAGAAAAAAAGGAATAGATGTAGGAAATACCTATCACACAGACAAAGAAGCCCAGAAATTTTCTTTTTATATTGCACAAGAGGCTAGAAATGATATTACAAAATTCATCAACAAATGTCCATTTATATCTGTGATCACTGACGGAGCAACAGACAAATCAGTTAAAGAACAAGAAATAGTTTACTGCAGATCATCGAATGGGGGACTGGTTGACTCATTTTACATTGGAATAGGAGAACCAGAACGTGCTGATGCAAATGGTCAGGGTCATTGACAGTGTTTTTGGATCCTTATATATAAAAGACTACAGACACAAACTGGTTGGCTTCGGATCAGATGGAGCTTCGGTTTTACAGGAAAGAAAAACGGAGTCATAGCCAAATTGAAAGAAAGCCAACCTTCTATTGTTGGAGTTCACTACCATGCTCACCGCCTTGAGCTGGCATACAAAGATGCCATGCGAAAATATCCGTCTTAAGTTTTAGAAGAACTTCTTGATGGACTATATTTGTTTTATCATAACAGCCCCCTTAATCGCTCAGATCTTGGCCGAGCTTGTGAAGTATTGGATGTGCCTAAAGTTGTGCCAACAAGAATAAGTGGTACAAGATGGGTTTCTCATTGGCTGCGGGCTTTGGAGAACTTGTGGAAGGCATACCCAGGAATTGTCAGTCATTTACAAACGGTATGATATCTGCGGCAAGTTGCCTTACAAAAATAATCTAAAATCATGTATTGGAAATTGAAGAAAACATAACTTACTAATTTGTTCTTCAATGTTATGAATTATTTTGTCCTACAATACGTTTCAGCTGACACACACTTCTCAAGTTCCCAAAAGAACAACTGATGCTGTTGGGAAAGCCAATGGCTTTCTAAAAATGTTGTTGAGTTTTGAACTTTTGGCTTATGCGCATTTCATGACTGATGTGATGAACGTTTTGTCAACATTATCACTGTTCCTTCAGTATGAGCAAGCCAAAGTATCTGAGGTTTATTTAAAGGTTCTTACAACAATTGCTGTTCTGGAACAATTTAAAAACAAGTAAGAAAAGTTCTAGAATTTATTTAAAACAATAAATTATTGGTTTAATGAATGAATTTAATCTTTAAAAACCCCATTTATTTAGCAAAGGACTTAAAGTAATGGAAGTTAATTAATAAAGTTATAAAATTTGAGTCTTTAAATTGCAGAGATGGTCCAATTCGTAAGAAATTTCTTCAGCATCTGGAGTCGGACAGTGGCATGTTTCACGGATTTGCGATAAACCGCTCCGACAGGTCAAGCGGTTTCCACAGCTTCAAAGTTTTCAAAAGATGGGACCATTGATCGCCTGGTTGACTGTTTGAATGGAAGGTTTGAAAAACAACAGTCCAGTGTTCTGAAAGCAACAAAGTTGGCAGACTTTTTCGTCTGGCCAAAACATTCAAACTCTGCAGGTATTACTATATTTATGTATAACTCTTTAGAGTAACCATGAAACTTTCTAAAATAATCAAAGTACTGAAAGTACTGTTAGTAGCTTGGTCGTCTTCTTTTGGGAATTTTGGTTTTTTCCTCTTTGACCTTTGGGTTGACCCCGCAAATGGGAACAACTTTTGAAAAGTGTGGATTGGACTATTGTGCTTTAAATATATTGTAGATTTCTCAAAGTGACGAGAACAAATAAAGCTTTGGTATGATAAAATACTTATTTTTACTAACTATTTGGGCATATATATAGTATGTTAATTGTCCCTCTCGACAGCATTTTCCCTCATTTTCTTCACGATGAAATAAGTTTTTAGAAACACCAAACAAACAAAATTCAAGCTGAACGCTGACCGTACAGCTGTGTATATAAAGAAGATGGGGGATAAGATGGCGCAATAGCCCTTTTGGTTTAGTCGTAAAATACAATTTCAAATTTAGCATTTTTTCAAATAAATATATTTGATATGTTATTATACAAGTTTACAAAATGGTAATTTCTAACTATATTCAGTTTGAAATATTTCAAAAAGATAAGAAAAAAATAATAAATCTGGTTTTGGTGGTATCGAACCCACAACCTAAAAACCCAAGTTCTATAAAGTTTCCTAATGGCTGGTGCTCTAACCACTGAGCCATTTCATTCACAACGCTAGTGCGTTCTTTAAATGCTATATGAGACTATGGCCACGGATTTACGGACTTGTATTATATTTCTAAAACGTTCAATTGTTGAGCTACAAAATGACATTTTTGAACTGTAGTGGGTCATCTCTTCACATTGCTGTTGAGTACAATCGGTTTAAATTCCATTAAACCACATTTAGACTGTAAAAAAAATTTTGAGCTCAGATCCACTCTATGAAAGAAAATGCATTGAAGTTATAATCAAAGTACTGAAAGTACTGTTAGACGGTGGCGTCGTTTGAAAGTGGCATATTACATGTAACAATGAGTGATGTATGATAATTATTTTTGTAGAAAACCGTGGCCAGTATCGCATTCATGTACTAATACTTAACGCTTACTCGCACAACTAGTCGTGAGTTTCCTTCATGGATAACTCTGTGGAAATCGTAGCTGTGATCTCACTCTACACTTTACAAATGCTGTGTCTCTTGGTCGTCATCTTTTGGGAAAGACCCAAAGATTTATCACAGTAGTCTTTGTCGTATAGAAGTTTGTATCTATATTTTGTATCAATATGTTTGTATATATATCAGTTGACATTAAAACCCCGTTTGAATGGTTGCCACCACATATTGAATGAATAAATCAAATCCAAAGCGATTTCATCACAGTACGCCTGTTTGAAGAAGGGGAATTTTGGTTTTTTCCTCTTTGACCTTTGGGTTGACCCCGCAAATGGGAACAACTTTTGAAAAGTGTGGATTGGACTATTGTGCTTTAAATATATTGTGGATTTCTCAAAGTAACGAGAACAAATAAAGCTTTGGTATGATAAAATACTTATTTTTACTAACTGTTTGGGCATACATATGGTATGTTAATTGTCCCTCTCGACAGCATTTTCCCTCATTTTCTTCACGGGGAAAAAGTTGCAGTCTTGTGGATCATCACATTTGCTTTTTTTCCCCTCATAGTCAGTTAATACATTAAGGTGTAAAGAAAATGGAATGGGTTTACAAGAACCTGTCTGATAAAACTGGTATTGCTTTTGGAGTGCACGTCATCATGAAACAGAAGAGTAAATCAATATTTTATCTTCGACTTTAGGGGATTATTTCCATTTGCTCACAACGAAAGTGAATGAAAATTTTAAAAAATATCATACATCATTCGGTCGCGGCAGTTTCATTAATCAACGTTTTAAACATTTGTTCTATTGTATTTAGCTATAGATTTATTCAAACCATTTGAATGAATTCGGGAAAGTCACATGTATATTTTATCGCTTCTCAGTACACTTTAACACGCAGAAATTACTTGCTTCATTCAACTTTTCTAGTCAACTTACAACAAATATTGATTAATTATACAAAATAAGTTTTTAAAAACACCAAACAAACAAAATTCAAGCTGAACGCACGTTTTTCTGACCGTACAGCTGTGTATTTAAAGAAGATGGGGGGGGGGGGTAAGATGGCGCAACTGCCCTTTTGGTTTAGTTGTAAAATACAATTTCAAATTTAGCATTTTTTCAATTAAATATATTTGATATGTTATTATACAAGTTTACAAATTGGTAATTTCTAACTATATTCAGTTTGAAATATTTCAAAAAGATAAGAAAAAAATAATAAATTTTAAGTTTTGGTGGTATCGAACCCAAGTTCTATAAAGTTTCCTAATGGCTGGTGCTCTAACCACTGAGCCATTTCATTCACAACAAAGTGCGTTGTTTAAATGCTATATGAGAAAATGACCACGAATTTTCGGACTTGTATTATATTTCTAAAACTTTCAATTGTTGAGCTACAAAATGACATTTTTGAACTGTAGTGGGTCATCTCTCCACATTTTTGTTGAGTCCCATCGGTTTATTAAATTCCATTAAACCACATTTAGACTGTAAAAAAAAAATATTGAGCTCAGACCCACTCTATGAAAGAAAATGAATTGAAGTTAATCTGATCTATCTAATCAGTCCTCATATGGTCATTTTACACGCCTTATTCGCCCATCTTCTTTGATTTTATTCTTTGCATGTACTAAACAATAGATCTAGGGTTCGCAAATCCCGGCAATATTTTCGGAAAGCTTTATTTCTGTAGCTCAGCAGAATTCTACAGTCATCTATGAAGCACATTTTTTTGCCTTCATGTTTCATTATTTATCGCAAATATAGCATGAATGTATACGCCAAGGCCGATGTAGCATTGTGTTAAGTGATGACACTTTCTAACCGGTGTGTATTTCAATTGAAAGTCGCAACAAATTGGCGCATTTATATAGGCCCGCCTATTTGTAAATGCATGTTGACAAAATGATGCTAACACTTGGAAACAAATGTCGAAGAAAGTTCATAATAGAGTGTTATCTGTTTGTGAAAAAATGCCCCCAAACCAAAGAAAAGATGCTCTCTTACATTACCGTTCATTATGTACCATATATGTATATGGAATATCGCATGTTTTTTCTCACAAAAAAGCTAGCGTTTGCTGCAAATTAGAGATACACGAGCTGACACGCCGTGAAATCCATAAGACGTTTTACAGCATATGTAAAAAAAAATCTGAACTAAAAATCTTTGAAACATCGTAAAATGTAGTTTATAAACATTTAAAATGGCGACTCGATTTGCACGTGAATTTTACAATCCGACGTCGATTAGCGTGTTTGAGAGAAAGTCAGCAGCAAGTAAAGCGTCAACATCTGCAGTAAATATTGTCTGATGAATATTGAGGTGCCTGTAATAAAATTTATGTTTCTACAGACTGAGTGAGGTACAAAATAAGGTACATTGTAAATCACAGGTCAGTCGAAAATTTAACACATTTGTATCGTAAATTTAAAGTTTTTGTGTGTTTGAAAACACATGCACACTTGTAGAAGAAACTGTGCCATTGATCGGTTGAAGTTCAATAAAATGTAATTTATGTAATATTCATTGTCAGTATCTGTTGTGAATTCTTTGGAATAAGCTACAACAACAAAAAAATATACTGCTCAACTAAAACTAATGCGTTGAAAATGGCTGAATTTATCGATGAAGCATAATTGCTGAAATATGAAATGGCAAACCAGTTTAAATAGTGTGTTTCTGACAATTATTTATATCATAAAAAACAAGAAGCAATTATTGTGAGATCTCTTGACCAATTATCGCAGTGATATAGTTTATATGCAGTCCTAGGCCTGATACAGAGTTAAACGTCAAAACTGGCAGTTTGAGCCTTATATTATTAATACCGCGTAAGCAGATAGGGTAACGGCTCATTTAAAATAAAACACAATTTCATACATTATTTAAATGTATGTACAAAATAATTAGCAGCTATAATGCTTAAAATATCTGATAAGATTAAAATGAGTTCTCATACTGAAATCGACACGTAGATAAAACACTGCATACATGTACCTAACAGAGTTATCGTTCGTTATCCGCTAGGGTCCCCGTGAGAAATACCCTTCCGGGCAGGACCGTAGCAATAGACAGTGGCTATAAATAGCCACCGTCTAAAAATTATACGATTAGGAGGTTTTGACACGCATACACCAGTTTAAATCAGTATATTGCAAGTTTTTAAAATATTTAAAAATTACAACCCGATGTTCCGTTAAATATACATTGTTTTTAATATTTTTTTTTAAAAAGTATCAGATTTAATGATATTTTAATTTTGCCGTATCTAATCATTCCTCATATGTGCATTTTACACTCCTTATTCACCCATCTTCTTTGATTTTATTCTTTGCATGTAATAGACAATAGATCTAGGGTTCGCAAATCCCGGCAATATTTTTAGAAAGCTATATTTCTGTAGCTCAGCAGAATTCTACAGTCATCTATGAAGCACATTTTTGTTGCCTTCATGTTTCATTATTTATCGCAAATATTAATATAGCATGGATGTGTACGCTACGGCCAATGTAGCATTGTGTTAAGTGATGACACTTTCTAACCGGTGTGTATTTCAATTGCGAGTCGCAACAAACTGGCGCATTGATATAGGCCCGCCTATTTGTAAATGCATGTTGACAAAATGATGCTAACACTTGTCTGTTAGTGAAAAAAAACCCCAAACTCCCCCCCCCCCCCCGGAAAAATGGCTATATAGCAGTTTTTCCCCCCGGAAAAAATGTCTATATAGCAGTTTTCCCCCCGCGGAAAGCCGAGTATATAGTGGGTTTTCCCCCTTTTTATAGCCCGATTTCCCCTCTGAAAACCTACTATATAGCAGATTTTCCCCTTTTTCATATTTACACACATGTTCAATTTTTAGCATTGTCTATAAAAAATAATAAATCGGCAAAACGAAACTTAACCTGTACAGTTGAATGTAGATATATCCAACTTAGAAGTGTAGAAACCTTGATTTAACCCTTAATGGGTTTCCATAAATATTTTTTATAAAATCTGAACCAAAATCCTGAGGGAGAAACCCTACTGTGGGGGAAAAGCTACTATATACATGTAGTAGCTCCCCCCTCCCCCCCCCCCCCCCCCGGGGAGAAAGACTACTATTAAGTAGGTTTTCAGGGGGGGGGAAGCTACAATGGGGGAAAAACTGCGATACAACACCGGTATAGTATTTGCCTTATAATATCGCCAATGAACTTCACGAACGAGTTAACTTTTACCCGCTGCATATTCAGATGATAGGTTGCTCGCGGTGTTTGACCAAAACCAGCCATGAACGAGTTACTTAGTCGCGCATACGCAATTAAAGATCAAGGCTTGATTATTTTATTTAAAGTTTACTTGTTTTCTTCAAATTAATGATAACTAACACGTATTAGAATGTTTTGCATTCCAAGTTGCACAAGAATATTTTAAATTCATACATGTAGAAATGATCTCCCGTATTCTTTAATGCAAACACTAATTTTTCATTTTTATCAAAATTTCCTTGTGGGTGAAGTCATTTCTGCAGTCCATATTATAAACTGTTAAAAAAATATATTATGTATTACGTGCAAAACCTTACAATATATTCCCAGCAGGCACACAACATTGAATAAACTTTGAAGCAACGTTGACTTTCTATGTTGAATCAACATTAATTTTATGTTAGATTTTGAAAATTTGTTTCAACGTTGAAGTTTAAACGTTATATCAACATTGATTATAAACTTTGATTATATGTTGAAAAACTGTAGATTCAACATTTATTCATTTTTTTTTTGGAAGAGGAGAGGGGGTCTTAGTTACATAAATAGTACATGTTTGAATGATAATATATTGGACCATGTAAATAATGAATAAATCTCAGGTATAAATTTTAATCATTTTTATTTCATTCATAATTGTGATTAAGAAATATACTGAAAATTTTATCACAAAAAATCCCTTACAAAAATATAAGTTCTTTCATTTATAGAGTCATTTTTCGGCCACCACCATCCTTTCTTTCTGGGGCCCATTTCAAATAGTTCGCTGTGGCCACAACCACCTGGTTCTCTGTGATGTTGTAAATTCTCATCATGACTTCTACAAAAAGCATGAGTATATATATATATATATATATATATATATATATATATATACACACATATACAACAAGCACAAACATTGCAATAACTCTCAAACTAAGTTGACACAGTCGTTTGAAATACCGGTGGAATACAATTAAACGACAATCTGAGAGGATCGAAACGATACACATTGTAGAGATAAATACAATTACAATTACATTTAGCATATGAAAACAAACAAGGACATCAAAATATGACCGTTTATATTCATGTCTTTCCTTGACAATCCCACCTTAACATAATTTAATGTGTGGAAGAGGGAATGAGGACATTCAGTTAGGCCAATACACATGTACAACTAAAATACGTTTGTCCAAAGAAACTTGTCCCAGCTGATCCTTTAGTCCTACAAACACATTCTGGATGAAAGTGACTGAAGGGTTTTAACCAGTTCTTTGGGTAGGCAAGATTAAACACATAGATTGAAGCCAGTAAGGTGTTTAAGCTTTGGAAAAAAAATTTCACACCCTGTGAGTTTTTCCCCTTCGATGTATACAACAAAAACATCCTCCCCCATTGACAAAAGTTTCTCTTTCACTAATAAATATAGCGAAGTTGGTTCAAACCACAGAATTATGAAATATATAAAAACTCAATTACAATTCAGTTATAATTTTCCTTTAATAACCATGTTAACTTGTATGTTTTTGGCAAGTTCAGTTCTAGTCTTAATTCCTAAACTCAACGAAACTTTTAAGTGTTCACCTCAATAAATAGAATAATTTTGAAATTATGAAATAAAATGATGTGAAATTTTCAACATTTCAACAATGTGCATGTGCAATAACATAAATTTCATGTGTCCAGCTTCACACCAAAAGATATGTGCTCGACTTCACGAAAAGGTATTGAGTGATGTTAATTTAAAACAATGTGTATGTGCAATATCATAAAATTCATGTGTCTAGCTTCACACCATAGGTGTGTGCTCCACTTGGCGAAGAGATATTGAGTATTCAAATTTTGAATTATTTTATAAAATGTTATATGTATGTGCAAATTGCAATACCATAACATCAAAATTCATGTGTAAATCTTCACACTAAGAGACATTTGCTTCACTTCTTAAAAATTATTAAATGCTAAAAAATTATAGTATTTTGTACCATCAAATGTATGTGTCTAACTTAGCAAGTCTCAATTCATTATGTCCTTTATATTTCTGCATTTCTTTATCAATCAATTAATATTGTTGCACACATTTGTACTGTAAAAATATTCAACATTTCTTTTGAATAAAGAGAAACAAATTATGTCTTTTAAATAAAATCTTTTTGTCTATATTTACATATAAAACAAAAACAACAGAACACCAAACTTGGCAAAGTGACAATAAATTTCAGGTATGTCTTCATATAAACATATTTTTGATTGATTGACCTACTAATTAATGATTATTGAACTACAAAACAATCAATATAAAAATTGTACACTTTACATATCAATTTTTTTTCAAATGATTGCATATACCAAATTTACTTAAACATACTTCTTGTTGATGTTCAGAGCCCAATACCACATGCAAGCGAGACATGGTCTCTGTTCAGTTTTCCATAATTTCTTCTTTTTTCAGAGATGGTTGCATCAAGAAAAACTCCTTCTCCACCTAGTTTATACAATTACATGTTAATATACGGTTTGAAAATAATAATAATGACATTTTTAAAAAAAAGGTTTATAAATCGGAATGTCTAAAACTAAATTTTGATTAAATCTTCACATGAAAATCATTCAGTATAATATTAGTTACATATTCTGCCTTTCCAAGAACTGGAAGTTTTCGCAAGAGGTCCTTCAGGTTTCCATCATGCTTTTTTGTGATGAAGATCCTTCTCTCTATGAATGATCCTCTTACTGCCTTCATAATCAATGCCCTGTCCATTTCTTTCTTGGGCTTTTCCATTTCTGTCTTAAAAGATATTGCCCACATTTAATAGACTCATAGGTTCTGTAAAATTTCAAAATATTTTAACTTCTTTAACAAATATTAAAAGAACTAGATTCGATCTCGTTGCGAGCAACGAGTGGGTCTTCCGTTCGATTTTTGAATAGATTAGATCAAACTTATCAATTTAAAGATAAAAACGTAGATCTAAGCGAAAAATAGTAAAAAAAAATTTGCGGCACTCGAGGCTTGAACCCGGGTCGCCTGGGCCATGTCCACGACTATATCGACTGTGCTACTCGGATTCTCGCTTCAGAACTTTGACGCTTAATTTCTCGTGAATGCCTTGATCGATTTTAAAACTAATTACATATTCTTTATCAGTAAAAGGGTCACTATAAGGTGTAAAAGTTTCAAAGAAAAATATTTAAAAATAAAAAAGTCGAAAAATTCAATTTTTCAAATTTCCTTCCGGTGACGACCGGAAGTGACGGCGGACATTCTCTATACCGAGGTGCACTAGAAAAACGGTAGTTCTATCATCTCTGAAAAATTTCAGCTCTATATCTTTACTCGTTTTTGTGAAACCCGACCGACAAAATTGGCTTTTAAAAATCGTAAAACGACGATAACTTCCGACCGGAAGTAAATTTTTAAAAATTGTCGCGGCGGTACAAACTTCAGATGACGTGGCATCATCCCTAAAAATTTGACCCAAATCGAGCGGGCCATCTCCGAGAAATCGCCTGCACAAAATTTGTAAGAAGAAAAAAAAAGAATAACTAGATTCGATCTCGTTGCGAGCAACGAGTGGGTCTTCCGTCCAATTTTTGAATAGATAAGATTAAACTTATCAATTCAAAGATAAAATCGTAGATCTAAGCGAAAAAAAGAGAAAAAAATTTTGCGGCACTCGAGGCTTGAACCCGGGTCGCCTGGGCCATGTCCACGACTATAACGACTGAGTTACTCGGACTCTCGCTTCAGGACTTTGACGCTTAATTTCTCGAGAACGCCTTGATCGATTTTAAAACAAATTGCATATTCTGATTCAGTAAAAGGGTCACTATCATCTAATTTGAAAAAATATATCAAAACAAAAAGTTAAAAATTTTCATTTTTAAAATTTGCTTCCGATGACGACCGGAAGTGACGGCCAACATTCTCTTGACCGAGGTTCACGAGGATATTGCTAGATCTATCATCTCTGAAAATTTCAGTTCTCTATCTTTGATGGTTTTTGAGAATCATCGCCGACAAAATTGACTTTTAAAAATCGTAAAACGACGATAACTTCCGACCGGAAGTGAATTTTTAAAAATTGTTCTTGCGGTATAAAATTCATATGACTACGCATCAGCCCTGAAAATTTGAAGGAAATCGAACGAGTGATCTCCGAGAAATCGCCTGCACAAAATTTGTAAGACAAAAAAAGAATAATAACTAGAGCAAAGCTCGTTGCAAAGCAACGAGTGGGTCTTCCGTTAATGTCGAAAGTAAAGCTGGAAGTTCCTGTAAGAAGCAGAGCTCTTAAACCAATAACAAGAGTAACTAAAATAAAAAGATGAAAAAAATCGAATTATTCCTGGTACGACTTAACAAAATCCGAATGATTTTTAGTACGACTTAGCAAAAACATTTCTGATTTCAAGAACGACTTAACAAAAAAAATCCGAATGTGTCCAAGTACGACTTAACAATTATTTTTCGAACGAGTTAATATTACTTTAAACAGTACGCTATTTTTTAAACCAAGGACACGGAAACAAAATTTCCGGAAAAATCAATTTTTAAACCCCGATATCTCTGTAATGCATCGTCCGATTTTAAAACGGCTTTCAGTGTTAGATTCAGCTTAATAAGTTCTTCAAAACACATACACATTTTTGATTAAATCAGAAAATTCATTTTTTCGAAAAATTTGTTTTACTTCCGGTTTCGACCGGAAGGGATAGATTTTCATTTCCAGCCTTATTACAGAGGTAAATCGATCAAATCATAACCATTCAAAATTTCAAGCCTCTATCTTAAAGCGGTTTTGAGAAAAGTCCGGGACAAAATGACTTTTTGAAATTTTTAAAAATGACGTCACGTCAAAACGGAGGTGACGTTCTCTATAAAACTTTTACATTTTTGAGGGACGCAAACTTGCAAAAATCTCTGAAAATTTCATCAAAATCGGTTAAAAATCTTTTGAGTTATGAGGCAAAAAAGGAGTCAGAAGAAAAGAAAAAGAATAATAATAATAACTAGAGCAAAGCTCGTTGCAAAGCAACGAGTGGGTCTTCCGTTAATGTCGGAAGTAAAGCTGGAAGTTCCTGTAAGAAGCAGAGCTCTAAAACCAATAACAAGAGTAACTAAAATAAAAAGATGAAAAAATCGAATTATTCCTGGTATGACTTAACAAAATCCGAATGATTTTGAGTACGAATTAACAAAACCTTTCCGATTTCAAGAACGACTTAATTAAAAAAAATCCAAATGTGTTCAAGTACGACTTAACAATTATTTTTGGTACGAGTTAATTTTACTTTGAACATTACACTATTTTTTAAAACAAGGACGCGGAATCAAAATTTCCGGAAAAATCAATTTTTAAACCCCGATATCTCTGTAATGCGTCGTTCGATTTTCAAACGGATTTCAGATTTGAATTCACCATGGCAAGTTCTATAAGACTGTAGTATTGTCTTATTTTGTTCAAAAAAATGAAAATTTCCAAAAATTGGAACTGCTTCCGGTTTTGAGCAAAATTGATGAAGAAATTTTTAAACCCCCCAGTACATTATAGAATTGATACATCTATCATCAGTAAAAATTTCAAAGCGATATCTTTAAAGTTAACGGAGATTTCTTCCGGACAAAATCACTTTTTTAAAATTTAAAAATGGCCGCCAAATTTGAACGGAAGTGACGTAAATGCTGAAACTTTACCATCTTTGAGGCACGGTAACTTTACAAAAGCTCTGAAAAATTCATTGAAATCGGATGAAAACTTTTTTAGATATAAAGCCGAGAAGGAGTCAGAAAAAAAATAAAAAATAAAATAATAATAAAAAGAAACCGAAGAAAAACAAGAGGGTCTTCCGTTGGAAACGGAAGACCCTAACTAGACACGATCTCGTTGCGAGCAACGAGGAGGTCTTCCGTCTGATTTTTAGATGGAAATATGACATCATCGACTTTGATTTTTGACAACAAAACATGATATGGAAAAAGGAGTGAAGTACTAATGCTTTATTGTATCGCTTTTTATTAGTTCTCTTACATTGTTCTTATTAATACTTGCATTTCTTCCAATTAAGATGAAAAAAATTAATCTTGTTTACCTCTGGTCCCTAAAAACCCTTATTGGGTAAGACAAGAGGAAATCATTATATTGTTAGGATATAAAAACGTATTATACCTAATCTAGCTTTAATAAACATTCACAAAATGGCTCTTATTAAAGGGCTATAAATAAAGGACTTTAGAGCCCTTTGATCCCCTAATTTAAGGGACCAGCCCCTTTTTCGTGATATCAAATGAAAGGCCATTTATTTCTAAACAAATTTTGTTCAACAAGTGTTTAGAATTCGTTACCGTTCTAGAGATATATGAGAAAGAAGATTTTAGGGGCCGATCCATTATCTCCTTAAAGGGGCTGTTTAACGAAATTTTGAAGGTTGCATATCGTTTAGAACATCATTTTAAACAACTTTTTTCCTGTGCTGACCTACAAAATATTTTTCCTTTCTGAGATATGGGTGATCAAAAGTTTAGACTTTCGGCCCCTAAAAACCCCTAATTACATAACACATGATAAAATCATTACATTACTTGGATACATAACTGTAAGATAAACATATTTGTTTCTATAACCTTTCACATAATATCTCTCAGTAAAGGGCTACAGATTAAAGACTTTAGAGCCCTTTGGTCCCCTAATTGGAGGGGCCAGCCCCTTTTTCTTGATTTCAAATGAAAGGCTATTTAATTCTAAACAAATTTTGTTCAACAAGTGTTTAGAAATTTGTTACCGTTCTAGAGATATATGAGAATGAAGGTTTTAGGGGCCGATCCCTAATCTCCTTATAGGGGCCGTTTAACGAAATTTTGAAGATTGCATTTTGTTGAGAACATAATTTTGAACAACTTTTCTTCTGTACCGCATTTCAAAATATTTTTCCTTTCGGAGATATGGGTGATCAAAATTTTGGACTTTTGGCCCCTAAAAACCCTTAATCACGTGACATATGATAAAATTATTACATTACTTAGATACATAACTGTAAGATAAACACATTTGCTTCGATAACCTTTCACAAAATATCTCTCAGTAAAGGGCTACAAATAAAAGACTTTAAAGCCATTTGGTCCCCTAATTGGAGGGGCCAGCCCCTTTTTTTTTTATATCAAATGAAAGGTCTTGTAAATATAAACCTTTTTTACATTACATGTCTTGACAAAATATTTTTCAGAAAAGAGTTAAACAAAGAAATCCAGAAAAAATACGACATTTTTTTAAAACTCAATTTTCGGGTCCAGGCGAGCTTCGGCGCCTTTCAATCCAGATCAAAATGAAAATAAAATTGCAAATCTACACTCTTTTGTCTACTATCCCTGAAAGTTTGAACTCAATATCTCTTATAGTTTAGGAGAAGTTAGAGGAACAAGCCACCCCTCTAAAAATCGCTAAAACGTCAATATCTCGAAAACGGAAGTGACGTCATCAATATAATAAAAAACCTATAAGGTTCCGATCACTATCTATTATATCTAAAAGTTTCATGAAAATCGGTCGAATCGTTTCTGAGCAATCGCGTGCACAAAATTTGTAAGAAAAAAAAAGAAAAATAATAATAATAGGGAAAAAGAAACCGAACGAAAACAATAAGGTCTTCCGTTGGAAACGGAAGACCTTAACTAGACACGATCTCGTTGCGAGCAACGAGTAGGTCTTCCGTCCGATTTTTAGAAGGTAAATCACGTCATCGACTTTAATTTTCGACAACAAAACATGATATGGAAATAGGAGTGAAGTAATAATGCTTTCCTGTAATGATTTTTATAGTTCTTATACGTTGCTTTTTTAAATACTTGCATTTCTTCCGATTGAAATAGACAAGATTAAACTTTTTTTTACCTCTGGCCCCTAATATCCCTAGTTAGGTAACGCATGAGAAAATCATTATATTGTAAGGATATATAAACGTATTATACCTAAAGTCTGTCCCAAGATACTTTTGCCACACATTTTCTTAAATTATTCGATATTTGTAAATATCTCTTGATTCAGACGATGTTCATTCGATAGTATGAAATAATCCCACGATTTCCCTTTTGAACGCCCCCTCTAGCTTGTCAGGTTTCAATACACGGCTAAAAAAAAAGAATGTCTACGGGGATTTTACATTGCATCAACCTTTATAAAGCCCGGATGATAACGTTGAAAAATTGTGCTAGATATTCCGAGAGACTTCCGAATTGAGAAAAGATGTAAACATTCCCCATTATAAATCTCCGTAGGAAATATGTTTTCGATCATGTGAATGTTTACGACGGAAAAATGGTAATTTATAAATGAAGTTTGACCCCTAAAAACGTTATTACCTAATTACGTAACGCGTGATAAAATCAATAAATTTCTTGGATACAGTTGAGATTGACACAAAATTTAAAATTTTGTTTAATTCATGTTATTTTGAATGACAACAGTTGTGAATGGAATTTGAGATCATTGTGGAGAATAAGCAGGTTTTGAAATAAATCAATTGCACATGAAAAATAAAGTGTCTTACACATGTAAATCTTAATTTTAAAGCTGCTTGGTCCGATTTTCAATAAAATAATTGTACGCTTTTTAACGATGGTTATGCTAAGTATGTGTGCAATAATACACGTTGCAGTAGTTTTCCCGTTCAATTAATTAAGCCAAATTTCAATGAAAAAAAATATGTACATGTTGAAACTCGTTGAATCCAGATGTTGTGTATTACGACATACTGCCAATCCGGCGACATTATTCAGCCCCTTGACATTTTCCCATCTTTTTTGTTTTAAAAAGATAATGCAATCCGGATCCTATCTATTCTGTTAACCGGCGCAATGAAAAAGCCTACTGCTTATAATTAGTGAGAGTTATCTCCCGTAGTCCGTCCACTTATCGATCGATCGGCCTTCTGCGAGATATTAATGCTCAATTATCGACCAATTTTTCTGTCGTTGCTATTGATTAAAACAATTGTTAATATAGATCCAAAGTTGCAACTTATTTCAGTTCATACCGTAAAGTCTTGTTATGAATTGCAATTAGATAATTAGATTATAGTTCACCCAATTTTTTTCAGGCCGTGATTCAGGATACTGCGGGAGTAAGACTGCCGATACCGTTTGTTATGCCCGTTGTATGGCTACACGTACAGAGTTGCATATTATTCTGTTAAAATGCTAAAATAAATTTTTATATAAAATTCTCATTTATATTTATCTATTGTTTCCCTGCATCAATACAGTTCTCGCCATCAGGTATTTCAGCCACTTGTTGACTTTTTAATGTTTTGTTTATCAATTTACGGTTGAGCATGCACTTTTCAGGTAAATCGGATGTTTGAAAAATTATCAATAACGATGATTTGATTCAGATAGTATTTCCATCGTATGTATTCCGTTATGGATTTATTGTTTCATTTCAAAAAAAATTATTTAAAATGAAAATTGGTACGGTAAATAAGATCGATGAAATCTAATATAATTCAGAACAATTGAAAATTTTGCAAGAATACACGACCAGGACCTACTGCATTAAATACTAAAATTAATTTGCAACAATGTCCTCTAAACCGGATGTTGCCTAATCCGGCCATTTTTTTTTTCAGAACCACCCTCCGCCGGATTTGACAAGTTTTGCTGTATATTGATTTCACAAAATAATCGACATAAAAGGGTTTTGCGTTGTTTCACCGCGTATTTAAACTGGCCCCTTACGTCGAACCTACATACATGTATGAAGTATGATTGTATTACGAATTTGACATCTGTCTTTTTTATATAATTTATTATAACATATAAAATATACAGCATGACTATTTAAACAAAAATAAACAAAATCATTCGGAGGATGAAACCCAACGGTTTCCTTTTTTAAACATTCCAATGATGTATTTTGGGGTTTTTTTGTATGCCCAAAATTTATTTTTATTTACTTTGAATATTTTTAACGTTGACAGGAGAGCACTTCCGTGTAAATACGTCTATAACTTTGTAAGATCATTCATTTGGATTGCAAGGAAAATTATTTGATACTGTAATGGCCGACAAATCGGAACATGCAGCTTGAAGAAAGAAAGCGGGCGCTTAAGATGTACATTCGGCAGGAATCTGGGCGCACAAGGAGAGTGAAAATTTCATCAATTTATTTTGAATATTTTTCGAATTATAACCGTTATTTGGTTTCTGTTGGATGTGGAATGAGTGGAAAAATATTTGAAATGCAATAGGTTTTTATCAAAATATGGGTCTTAATATAGCAACACGATGCAATTCATGCAAAATCCTACTTATTTACAGCTGTTTTTAAATGATTTTGTTGTCTCTGGGTCTTCTCTCCACAAATTTGAAACGTGTAAAGATAACATATATCAACATTGAAAATGTCGCTTTTTAAAAAAAGATGGAGAGATGACCCAGAAATGACTAATTATGTACTTTTTCAAATTATTTTTTGAGGATATAAAACAAAGTCCATTGATATGACAATGTTGTTTCAAACAGTACTTTATTGAGCATATATTAGCAAGTCTCGCATGGCTCAGTGGTTTCGTCCTGGACTAGTGAATACAAACATTCAGAGTTTTGGGTTCAAATCCAACTGGTGGTCTTTTTTAAAAAAAAAAAATAAACTTTTTGTTTTAAATGTTTGTAATTATACCATGATGTTGAATTATAATATACCGGTATATTTTAATTTGTTGTTATTGATTTCTAAATCTGCTGTATGAACACTATTTTCTTTTCTTATTACTAGTTTTATTTTAGGATATACATGTACACAATATAACTTCATTAAAATATGTTTGCATTAACATTTCCAACTATTTATCGGTTTACCTCTCATTGCCATTTTTTGAAAGTTTGTAAGTTTTTTAATAACCGAAATAGCAATGTTCTTCGACTCTCAACATAATATATATACATGTATTTTTGTTGAAACCTGTACATAGCCTTTCGAGGTTATAGACATTTCATTCCCAATTGATTCGTTTCGAAGATTCCTGCAAATTTACAATCTTATGCGCTCACTTTCTTTCTCAACTTATTATACCTCGAAACGTTATTTCAAATCAGGCACCAAACAATGAAGGGAAATGGAAATATTCGGCGGATCCAAATGTTAAAATATTCTTATGATAAAAATTGGTATATATGGCAAACAGATTAATCATTTTTTATCTCCTACAAGATACAATCGCACCTGTGTTTTGAATCCATCTCTTTTAAACTCTGTCAAAATTCGTGGTCGTTTCACCCTCTTGTTGTAAACCCCGCTGAAATGTTCACAATCGAATTGCGCTGATGAACGAAAGAACTTGCTGCATGGGCCGTCTAACATTAATAATTTTAATAATGAATTCAGAAACTTTTACGTTTCAAAAAGTGTCATTTTTTGTTAAGTTACAGGAACATTGTCATTCATGCACATAAAATTTGTACAAAATAAGTTATATGTTATTGAACCACTGTTAGAAATTTGAGACCGTACTTGAAATATTTGGGAAAGAAATTTTAGGGGTCATCCTTTCATCTTCTTATCGGGCCCTTGTAACAAAATTTGAGCCATTTCCGAATAAATGTGTGCACAAAAATCGTTAATAAAAGAATGCAGGTAATGGGAGCTTTTAACAGGGGAGCATGGAGTGCTTTAAAATTCATATTTACATGTATTAAATTACCATGTAAAATTATCAATCATATAGGCATTAGATAACTGCTATTGCCTATTGACTCCATGACATCTACAATTTCGCTTAGTTAAACGTACACATTTAAAAAAAAATGTATATAAGCATGTACTCCAATCAGGTGTTGTACTTTACAGAACGTTTTTTACGCGATCGCCGAGCGCTTCTTTTTGGGGAAGAACAGTCCTAATCAGACAGCAAATACATAACACAGCATACAGACGTTTTTATTAATATAATTATATATAATTTATGTACTATTTAAGTATGCTTGAATATGCAAATTTTAAAGCCAATTCGATTTGTATTGGAAAATTAATCTACAAAGTAGTATTTTTAACCAGGTGTTCGCTACTCGATCTTCAACTGTCCGATTACTTTTACAATGAACGTACATGTGCACAAAATATTTAAAACTCACATATTCTTTCAGAATAAAAAATAATTAATTTATAAATGAAGAAAATCAGCAATGAGTTTGCTTTTTAATGAATCTGACCACCACTGAGATGAGGTTATACCAATAATGTGACCCTTATGATTTTACGGCCTGAATGTAAATAAAACCTCAACTTGTTTAAAAATGGTTTGTTTTATCGTGCCTGTACCTACCGCAAGCATGTAGCATTGTACTTCTTCAGCTGCCTTATCTCGAACGCTTTTTAAATATATTTCAACTTTTACTTACTACATCCTGCTTAACTCTCTCTCTCTCTCTCAGCTCATAAAAAATTCTAATATTTTGTTAGCCAAATGAAGTATTACATTATCATAGATTACAGATACCTATGAGAATATCGCCTACATTTTGTTGAAATTGGTAGTGTGTCCCAAACAGACACAAGTGAATTTATTTACGACTGTAAAACGTATTATTTTCATTGATGGCATTTTTCCCCTTTATTATACGAACTATGATTTAAATCAATGGTTTGATGCATCGTTAATCAATATAATTGGAAATGAAAACAACAACGAATCAATGAGCATTGGAATGTGTGATAACGTATAAACACATGTTTGTGTCCTACAGTGAATCGGCTGTCCACTAGCGCGGCATCTCCTGGGCCCGTGTTATGAAAATGTACACTCAACGTGGTGGGTTTGAAATGTTTGCAGTTTGATAACTGAAATTTAGTTTCCAACAATAAAACTATTTCATGACATAGACAAGATCACAAAGAACGCCTTTTTTCAATGACAGTCATACTATCCATTTTTTTTTAATAAGGAGAGCAAAACAGCAATACTTCGTAGTTAATGGTGTAATCTTTTTTCATTTACTCTTTAATATCGTTATAATCTGAATTCTTTGTGATTGCAGCTACATAAATAAACCCGTGTGTGCATTACAGCAAGGTGCATATCTTGTGTATTGGATAACGGCAGACCGCTCGCTAGTCCAGCCGCGACCCATTTCCTCGGCCGCGGGCAAGGATCGGATACGTATAATTGTTTACATACATGAAGCTCGGAATACAGCTAGCAAGATTTTAAATGCGACTCAAATACATTGCATAGAAGCAATTCTTATACACATAATATATTTCACTAGAAAAGAATTAAACTGTTTAAACACTTTCCGAATGCAGGCTAGTACACTGTCTATGGTATTAGGTAAAGGTATAATCTTTTTTTTCTACTATTAAAATCATTAAAATCGGAAGTTTTGTGTTTGCAGCTACATAAAAAACCCATGTGTGCATTACAGCAAGACGCAAATCTTGTGTATTAGATAACGGCAGACCGCTCGCTAGTCCATTCGTGACCTATTTCCTCGGCTGCGGCAAGGGATCGGATACGTAATTGTTCAAATACACAGTTCGGTATACAGCTAGATTTTAAATGCGACTCAAATGCATTGCAAAGAAACAGTTCTTTTATCCATAATGTGTTTCACTAGAAAATAACTAAAATGTTTAAACACTTTCCGTGTGTAAACCGGTACCCTTTATGTCAGTTATACGCACATATACCCCGTTTATTTGCCAAATAAAACACAAATACATGGTAACAAGTCTGGCTTTTTACACTCATATTACGCAATACCCGAACAAAATTTTATTGTAACGACATTAATAAGATCATAATGAACAACTTTTGCCGCGACAGCCATATCGAAATCTTAACCGCTTTTGAGTTATAAAGTGAAAACTTTGAGGGGTTCTAGGTCCTTAATTTGAGGGGCCAGCCCCTTTTTCTAGGAGTCAAACAAAAGATCTTGTAGATATAAATTTTTGTTCTTCTACATGTCTTAACAAAATATTTGTGAGAAAAAAGATAATCTAAGAAAACCAAGCAAAATCACAACTCTTTTTTCATCTCATTTTTCGAGCCCTACCGAGCTTTAGCGCCTTTTGTGCCTGAAATTTATTAATGCCTTATTACATATCTACAATCTTTTGTCTATCATTCCTGAAATTTTGAACTTAATATCTTTTATAGTTTTTGATAACTCTCTTGGACAAGCCGACACTCTGAAAATCAAGAAAACGTCGATATTTCAAAAACGGAAGTGACGTCATCAACCAAAAAAATTTCCGATCAAGTTTAAACTAATGTCAATAAGATCTGCAAATTTTATTAAAATCGATCAAACAGTTTTCGAGTAATCGCTGACACAAAATCGGTAAGAAAAAAAAAGGAGAAGAATGAGAAAAAAAACCCGAAGAAAAACAATAAGGTCTTCCGTTGGAAACGGAAGACCTTAATAACTAGAGCAAAGCTCGTTGCAAAGCAACGAGTGGGTCTTCCGTTAATGTTGGAAGTAAAGCTTGAAGTTCCTGTAAGAAGCAGAGCTCTTTAACCAATAACAAGAGTAACTAAAATAAAAAGATTACAAAAATCGAATTATTCCTGGTACGACTTAACAAAATCCGAATGATTTTAAATACGAATTAACAAAAACCTTTCTGATTTCAAGATCGACTTAACAAAAAAAATATCCGAATGTGTTCAAATACGACTTAACAATGATTTTTGGTACGAGTTAATTTCACTTTGAACATTACGCTATTTTTTAAACCAAGGACGCGGAATTAAATTTTCCGGAAAAATCAATATTTGAACCCCGATATCTCTGTAATGCATCATCCGATTTCAAAACGGATTTCAGTTTTGAACTCAGCACGAAAATTACTGTAAGATATGTACGTAAAATTTTTAAAATTGAAAAACATGAAAATTCAAAGGAATTGGTTTTGCTTCCAGTTTCGACCGGAAGTGTCCGAATTGAGTTTCCAGCCTTATGTCATAAGTAAAACGGTAGTTCTACCTATTCTGCAAATCTCATAGCTTTATCTTAAATCAAAAATGAGAAAAGCTCCGGACAAAATCACTTTTTAAAACGTGAAAAACGTCAATGTCTGACGAATTTGATGACGTCATCAAATAATTTTTTCATATCATGGAAATCTTTCAGATACTCATTAAACCTGTAAATTTCAAAACAATCGATGCAAGCGTTTTTGAAATATTTGAGTTGGAAAAAAAATAAAAAGAACTAGACACGATCTCGTTGCGAGCAACGAGGAGGTCTTCCGTCCGATTTTTAGAAGGTGAAATGACGTCATCGACATTAATTTTTGACAACAAAACATGATATGGAAATAGGGGTGAAGAACTAATGCTTTTCTGTAATGCTTTTTATAAGTTCTTTTACGTTGCTTTTTTAAATACCTGCATTTCTTCCAATTGAAATAGAAAAGATTAAACTATTTTACCTCTGGCCCCTAATATCCCTAGTTAGTTAACGCATGAGAAAATCATTATATTGTTGGGATATATAAACGTATTATACATAAAGTCTGTCCCAAGATATTTTTGCCACACATTTTCTCAAATTATTCGATATTTGTAAATATCTCTTGATTCAGACGAGGTTCATTCGATAGTATGAAAAAATCCCAAGATTTCCCTTTTGTAACGTCCCCTCTAGCTTGTCAGGTTTCAATACACGGTTAAAAAAAGAATGTCTACGGGGATTTTGCATTGCATCAGCCATTATAAAGCCCGGATGAAAACGTTGAAAAATTGTGCTAGATATTCCGTGAGACTTCCGAATTGAGAAAAGATGTAAACATTCCCCATTATAAATCTCCGTAGGAAATCTGTTTTTGATCCTGTGAATGTTTACGAAGGAAAATAGTAATTTCCGAATGAAGTTTGACCCCCTAAAAACGTTAATACCTAATTACGTAACACATGATAAAATCAATGGATTTCTTGGATACATAATAGTTGAGATCGACACAAAATTTAAAATTTTGATTAATTCATGTGATTTTGAATGACCATAGTTGTGAATGGAATTGTAGATCATTTTGGAGAATAAGCGGGTATTGAACATAATTAATGCACATGATCATGTACATGACAAATAAAGTGTCTTACACATGTAAATCTTAATGTAAAAGCTGCTTGGTCCAATTTTCAATAAAATTATTGTATGCTTTTAAACGATGGTTATGCTAAGTATGTGTGCAATAATATACGTTGCAGTAGTTTTTCCGGTCAATTAAGCCATATTTCAATGAAAAAAATTATGTACATGTTGAAACTCGTTGAATCCGGATGTTGTGTATTACGGCATGCTGCCCAATCCGGCGACATTATTCAGCCCCTTGACATTTTCCTATCATTTTTGTTTTTAAAAAATTGTGCAATCCGGATCCTGTCTATTCTGTAAACCGGCGAAATGAAAAAACATACTGCTTATAATTAGTGAGAGTTATCTCCCGTAGTCCGTCTACTTATCGATCGGTCGGCCTTCAGCGAGATATTTTAAATGCTCAATTATCAACTAATTTTTCTGTCGTTGCTATTGATTTAAATAACTGTAAATATAGATCCAAACTAGCAACTCATTTCAGTTAATACCGTAAAGTCTTGTTATGAATTGCAAAAATTAGATAATTAGATTATAATTCACCCCATTTTTTCAGGCCGTGATTCAGGATACTGTGAGAGTAAGACTGCCGATATTGTTTGTTATCCCCGTTGTACATTGTATGGCTACACGTACAGAGTTGCATATTATTCTAGATCTGTCAAAATGCTATTTTTTTTTTAAAATAAAATTCTCATTATATCAATATTCATCCATTGTTTCCCTGCATCATAACAGTTCTCGCCATCAGGTGTTTCAGCCACCTGTTGACTTGTTAATGTTTTGTTTAACAATTTACGGTTAAGCATGCACTTTACAGGTAGATCGGATGTTTGAAAAATTATCAATAACGATGATTTGATTCAAAAAGTATTTCCATCGTATGTATTCCGTTATGGATTTATTGTTTCAAAAAAATAATTTAAAATGAAAATTGGTACCGTATAGATAAGATCGATGAAATCTAATATATTTTAGAACAATTGAAAATTTTACAAGAATACAGGATCAGGACCTACTGCATTAAATACTAAAATTAATTTGCAACAATGTCCTCTAAACCGGATGTTGCCTAATCCGGCCATTTTTTTTTTCAGAACCACCCTCCGCCGGATTAGACAATTTTTGTGTATATCCACAAAATAATCGACATAAAAGGGTTTTGCGTTATTTCGCCTCGTGTTTAAACTGGCCCCTTACGTCGAAGCTAGTATGATTGTATTACGACTTTGACATCTGTCTTTTTTTATATAATCTGTTATAACATATGAAAAATACAGCATGACTATTTAAACAAAAATAAAGCAGTGTACATTTGTTCATTAATAGTTTTTATGTTTACGTTGTTTATAATCAATCATTGCAAAACATGCAGGATAAATAAACCCAATCATTCGAAGGATGAAACCCAACGGTTTCCTTTTTTAAACATTCCAATGATGTATTTTGAGGGTTTTTTTGTATGCCCAAATTTTTTTTTTATTTTGAATATTTCTAACGTTGAAGGGAGAGCAATTCCGTGTAAATACATCTTTAACTTTGTAAGATCATTCATTTGGTTTGCAAGGAAAATTATTTGATACTGTAATGGCCGACAAATCGGACCATGCAGCTTAAAGAAATTTCTCAACTTATTATACCTCGAAACGTTATTTCAAATCAGACACCAAACAATAAAGGGAAATGGAAATATTCGGCGGATATAAATGTTAAAGTATTCTTATGATAAAAATTGGTATTTTTGGCAAACATAAATTAATCATTTTTTATCTCCTACAAGATATAATCGCACCTGTGTTTTGTATCCATCTCTTTTAAACTCTTTTTAGCCAAATCTGTAAAAATTCGTGGTCGTTTCACCGTCTTGTTTTAAACCCCGCTGAAATGTTCACAATCGATTCGCTGTTGAACGAAAGACTCGACTAGAAAAACTTGCTGCATGGACCGTCTAACATTATTAATTTTAATGATGAATTCAGAAACTTATAGATTTCAAAAAGTGTCATTTTTTGTTAAGTTACAGGAACGTTGTCATTCATGCACATAAAATTTGTACAAAATAAGTTATATGTTATTCAACCAGTGTTTGAAATTTAAGACCGTTCTTGAAATATTTGGGAAAGAAAGTTTAGGGGTCATCCTTTAATCTTTTTATCGGGCCCGTGTAACAATATTTGAGCCATTTCCGAATAACTGTGTGCACAAAAATCGTAAATAAAAGAATGCAGGTAACGGGAGCTTTAAACAGGGGAGCAGGGAGTGCTTTAAAATTCATATTGACATATATTAATGTACCGTGTAAAATTATCAATCATAGTCATTAGATAACTGCTATTGCCTGATTGGCGAATTTGATTTGCCTATTGACTCCATGACATCTACAATTTCGCTTGGTTAAACGTTAACATTTTAAAAAAACTATATATATAAGCATGTACTCCAATCAGGTGTTGTACTTTACAGAACGTTTAAAAAATAACGCGATTGCCGAGCGCTTCTTTTTTGGGAAAAATAGTCCTAATCAGACAGTGAATACATAATACAGCATACAGACGTTTTTATTAATATATATATAATTTATGTATTAACTATTTAAGTGTGCTTGAATTTGCAAAATTTAAAGCCAATTCGATTTGTATTAGATAATTAATCTACTAAGTATTATTTTTAACCATGTGTACTCTACTCGATTTTTAACTGTCCGAATACAATCAAAATATTCACTGTACATAAACTTTTTATAACTCACATATTCTTTCAGAATCAAAAATAAAAATAAAATTTGATTAATAATAAATTAATAAAATCAGCAATGAGTATGCTTTTTAATGAATCTGACCACCATTGAGAAGAGGTTATTATACCAATATTGTGACCCTTATTATTTAACGGCCTGAATGTAAATAATTTTTCAACTTCTTTAAAAATGGTTAGTTTTATCGTGCCCGCACCTACCACAAGCATGTAAAATTGTACTTCTTAAGCTGCCTTATCTCGAAAGCTTTTTAAAAATATTTCAACTTTTACTTACTACATCCTGCTTAACCCTCTCTCTCTCTCTCTCTCTCTCTCTCTCTCTCTCTCTCTCTCTCTCTCTCTCAACTCATAAAAAATTCTAATACTTTGTTAGACAAATGAAGAATCACATTATCATAGATTACAGATACTTATGTGAATATCGCCAATATTTTGTTGAAATTGGTAGTGTAATGCATTTAATTCTCAGCAGCAAAATGTCACAAATAGAAACAGGTGAATTTATTTACATTTCATCGTACGACTGTAAAACGTATTATATTCATTGATGGCAGTTTTTTCCTTTATTTTACGAACTGATTTAAATCAATGGTTTGATGCATCGTTAACCGATATCATTGGAAATGAAAATAACAACGAATCAAAGAGCATTAAAATGTGGGATAACGTATAAACACGAGAAGCATGTGTCCTACAGCGAATCGGCTGTCCACTAGCGCGGCTTCTCCTTGGCCCGTGTTATGAAAATGTACACTCAACGTGGTGGGTTTGAAATATTTGCAGTTTGATAACTAAATTTTATTTTCCAACAATAAAACTATTTCATGACATAGACAAGATCACAAAGAACGCCCCTTTTTCAATGACAGTCATACAATCTATTTTTTTTTATTACAAGAGCAAAACAGCAATATTTCGTAGGTAATGGTATAATCTTTTTCCATTTACTCTTTAATATCGTTTAAATCTGAATTCTTTGTGTTTGCAGCAAAATAAATAAACCCGTGTGTGTATTACAGCAAGGCGCATATCTTGTGTATTGGATAACGGTAGACCGCTCGCTAGTCCAGCCGCGACCCTATTCCTCGGCCGCCGGCAAGGATCGGATACGTATAATTGTTTACATACATGAAGCTCGGAATACAGCTAGATTTTAAATGCGACTCAAATACATTGCATAGAAGTAATTCTTTTACCCACAATGTGTTTCCCTAGAAAAGAATTACACTGTTTCAACACTTTCCGAATGCAAGCTAGTACACTGTCTATGGTAGTAGGTAAAGGTATAATCTTTTTTTATTTACTATTAAAATCACTAATATCGGAAGTTTTGTGTTTGCAGCTACATATAAAAATCCATGTGTGCATTACAGCAAGACGCAAATCTTGTGTATTTCATAACGGCAGACCCGCTCGCTAGTCCAGTCGTGACCTATTTTATCGGCTGCGGGCAAGGGTGGATACGTAACTGTTCACATACACAGCTCGGAATACAGCTAGATTTTAAATGCGACTCAAATGAATTGCATAGAAACAGTTCTTTCATCCGTAATGTGTTTCACTAGAAAATAACTAAAATGTTTAAACACTTTCCGTATATAAACGGGTATCCTTTATGTCAGTTATACGCACAAATACCCCGTTTATTTGCCAAATAAAACACAAATACATGGTAACAAGTCTGGCTTTTTACACTCATATTACGCAATACCCGAACAAAATATTATTGTTACGACATTAATAAGACCATAATGAACAACTTTTGCAACGACAGCCATATTAAAATCTTAACCAATTTTGAGTTATAAAGTGAAAACTTTGAAGGGTTCTAGGCCCTTAATTTGAGGGGCCAGCCCCTTTTTCTAGGTGTCAAACAAAAGATCTTGTAAATATAAATTTTTTTTCTTCTACATGTCTTAACAAAATATTTGTGAGAAAAAGGTAATCTAAGAAAACCAGGCAAAATCACAACACTTTTTTAATCTCATTTTTCGAGCCCTACCGAGCTTTAGCGCCTTTTGTGCCTGAAAGTGATTAATGCCTTATTACATATCTACAATCTTTTGTCTATCATTCCTGAAAATTTGAACTAAATATCTTTTATAGTTTTTCATAACTCTCTTGGACAAGCCGTCCCTCTGAAAATCAAGAAAACGTCGATATTTCAAAAACGGAAATGACGTCATCAACCAAAAAAATTTCCGATCAAGTTTAAACTAATATCAATAAGATCTGAAAATTTTATTAAAATCGATCAAAGAGTTTCCGAGTAATCGCTGACACAAAATCGGTAAGAAAAAAAAAGGAGAAGAATGAGAAAAAAAAACCGAAGAAAAACAATAAGGTCTTCCGTTGGAAACGGAAGACCTTAATAATAATAATAAGAATAAGAAAACTAGAGCAAAGCTCGTTGCAAAGCAACGAGTGGGTCTTCCGTTAATATCGGAAGTAAAGCTGGAAGTTCTTGAATGAAGCAGAGCCCTTAAACCAATAACAAGAGTAACTAAAATAAAAAGATGAAAAAAATCGAATTATTCCTGGTACGACTTAACAAAATACGAATGATTTTACGTACGACTTAACCAAAACCTTTCTGATTTCAAGAACGACTTAACAAAAAAATCCGAATGTGTTCAAGTACGACTTAGCGATTATTTTTGGTACGAGTTAATTTTACTTTGAACATTACGCTATTTTTTAAACCAAGGACGCGGAATCAAAATTTCCGGAAAAATCAATTTTTAACCCCCGATATCTCTGTAATGCATCGTCCGATTTTCAAACGGATTTCAGATTCGTGTTCAGCATAACAAACTCTACAAACCTCGTAAACATTTTAAATTAAAACGAAAAATTCGAAAATTCGAAAATTTTAAAACACTTCCGGTTTAGACCGGAAGTGAAGGAAACTAATTTCCAGTCTTATGTCCAAATAAAAACGATCATTGCTTCAACACAGAAAATTCCAAGTCTTTATCTTGAACTGTTTTTGAAAAACGCCCTGGACAAAATTACTTTTTTAAAATTTAAAAATTGACGTAACGTAAAAACGGAAGTGACGTTGTAGTTGAAAATTTTAAAACTTTGAGGCACAATAATGCTTCATAATCCCTGAAAGTTTCATGTAAATCTGTTGAAAACTTTTTGAGATATTAAGCTTTGAAAAAGTCAGAAAAATAAAGAAAAAGAAAAATAATAATAATGAAAAAGAAACAATAGAATAACAAGAGGGTCTTCCGTTGAAAACGGAAGACCCTAAAAAAGAAACCGTAGAAAAACAAAAGGGTCTTCCGTTGGAAACGGAAGACCCTAAAAAGAAACCGAAGAATAACAAGAGGGTCTTCCGTTGAAAACGGAAGACCCTAATAATAATAATAAGAAAATTGAAAAAGAAACATTACAATAATAGAAGGGTCTTCCGCTGAAGACGGAAGACCCTAATAAGAAAAGTGAAAAAGAAACAATACAATAATAGAAGGGTCTTCCGCTGAAAACGGAAGACCCTAATTATTCAATTAAAAAGAGTTATTATTATATTTATAGTAAATTGACATCATACACATGTATATGTCATGTGCTTATACCTTACCTTCTATCAATTTGACTTCAGGCTCAATTCTTCTTTTTTAACATAGGTGTTAGTTTTTCCACGGGCATTCCATTTCCGTGGTTTTCTACCTGTCCATCCACTTGATGTTTCTCAGAAGAAATTTTCACCATTTTTTCCTTTGCTCATCCTATGGACTTAATCATGATGAGAAATGATTCAAATTGGACCTCAATCATTTTTATCCGTGGAAGAATCTTCTGAGATTTTGTCTACTAAGTTAGCAGAAGTAGTATCAAGGTAATATTGTTTAGGATGCAGTGTTGGTTTTAAGAAATGGAATTCATGTACTTCATTTTTATTAGTTCTATTAGTTCTGACCCGACTAAACAATAGTGTCAAAGAGTATTAATCAACTAGGACTCCCAATTGTTTATGATTATTTCCAATGATGATATACTCCTATAGTCCTATTATATAACTATTTTATAAGGGATGAAGATTGATATAATAATATAACAAGGGCACCGCTAAGCGGAGCATCCCCTCGCGACACAAGTTATTGTCTGTAGGGATGCATTATTTAGCAATATATAGTTATGTTAATGAGAAGACCACATTCTACTAACCCTCCAATACTGCAAAAACTACATTTTCTTTACCTGTACTAGATTTAAATCCAAAAAATATCAAGTTGTTGATTTGCACTGCGTACTTTCACTTTGGTTTCAAAGAAGTGAAGCGGAAGATTGATAACTCTTACTTAGAAATTTCGATTGACAACTCGTATACAAAATTGATTATGACATTGATTTAATGAAATAATAATTTGTAATAGTACAGAATTAATGGTTTGGAAAGGCACATACATTTTTTTTAATTTGTTATTTTACAGAAGTGTGCAATCTATGATAAATACTTTTTAGTTTTGAATGAATTTTGTCATAATGTATGCCCCCCCCCCCCCCCTCCTCTACAATGGTGTAATTTTATCTAAGATTTGCATTAAAATTTGACCAATTAATATGACATTGCATTTGTTTTAATCTTTTACAATGAGGCATATTTGCGCAAAGGTTGAGGAAATTCTATTGGAAGGTTTTTTATTAATTTACTAGAAAATTGAAATGGAGTGCACACACACATACATACATACAGACATACATACACACATACGAACACACACGCACGGTAGCGATGCTATATCCCCTTCGCAACAAGTTGCGCGAGGGGATAATAAGGATAAACATATCATTGCAATTTTCAGAGTGTCTCAACCTCCTTTAAGAATTTTCATAATTTTAGACACAACAGAGAATTAAAGCCTTAATTTTTTCTTACAGTTTCCCCATTGCTTTTTGTGCAGCTTTTGATTGCTTTCATATGGCTTTAACCTGTTTAACATATATTTTGTCAATTTCAGGTCCACATCTAGACAGAAGAAGAAAAACTACTGATTACGTCAAGAGAAGAAATGGATGATGAATTTTACAAGCTTAAAAACCATGTTAAGTGTTATGGGCAAGAATTACAAGAAACATGTATTACAATGGGGTAAAAGAGACGATCACAAGTGATGAATTAATGGAAAAATCTGAAAAAGAAATATCGTGAAGCTCTTCAAGAAAATAACAAAACAGGTAATAAAAGAATAACATGGAAACATTTAGATTTGTTCACCAAGATTTTTGGGCACAAAGCCTCATCAAAAGACTCATGCACATATGACAGCAGCAGAAAAGAAAAACTTTCAACTAATGGTTAAAAAAATCCACACTGGATTCTGGAGATGCAGTAGTAGCAGCAGAGGGCAATAAAGATTCTAAACAAAGCAAGGAGTCTGTACATAATGAGCGACCAAAGAAGAGGAAATCTGAATCTATGTCATCTATGTTTGATCGGTTGGAAGATATTGGAAAACAGATGCTGGAACAAATGAATGAGTTTCTGCTGATCAGAGCTGTTGTCGAGCTTTGTGATGGATCTCCATCAGAAGAAATCATGCAGTTTTAAGCAGTTTAGACAGGCCATTCAAAGTTCCAGACGAAGAAATCACCAAGCTATTTGGGACTAGTTTTGACGCATGTGTTATTAACCAAGATATCCTAGAGGAGTTGCCCGGAGAAATGTTCTGCTTTAAAGCAAAAGATGAAGGTATACTGAAAGAGTTTTGAAACATAAATGAATCAGTGTTCATTTTAATTCAATTACCAGTAATTGACAATATTTTGTACATGGTTTACAAATTTATATTTGCTTTAGCACTTTAAATATAGGTACATGAAAGGGTATGTCAAAAATATGTATGTGTACATGTTGATTGGAAATTATCATTACTTTATTATATGCTTTTAATAACAACTGGTGTGCGAGGAATTGTTCACATAGTGGAGAGAGGATGTCCACCAATCGTAAATTTCAACGAGCATCTTGTGAAGGTAACAGAGACAAGGTTTGATGTATTTGACACAAGACAGCAGAAAACTTTGGCATGTAGAATACAGATACCGTTGATTTGAGCATTTGCCCTAACAGTGCATCGGGTACAAGGACAGACACTTCGATTTGTAGAATTCGCCCCCTACTCCTTTTTTGTACCTGGACAGATGGGTGTAGCAGTAGTGGGAAGAGCCATCAATACAAATGGGATGCGTATTGTCAATCTTAATAGAAAAGCTGCTTACACCAAACATGCAGGCGTGTATGAATTTTATGATAGACATATCTCAGATTTCTTCGACAACGTGCTCTGCTGCAGTAAACACAGTCTCCATTTAAATAGGAGAAAGACAAAGGTGTTGTGTTTTCGTGCAGGAAGTAAAGTTATCGCAGAAAGCCCCGCCGACAAAATATTAAGATGCCATCTCTTCAAATACCAAATAATGACAATATTGAGTCTACATACATGTGGGCGTATTAAATACATTGCCGCTCGTGACTTGAATAAGAGAAAGTGAACTGAGTAAATTATAAGTGGTGCCGATAAAGAGATAATCAATACTTATAAACTTGCAAACAAATTAATTAAGATCTGTATATAAAACTTACATGTATATTCTATATTGGTATAATTTGAAAGCGTTTTAAAGAATGATTGTGAAAATTTCTTTGGCCGCGCGCCGTCGACAACATGTGCATGAATTTATAAGAATGACGTAGCTAACCAACTGAGTCCGAGAATACAGGCATCAAATATTTTAAAATGCGAACGAATGATCACTTATAAATTTAGATGTAGTGAAAAAGAATTTGACAATTTTAATTTCAGTTTGTGACCTGGGCAATAGACCAGAAATCTGAAGACAATTTGAAAAGGGAACTGAAAGGCGTAGGTGTCGGTTTCAAATGTGGGTGGAAAGGAGAGATGACAAATTGACCACCAAAGTGGGAAATGATCTCAGCCAACAGGTATACATGTTATATAGGCCTTTCCTTTAAAAGAAATCTTTAATGTGTGCACTTCTTGTACCAAATCTTCTGAAAGATATTTTACAATTAATTTGTAGGTGATGATTTACGTGAAATTATAAGATATGTTAAAACCCATCATATTCTGGACAATAAAAAGGACAGACACTACGTATCACTAGAAAGCCTGGCAGTACTTCAACTATGTCTTTCAAGATACCTCCTGCCTCCACTTGCATGAAACCAAAACTTTAAGTTGACTTGTTATGGGCTAAAAAAAAACAATATTTATAATTTTGTTACATATGGCTCATAACCTGTGAGGTAGAAATCAACATTTCTATTGTCTGTTGGCAGAGTATCCTTCAAAGACCTAAAAGATTATTGAAACTGGCACAAAAAAGGGCACATTTACTAATGTCCTCGACTGGATACCTAATGCACCATCGGGGGTACGGCGTGCATCACCTAAACTGTCAAATATGGCCTTTCGCAGTGTCATAATGTCGTCAGTAGTGTTCCTGCAGTATATCTTGTTGGAAACTAAATTCCTGCAGTGCAGTCGACAAGAGAGGGGGTTTCCTTTATTTCTTTAAATGTATTGCTGCAATTTCTGGCTTCCATCTAAACTGACCAAGGTTGGTGATCCCTCCCAGTCCTTCCAATTCACCAGCACTTCTTGATCTTTCCTCTTTCACTTAGTCGGTTTATCGCCGTGGTAACACTGACCGCCTGGGATGTGGTCACTAATTTATAACGGGGTTGTTAAAGCGAAATTTCTTGGCATTATAGTTTCAGTCATTGCAATGATACGTCAAGGTGCTTTTGGTGAGATTGTTTTACAAAGTCGATTACATTGTTGGACTTGAAGGATGGTACAACAGTCAAATCCTGAGATATTCACCATCAATGGCATCAAAAGCTAAAAAAGTAATCCTCCTTCCAACTTCTGGTGCAGCAATTTCCTACTTTAAACTACTTTTCATATACTTGATTTCAATGGTGCAGCAATTTCCTAATTAAAACTACTTTTCATATACTTGATTTCGATGTATATTTAGAGTTTTGTAAAACATGCAAAGAAAGGATAACGATGATTCAAACAGGAAGCGAACCTAGCAATCAGTGTAAGTGCAATAACACTACAATATTGTAAAAAAAACCAGTATCCTCAAAGTCGTGGAATCTTACTTTTCCTTCTTATTGTAACGTGTTCGCGCTCTCGCTTTATAAAATAACATGTATATCACAGGCGGTACCTATCAGGCACGTTACACTTTTGGGTTCGAAGGTACCTTTAATACAATGAATAAAAGAATCGCATCAAATGTAAAGTTTTAAGAATTATTATTAACACGAACTCAATCCAGAAGGTCGGTGCTGACTCCCGTCGGTGCTAATTCTAGTCGGTGCTCGGTTCCCGCACCGAACCCGGTTGCGTGGTGCTAAACTAAAACCTCCGCACTAGTCCGGTGCTACGGGTGCTAAATTCTACAATTTTATCTATGGTAACATTCTCAGCAGTTATCTCTCTTTGCCCATTCATTGTTATGCATAGTTTAGGATTCTAACCCACCATCCCAGCTCCAAACCAGAAGACAGAGAACCAAACTTAGCATCAAAATATGTATTTCTGCCTACTGAACTACTATACCAAATTTGAAAAAATCATTAGAAAAAAACAGAAAATTTGTGGACGGAAGAGTGACTGACGGACAGACAGAAGGACGGGCGGACAGAGTAATTACTATAGGGCACCCGCAAATCCTTGCGGGGCCCTAATTAGCCTTGCGGGGTATTAGTCCCTTTAGAACAGTTTCAGTTCATCTAAGCATGTGATAAAGTCAATTATCTTTTTTTTTTATTCACATAGAAAGATTGAATTTACATCCTCCTACAATGAAAAGTCCACACGGAATTGGACCCAAGGATACGTGTTGGTTGGCGTCACTTTAAGAATGGCAGGTGTTTTTTTTTTTAAACAAAGATGGAGGTTTCTTTGCCGTCACTTGATCTTGGATAGAAGTTGTTATTCAGCAAGCAATGGAAGTCATATGGCTGAAATATAAAAATTTCATTTGCGAAGGAAAGTAATCGTTGGTTTCCGCGTAGACAGCCGCCACGAAGCGGCGTCCTTTGATCGTCGATAACTGGGATTGCTCAAAGAATTCGTAGGAATTGCATTTATATTTTTTTTTCTTCGAATGCACCCCGGATGAATTAATTTTTCGAATTTTGCGTTCATTTGCAATGTTTCTATATTTCGACTAAAATTGTATATTAAAATTAATATAACAAAGATATTTATAATTAAAAATAAAATACCAAAAAATAATGAACAAACATTTATATCTTTTTTTTACTTTCTCCTCACCCCCTCATTTACCCATTACCTTTAGTTAGCTTTCCTTTGTTTTATTGAGTGGGATGGAAATGTTAATGATTTTGTTTATTTTTAGTTATTTGTAATACGAGGGATTTTTCGAGATCTGAAATCACTCTATATTTTTACATGTGTACATGACCATTGCTTTACAATGTAGGATATTTGTGTGATAATTTACTTGATGTGTTGAAATTGCTTTATGATAAGGTTGAGAGAAATCCAACCTGCGATAATGTCGGAGTAAAACTGCTGAAAGCAGAGACACTCATAATGATCAAACCCAAGATCTTGAGAGTGGACATCACCAGTCACTGCCTCACTAAGCTACGGGCTGTTGAAATCGTCCGATTAGGAATGCTAAATTGTTCTGATTTTGCTACATTTCCTTTGGTCATCATCAAGAGGAGAATTTTTGTATATACAGTAAGTATTGATTTTTCCCCCGATGATATTATGATTTTGTTTTTTGATAATTTTAAGGGTAAAATTATTTTCATACGCTATTATATTTTATGTATACCTCCAGCACACCACGGATTTTCTCTGAAAAACCTCCTGCATATTCGACATGTTCGTCAACAACTGCAGAGACTACCACGAGTCTGTACAATGTGACTGTCACCCTAATAACAGACCCCAACTGCGGAGAACGTGACCCTGCATTCAACACTGCATGTTTAGAGGTTTCACCGGAGAGGACGGGACTTTAGCTTTCCTCTGCGTCCATCTGTCCTCCTCTGTCCCACTTCAGTTAACACACACTTTTTTTCTTCATGCATTTGAGAAATAATACACATCTGGTTGACATATTTACGAAAACAAATTATTTTTTATTCGAATTTTTTCATGTTCGGGTTCGTTATGAGATTTGGTGTGTATTTGATAAACAGGGCCAGTATGTAGACGGTATGTTTTACCGTCCGATATTTGTACCATTCCTTTTATCATTTCTGCAACTAAAGAGTTCTGTAAAATAATGCCAAGCATTCTGTTGTAAATTTGAAAGGCATGTTTTTTTTTTGTTTCAAATTAAAATTATGTTTAAAATCACAGGCATAACTACACGCCTATTATTATTTCGTTTTAACTAAATAATATATGATTCTACATGTAGAAATGAAATTAGTCATAGTTGGGCATTAGTCATAACACGTTGCATTGTGTCCCTATTAAAAAATCCCTACCTTCTCCGAGCAAAATTTGAGTGACCTGACATTTTTAACAGTAATTTAATTTCTAACTTCCGGTAAACTGTATGCTATTTTTGGTGATATTGTGTTTAAAGAGTTATAAGTTATTAGTTTCCTGTGTAGCGTACTATTATTTTAAAGTATTTTAAAGTGAATTTGGGATTAAAAACTTGCGGTTTAAGGAGGATCTGGGCGATTACCTATTATGGAAATTGTCTTGTTTCGATGCATTTGTTATGAAATACACTTTTCAATAGACCCATGTTTTTTCTGAACCAAATGATTTGCTCTTTTTCAGCATGAGTTGTTTTCCCTGTGCTTTTTCCTTTTTTCTGCAAAACGTTGATTACACTTCCGTATAAACTGATTAGAAGACATTTTTAAATATTTAGACAAAACGTCATCAAAAAGACTTTTTATGATGTTGAGGTGAACAAAGCTCTCCATTTCTCTTAAATTTACTCGTACACTCTATTTTCAGCTGAAATAAAGAAGTAAATGTTACTTGTGTATAAGATTAGGTTAAGTGTTTCGAGATCTCAAAATTTCTTATTTATTTTAATAAAAATATCAAAGAGGCATCAGTCACATTAGTGAGCCCATGACGTACAAATTGTTTCCTCTAAATTTCATTAAAAAAGTATTCTCTTTTGACTTCTCGAATATTTCCTCTTCTGTTACCTCCAGTTCCTTAAATAATCTGATCTCTTTATCAATTAAGTCGAGCGTTCATTGATTATTCTGTTTGAACACATTTCTTTAAACATATGTTCTCATATTGTTTTTAATAATGCAACACACCAACCTACAAGGTATCTAATTTTGGCTCTCCAAGCATTTGATGATTCAAAGTGTTTCTCAGATGGAATCTTTGGTCTACTGAATAACCTTCTAGTTCTTTCTTGTATCACTCTCTTCCGTAATTCCTCGACAATACTGAAAGCACCTCTGGAAGTGTCTGCTCGAAATGTCAGTTCTACTGAACATCTTAGCTACAAGAATTTTGTAAGCTTTTGTGCCAATAAACGGCGTCACAGCCTTTTGAACATTTCTAACGCATTCTTTCCGAAGGATGAAACGTTACAGGGCGGCATTGACTCGTTTTGTGAGACTATATGTAACCAGGGCTGACTGGACCATCGCGATATTCAGTGATCTGTAGTGGACATTTTAATGAGGACTGTTATTAGTGGAAGGATTACCTAATGAAGGATTTTGGAATTAAAAGGGAGAACCGATTGATTCCTAGATCCCTTCATGCCCTATATCCTGAGACGAAAAGAGACCAACTATATTATGCATTCATTAAGTGTTCTGAGCCCTTTCTTGCCTACACATTGTGCACAGGAACGCAGGACTCAAAATCAAAGAAAATGTCTGAAATACATGAAGTAAATTGCCTCCAATTTTATTTTCTATATACGCTGTATACAGGGAATGCTTCAGTTCAATAAGAATGAACTATAAAAAGTAGAAGAAAAAAAAATTATTCTGCCCCTACATACACGCTTAAATTATTCATTACTAAAGAACTTTGGCTAATAGCTAGTATTTTTTAATATTGTTCCTTTTATTGTTGGGATAATTTGTGTAAATTATTTTGTAAATGACCTTTGTATTGAACACAAAAGCCTTCGTTACTGGAGGGGGGGGGGGGGGGGTAGCTTGTTGCCGGTGATAATGGAGCTGAAGTTTAACCAACTTTGGATGCAGTCAGATGCATTCGCATGGTTGAAGAAATATCACCCATTAGAGACGTTCTTATTGGAAAAGTTGAAAGCAGAATACAACAGACTTAGAAGAAATATCACCCATTAGAGACGTTCTTATTGGAAAAGTTGAAAGCAGAATACAATAGACTTACAGGAAAGACAATCCTATCTTTGTTGATCATCCTGGTTCAGAGCGAGTCCGTGGATTTATGCAGTTATAAATTGGCATGCAAATATTGTGGGAGCACCCAAGAGTAAAGCTTGGACGGAGATAGCGAGAGAAGAGTAGACAACAACATGAAGTGGCTTTGCGTAGTTTTAGGGATATGTACTGTTTGGGGAGTCGCGAGACCGGCAGAGACCTGTCAAAAGATGACAGATATACTCAGATGCGCACGACTGAATAGCGTTTTACGCCTACATAAATACGACGTAAATGAAGTAAGGATTTTCTATCTGACGACGGCTGGTCGGGTAGTAGCATCCTTTGTTGAACATGTGGTAATTGCCGATACCCCAGACCCTGCTGCAGCCAGTTTAAGCGTGGTAACCTTCGGACGTGTGTTTGTGGAGAGCAGAGAATTAAGTGTAAGTATTTCTAACAAATTTTTAATGATTTGTTGATCAATGACAAAGAGCGGGGGGAAAAATCCCGCCATTACAGCGCTACCTAGCGGCCATTTTTTACATTAAGTATTTGTATAACAAAGCGTAGCCCGTTATTATTAATAATTTAATTTGTTGAATTTGTTTGTATTGATATAGCCAAGGGCAACCACCAGCACCACTGACCGGACATCTGACTTTGTTTGGAGGAATTCAACCCAGGCCACAACCCTCTTAAAGACCTCTCTTCAGATGACAAGAAAGAGTCTTCACCGAAACCAGAATTTGAAAAAAACCTAAAAAACATTGAAAAAAAAACGTTTAATGCTGTCTAGTTTAGCTAACTGCTTAACTAGAAGGTCCCAAGCCATTAGAGACATATAATAAGAATACTGTACGTCTCATAAAGCAGAGGGAACGTTTTTTGGTATATTTAATAATGCCTAATTAGGACTTCGAAAACTTACTTTGCTTTCTGTCACTTAAAATTCCCAAGAGATCCAGGTTCGAACCCTGGTGGGTATATAATAGTGACAAAAGTGAAATAATTCATTTAAACATTTATATTTAATATCAAAAATTTATATTATTTTAGATAATTTAAGTGATAACATGTGGCAATAACAAATAATTATTATAAATACTTATATGTAAGTTTAATATATCAAAATGATGCTTTAATTAGTGGCATATTCTTTAAATAATAATGAGTTGAAAACTTAAGCGCTGTTAATTTATGGTAGATTCAGAAACTGAAGAACAGCCCCCACCTTGTTCACCTAAACGACGGAGATTTTCAGTTGTTTCCATGAAACCAACAAGCTATATAATTACAACACCTCAGTACTATAATGAATCAACCACCCTTAATGTTTCATCTACCTCAATATATCTTACAAGTTTTCATGCATCCCCACAACGTAATTACTAACTGCTAAATTGAAATATTTTGTTTATTCCTTAAATTTTAAATTTTCAACAATATTTTTTAACCCATATACTCCTATATTGGCATTCACTTTTAGATCTTATGAAGCCTTTCTTGATTTTTTGATCCATGTTGTTATTTTAAGTGTTCCTTGAATTCTTTGCAATTGGGTTTGGGGTGCATCTCTGCCTGCAAAAGAGACAAATCGGGGGGGGGGGGGATCTGTTGCATACCACGTCCTTCTCCTTATGAAAGAGTTAGATTTATGAATAAATCATTACTGTCGAATTCCTCTGTCTGACTCTTTTATCCGTTCTAGATTCCACTTCAGCCCACTCGCATATTCCTGCTGACTATATAAGATGGTGTAGCAGTTGTTCTCTCAAGAATTTGTCATTTTATATGTCACCCCCTCCCTTTTGAAATTGAAGTTATTTAGATGCATTGTGTATTGTCCCCTCTTTTATCAAAGAGACACTACGGCGTTATCTCGTTAGCCAAGGTTTTCTGATCCGCACCGCTTCTCACGAACCCTTGGTCCATCATGCTAGCAAAAGTCGGGATTATTAACGTAACGTAATCTCTAGGCCCATTTATAAATAAGCCAATTAAAATTGCCGTATTTTAACATCACTATTTACAGTAATGGCGGCCTCCATGTTGGACATGGCTATTTTGAAAGAATGTTTTAATATCCGGGATTTGAAATGCATTCAGCGAGTAGGAATTAGTGCAATATGAAGTGGAACGGAATTACTCGTAGGATGTAAAACTGGAAGCGGGAAATCTCATATATATGAGAGCATACCTCTGTTGATACCAGACTCGAGTGTACTTGTTATTGCGCGGAATCTTTTATGAAGGAACAAAGAGAAAGACTACAAAAATAGTTTCAGCTTTTTGTGTTGGAGACAAGGACTTTAATGAGCCTAAGCTAACGAAAATGGAGTATGACTTTATATTAAGGAGCCCAGAAGCGCTCTTTCGAGAGGAAAACTGGCGCGATAGGTTGCAGAATCCTGAGTATCAAAGGAAAATTAAATTGATTGTGGTGGATAAAGCGCATAAAATGGTACACTGGTATGTCACTGTTTATTTGAAAAATGTGTATCAATTGAACCTCTACAAGTTACACATTTTAACCACTGTCAAGAAAGGACGAGTGCACTTACTGGTCCCAGTAAACAAGCGAAGATTGTACGACCATCAAAACCATTGTACGACCATCAAAACACCCAGATGGCTATTGGGTGTGCATTTTAAAAAAAAGCAGCAACAAAGAAAACAATCATGCAGCTGGAAGAGAAGGAGTTTTTTGCGTTACCTAATGAAATTAAAAGAAAAATCAAAGACCCTGCTCTAGAGGCTTTCGGAAGCCGACTTAATTATAATTTCAGCGATTTTTAGTACTTGATGCTGTAATTACAAACTTGTCAAACTCGAAAATGGTCCTATCCTAATAATGTTCATAATAACAAAGATTTTAGGTTTAATGCATAACTGTTGTCCTTTGAATTACAAGTACTGTATTTGAATTTGATTATAATAGATGTAGAAATCACTGGTGCTGTGACTTAAAAGAAGTTTTTCATATTTAAGAGTTAGATAATTACTTTGAATCAAAGTTGTAAAAATACACACTTACTAGTCAAACTATTGGAGTAATTAAATGCTGAACATCTCAAAATTACGTACATTCGTAATATTCAAAACAGTCTTTGGAAGAGAAAATTACTTATTTTTAGATATGCCTAGGTATTTACGATCAACGTTGGCTCAATTTAGATGTGTTAATACACCAATAAGAATTGAAACAGGAAAAGTTCCGGAGGAACCTATTGAAGAAAGAATTTATGTTTATAGTTCCAATAGAATTGTGGAATATGAATTTCATTTTTTATTACATTGTTCTTTATATAACGATTATCGTAAAAAAAAAAAACTATTTGAAAATACTAGTCTTGTCATACTAGTCATTTAGAAGAAATTTCAGATGATGTTTGCTCATTGTCGATTATCCTCGTCAGGTTGCCAAATATTTATATTCATTTACTATGAAAAGACAATCAATTGTATTTAAATAATAAGTTGAAAGCAAATAACATATAAAAATAGTACTGAAACTCACTGATATCCCAAACCTTTTGTATACATTTTTGGGTTTTATTATGTCCTTTTGGGTTTTTTTCACCCATCTTGCTTTCCGTTCTTTTTTTTTTTAATGTATTCTGTACATTATTGTGTTTAAAGTGACACATAGGCCCAGCGGGCCGGGTGTTGAAAATATCAAGTTGGGCCAATTAAAACATCAAATAACTTGTTAGAGTTATTGATGAAAAATAGAATACACAACTTCAAAATTATAACTTGTTAAAGTTATAAGTAATAGAAAAGAGAGTAAAGCGCAAAGAGAGGTAACTCACTTTGACCTTAATAATAACTTGTTTGAGTTCTTTTAAGAAATAACCTGTTTGCATTATGCTCCTGCCACCAGAAGAGAATTCTGAATCAGATACTGATAGTGATTAATACAACCATTTCGATATGCATGTATTTGTAAAATAGTTGTTCGTTGAGGTTTTATATTGCTTGATGCAAAACTGAAATCATTATATTGATACTATTACTTGGATTTGTTCACAGATAACTTTTTGATGTTGTGTAATCTTAAGGCAACAGCGCGTATGTTCCCTCATGCCAATATGATAAAATAGCAGTATTCACGAGTGTATTTCGAATACATTAACTTTATCAACCGTTTTAGTTACATATTAAATCGTTCATAGATCATCTTATTATTATGTACAAGTTAACTCGAATTCATATTTATGTTAAAAGGTAGCTCGGTCATTAATTGCTTCGGATCGTACAAATAAAGAAGAAGTTAGTGCAAGCTATTATTAGCTTTAACGTTAAACAATATTTCAAATACTTAATGCCATATCTTAAAATTAGTACTTGAATAAAATTAAGAAATTAAAAATTCGACGTGACGCGTTTTCATTTGTAATATATTTAGACGTACCCTTTGAAGGCCCCACAATTCACCGTCCTTGGACAAATTCACACTGTGCAATCGATTGCTATGAGGTTACCTCTAAACACGCATGAATCACATGTTCTGTATAAAACGTCCATGGTATTTTCGATGATGACGTCATACTATATGGCTACTTTAATGATTTTGAATTTGTTGAAAGACGGATAGTACCAATTGGAATGACAAATAAATACAATCTGTATTCATTGTATAGATTGTTGTACGAAATGGCGACGAAATATTTAGTATGCATATGTGTACACAATTGAGTTTTAATTTTCTAATCATGTGGAAACATACTTTTCTACGAGAGAGATCGTTGGCAAACAATACTTAATATTATGCAGTATGATTATAAGGCTCAGGTCTAGCGAAACTTTAGCTAACTACAAACCCAACTACAAGGTAGTAAACTAAACTCTTGTCGTGCCATATCCGATACCAGTTTATAATACTTTGCCCTTAGAAATTCTCATTTTTCTTCCCGCCTAAAACTGTTGTGCTAGATCGGTTGAAATGGTCCTATGAATCATTTTGCGAGTTTCGAGTCTTCCGCTCCTTAGGGGGTTCTCTTAGTAGGATTCAAATGTTTTCGTGATTGTTTAAGTTCGATAATGTCACTGGAGGTGCATTTTTCTGGATTCACACAACAAAATGCAGTGTCATTGGAAGAACCTTTCTCATCACTACTCCTTTTTTTACAACCTGAGCAGCAACCACCACAGCTTACACCTCCCCAACTCTGTAATAAAACCAGAACATTTCCACTAATGATGATATCACCAGTTGCTGATTCCATGGGTTGCAGGTCAGATATTGGCAATTGTATTCATATGGAATACCGTAATATTTTTATCAGTTTATCAGGAATCTTTATTCGGCATCATAATTTCTGAGTGTTTGGGTCTCAAGAAGGGCGTGTGTCATTCCTGAAAGGAATCGGTCATGTTAAATTGACTTTCTCTGTTTTTGAATGCCGGGAGATCCAAACAACATTGTCCCAAAGTTAAGATGTCTATTGGGCTGATAACCTTTCTGCTTTATGTATTTTGTCCCATTTTACAATGATTTCTAGTGTTCCGAAGAAGTGATTTAACAATTTTCTTACGCAAGTTGACCGCGTTTGGATCAGTTAACCTTTTTTCCCCACCATGACTGAACACTGTTTTTTGTTATTTCTGGCATGTTAAGTGGAAAGATCTTTGTTGCGCATATATCACTCGATCTGCGAGCTTACGGGGTTAAAGGATTTTTTTTATCAAACAGAAGTTTTCATGTTGTCTTTGGTATGCGCTGGTTTATACTTGAGATAAAGTAGTGAATGTTCTCTGAACATCAACTATATGATTGCTGCGGTTTCATTATTACATCGAACCAACAGATTTGATTGATTCGTCTTTAGATTCGGTACTGGAAAAGTATGAACATTGAAACAATTCAAATCGTTTGTTCGTATTTGACAGAGGTATAATGATTGCAATTATGAGGTTTTCATTTCTTGTCTTCCATGGATGGACGTTCTGACCCTACACATTTACTATTTTCTTCAGAAGTTTAAATATACGCTGTATATTTAACTGCTAAAGGAATTACAATGTCAATGCTTACATTCAACATTATACTGAACCTTTTAAACAATCCAGACACCTAAATTCAACATCATAATGAATGCGATACTTTCCACAAGACACAAATGTAAAATGTATGACATTCTCCCGTCATGTCAGCTTTGGTGTGCAGTTGCATTAGGTCATATAGGCTACTATAACTTGACAGATAATAGAAAAATGATTTTGTCAATTTTTATTTAAGTTGACTCGGAGATTCTGGAGAACACAGATGGTGACAACAATTACATACGACATTTTAAAAAAAACAACACCAAAAAACTTTAATCGGGCCTTTAGCTAAGGTGTGTTAATGTTCCGTTAGTTTAAAATAAAATATATTGATGAACCTAGATCATTTATTCAATTTGAGGCATTTACATACATTGTCAAGAAAAAACTGTATAAAAAATATCTTTACTTGAACTTCTGTTAAATTTAATTTCCCTGCCAATTCCTGACGACCACTTAATCAGGTTTTTTCTTTCCTCGTTCTCTGTTCATAGGCCTCCTCCAGCATCTTCACTTGGTCACGTGTAAATTCTGTCCTTTTTATTTTCCTAAAAAGCTTTATGATAAAAAATTATTTAGCAATTGATATATCTTAAAGAGTTACGTGTATCATTACATTCTAAAACAGGTCGTACGCTTGATTGATCTCGGCTGTGCATCTAACAACTGCATCGAGAGCAAAATTATGCAAAAGTTTGGTTTTCTCAGCTCACTTATGAAGGCCATGATCTGTAAGAGCTTTTATCTCTATCTATCTCTATTTTATTTTGGAAGGACTTGCATGAAGGAACGAGTTTTAGTGGAAAGGAGTATTGGTCTCATTACATCATTACTATAGGTTGTTTGACGCAACTTGACCTGAAGGAAGTAATTAAGTGTTGCAGATTCACTACCAGGTGCACTGGTCTCTACTTTCTTTAAAAAAGGTCCTGTCGCTTGGACGTGAAGGGACACGCATCGCACTTAATTAAGGCTTATCTCTGTGTTCAGTCCATACATTTCCCTGTTGGGTAATTCTTAAGTTAGGTTTCCATTGTAGCCTGGAGTCTGCTTCTAGTGGCTCCGATAAATTTGGTTTCACCTGGCGGCGGTCTTACCCAAGTGGAATAGTCTGTGGGAATCTTCCTCTGCTCTACAAGATGTTTAAGTACTTTCAATTTATCCCAGACGTGCTCGATCGGCGACAAATCGGGGGAAACAGCTGGCCAAAGCCAGATATTGACAATCTGTTGAACAAACAAGTCCCTGACTACACGTGCAACATGTTGTCTTGCTGCAGAGTGATGCGATTTTGATGTCTCTGTATAAATGGTATCAAATGACGCTGAGTATTTTCATCTCGATAACGTACGCCGGTCAGATTTCCATTGACAATTTGTAGAGGGGTTCTTCCACGTGCTGATATTCCTACCCACACCCTAACGCTACCTCCACCAAACTGTCGACGTTGAACAACACAAGCGCCCTGGTAACGCTCCCCAACGCGATACACCCTTCAACGGCCGTCACTGATATCTAAATGAAATCTGGATTCATCAGTGAACAGAATATTGGCCCAGTCCTGTATTCTAAATTGCAGATGTTGTGTGCACCACGATAGTCTGGCGATACGATGACGTTGAAGCAGTACTTGGCGCACTGCTGGACGTCTTGGTATTTATATCTAAATGTTAGTTTTTGAATCATGAATTAGTGATAAGAATATAAAAAGTTGAATCCTACGAGGAATTTATCAGGATGGTGGAGCCTGTTCTGTAAAACAATTTAAGATATTTATAAATCTTATTTAGTGTTATGTAATTGTTGAATTGAATATTTCAATTTAACGTCTTTTTATAGGCCATGACAATTATATCTAACCCGATGGGTGACAGCTCCTGATGACATTAGACTACCTCATAATGAAAATTTTACTACCCTTCCGTTGTTTAAGAGAAGGGCAGATACTATTGCCTCAATAGAAATAAGGACTGTAGAACCAATGGAAATTGAGCATGCGCGAAATTGTAGGTGTTTGAAATGCAAAAAGACGGGTTTTTCTTTAGTTTCATGAAGGCAAACTCCAGCGCCCCAATTTTCATGTGGTCGATCTGTTTGATTACGTGTAAACATTCTACTCAGGATCATCTAAGTAGTCAGATTCAGCTTATATTTCTTCTTTTTTCCCCTTCTCTTTTCTTGTTCCTCTTCTTCCATCGGCTCAAACAATGGGGGATATCCAACCGTTCCCTGTCACCTTAAAGGTTGATTCGGAACATCATTGTTCTTCTGTTGGATCTTTGGTATTACATATCCTACACTCCAGTTGGCAAAGGGTATCTTAAATATGGCATCTTTCTTTTCCATCTTGTTATGTTTGAGTTAATGAAGCTTTTACCCATGAAAAGAAACGGTGAACTGCCTGTTACCTCCAACGAGGCAATCTTCATTGCGTCGATTTGTTTCATTATGTGTAAACACTCTCTCCCTTTTTGGCTGAACATTCTCCTCAGACAATTTCAATTCTGAAATTCCTTCAATGAAACTCCAGTCATTTTCTCCAGTAAATGATGTTTGGCTCCCTCTCAAACCCAAACCGTATTATTACCTTTGACTGCTATTTGCGACAACTGTCACGGTTTAAGTTCTGGTCCACCACAGCTACGCATGACTTTTGTGTGACACATGTGAGAAGCATGAGAGAAACATATAGCTGGTGTGGAAATGCATTTAAGGGTCTATACAATGATTAATAAGCATGATACTTGTAAGTATTTATATAATTTATTCTCATGATTTCATCATTTTTCTCATCTATTTTGTATCATTTTTTTCAAATTCTCAATAAAACTAGGCTTAAGTTTTCGATAAAAAATGCCTGAATATATGATTTCATCATTTTTCTCATCTATTTTGTATAATTTTTTCAAATTCTCAATAAAACTAGGTTTAAGTTTTCGATAAAAAATGCCTGAATATTGTTTCACTCTGTTCATCTCCCCATAAACCGTTTTATTTGGTTCTATTTCTCCATTTGCTTCCCGGTGATATCTCATAATTTTATCTAGAACTAAATAGGATAAATTCGCGTAAATATTGCGAATATTCTCCTTTTGCTCTGCCATTTCCTTTAGAAGTTGTTCTTGTCTTCCCTTTTCACTTCGCTTATCATGGTCAGGGCACCAAAATAAGAAATACAGATGTAAGACGTTTACAACAAAAGTCTCCCCGTCTGCTTTGCTATTGACTAAGTCGAATGTCAAGTGTAAGTTGGACAAATTTATTCCGTTGGATCGTATAGTGGCATAACATCAGTTCTTAGTTCTGTTCTGATCTATATTGACATGAGAATGTATACCCTTTCGGCTGACACAGACAGTTTCGGTTACTCATGACCACCTGTGCTGGCCATGAGTGTAGATTCAGTGATCACATTCCGAAACAATATTTTAATTCTAAATACAGTATCAACACTGTCAAACTGTCCATCACAGCGTCGGGGGATACGGGCTTTCAATGTCCTGTATCAGTACCAAAACATGAGTATGGGTTAATCGGTTGATAGAAAACAAGTAATTTGTGACAAGAATGCAATATCAGAACTCCATAGAGTGTGTAATTATGACGAATAAAGTATCACTGTCCCACACCTAGACGTATGAGATCACGCTGCTGCGCAATTAAATTCCAATTATAAAGTCCCAAGGACTTTCCTAGAGAGTGATTGACAGATTCATAATTGCGCAGCTTGTATATAATTATTGAAATGTTTATTTAATAGTGCTTATTAAAGTCACTTTGTAGTTATCTGTATACAGTGCATATACTTACAGTGGCATTGTAGGCCACGTCTGATCTGACTTCTCCGGGAAGTCTCCATAGAAGTCACGAATTAAAGAACAAAATAGTACAATCCAGTCTGAGAGTTAAAGAAATCATAAAAATATTGGATGAAGAAAAAAAAATTGCAACGGGGCTGCAATAAATAGAGAAAACGAGAAAATACATATCTATATAAAAAAAAAATTGTTCAAATTTTTATATCTAAATGTTACTTTGTGAATCATAAATTCGTGATGATAATCAAACTATATAAAAAAAATTTCATCATTGCTTGCCAACAGTCTTTTGGTATGAGAATTGGCACTAGCTTGGTAACCTTTGAAGCATGTATGTAAGCAATTTTGTATTCGCACAACAGCTTTTTAAATATCATCTTCAACATGTTCTACCTTTGTTTGATATATCCTATAAAAAGGAATGAAAACCTACGAGGAATTTATCAGGATGGTGGAGTCTTTTCTGTAAGACAATTTATTGGTATTGATAAATGTTATTGAAATAAAAGAGTAAATGTTATGTAAATTTGAATCTTTCAATTAAATGTATTTTAAGAAAATGGATGAAATACACTTCAATTTTAAAAATAAAAAACATCAAGTTTTACTATTATTCAAAAATTAAATAAAAATTCTTATACGACAAAAAAAAACTTACACTAACCATGAGGAACTCAGGCTGTAAAAAGGGTTTCAACAATAAATAAGTACAATAATAGTACATGCATTTTACATGTACATATAAAATTGTAATTCATTCAAATAATAAATAGAATAAATAAAAAAAAAAAACTAAAAACAAACAACCACGAACCTTTCACTAAAAGACTTCATCGGATCCAGGGTAGTGGATCTTAAAGAGAAAAAAAAGAAGAAAAAAAACATGAATAAATATATATTTAAAAGATATATCACTATTGAAAAGAGGATCCAGCGAGGCAAGTGTTTTTCATTTGATGAATTGAAATTTATAACTGAAAAGTCTTTACTTACTCATCGCTCACTACGATGATTTCCGGATTACTACAAAGTGAGTGAAAAAAGTACCTTGTTAAAAAATTTCTGGATCCGCGCATGTTAGTAATGTTAAAAAGAAGAACTAATGTGCACATATAAGTAATACTAACATCAGCCTTCTTGGGGCATGGGGTGGCAAACTGAAGAAAAAATATTGATTAATTTTCTTTAAGCAGAAATTTTATTGCAATATATTTTGATTTAATTCAATGTATTTTGATTGTTCATTCCTATCTACTAATCCCAAGCTTCGAGGACGTTTATCCGGTGTGCTACAAATTAAACATATATATTTATAAATAATCTATATAAATTCATAATTATTATCTTCCAATGTGTATCAGTAGCATTACATGCTAATCTCTTGAAATTTGATATGCTGTCCATTCTTTGAAGAAAAAAAATTAATAGAAACAAATATCTGACCTATATAGAGTAAATTCCAAATTTCATAAAAAAAATTCAATCAATCACGGACACGGGATATTTTTTAATTTTTCAAGAATTTGTTGTAACTCCTCGACAAGTACACCTCCTTTAACATACCAAAAAATTTTTTTTTGTTTTTTATGTTTCCTCATAAAATATACATTAATAGTTTGAAGTAAAACATACAAGTCCATTTCGGAGGAAAAAAAGACGCAATTTTCGGGTGTTTACTCTATTTTATACTAAGAACCCATGTGATTTTTCGGGTGTATCTCATTGGTAAATTAATGCTACATACACATCTTTCTCCCATTAAAAATGTGTACATGTACCTCTTTTCCTCCCTTTAAAGTTGACTAAACATATCTTTTAACACAAAATTAAGTTCAGTATTTCTTTCTGTGTTTTTTTTTTTCAGGTAAAGGTGGGGGTGTTTAGTTTTTACGTGGTATGATTTTTTAATTAAAATGCAATTATTCAGCAAAAGGAGGTTACGATCTTTAGTAATACTTTAACACTTTTATATGCTATCAGGTTAACCTGACATCACATTACATATGGGGGGGGGGGGTATTACGTTTTTACGTAACATTATTTTTGAAATTAAAATGCATTAATTCAACACAAACGGGGGGGGGGGGGGGGGGGGGGGGGGGGTAATGATCTTTAGTAATACATTAACACCTTTAAATGGCATCAGGGTAGCCTGACATCCCATTACATTGCTATGCGGGTCAAAACAATGAAATGTCCCAATTATCTCATTATCAGTGTCAACTCCTGATAGGGTGTACTATTTTAAAAGTAAATTCATTCAGAACAGGTGATTCTTTTCCGATACATTCAGACAACTATTCAAAAGTCTAATTTTGCATTTTTCTCTAAAATCGTCGTGTTTTAGGGTATGTGTTCTTTTCATTGCATTAGTATCAGCGTGTGATTTTTAGCTCACCGAGACGAAGTCAGGGGGAGCTTATGCTATACCCTCGGCGTCGGCGTCGGCGTCCGGACCTGGTTAAAGTTTTTGTTGCAGGTCCTGTATCTAAGCTATTACTTGTCCTATCTTCACCAAACTTGCATGGATGATGCATCTGGACCTATTTATGGACTTAAAGACTTTGATGCTGAATCTGAGTCCTAAATTTCAGATGCTGGAGGAGGTTAAGGTTGTTGGACCAGGTTAAAGTTTTTGTTGCAGGTGCCCTTTGATAGCAATATCTAAGTTACTGCAGGTCCGTACTTCACCAAACTTGCATGGATGGTGTGTCTTATGATACTGATGCACCAGACAGGCTTGAGTGCTGAATCTGAGCTATAGGTTTCGGATGCTGGAGGAGGTTAAGGTTTTTGGAGCAGGTTAAAGTTTTTTTTTGCATGTGCCCTTTGATAGCAATATCTAAGTTACTGCTGGTCCGTACTTCACCAAACTTGCATTGATGGTGTGTCTTATAATACTGATGCACCAGGCAGGTTGGATGATGAATCTGAGCTATAGGTTACAGATGCTGAAGGAGGTTAAGGTTTTTAGAGCTGGTTTAAGTTTTTGTTGCAGGTGCCCTCTGATGATTATATCTTAGTTACTACTTGTCCTAACTTCACCAGACTTCCATGGATGGTGCGTCTTATGATACTGATGCACTAGACAGGCTTGAATGCTGAATCTGAGCCATAGGTTTCGGATGCTGGAGGAGGTTAAGGTTTTTAGAGCTGGTTAAAGTTTTTGAAACAGGTGCCCTCTGATGATTATCTCTTAGTTATTACTTGTCCTAACTACACCAGACTTCCATGGATGGTGCGTCTTATGATACTGATGCACCTGACGGGCTTTAATGCTGAGTCTGAGCCATAGGTTTCAGATGCTGGATATGGTTAAGTTTTTTCGAACAGGTCACATGTTTAATAGTACTATTTCAAACTTGCATAGTTGATTAAACTGTAATATGAATGAATCACAGAGGAAGCTTCAGATGCAAAGCTTGATCTCCATTATCAAGGATTCTAAAAAATATATCTTAGTTATTACAATTCCTAACTTCACCAAACTTGAATGGATGGTGTGTCTTATGATACAGATGCACCAGACAGGCATGGATGTTGAATCTGAGCCATAGGTTGCGGATGCTGGAGCATATTAAGGTTTTAATTGCTAGTGCCCTCTGATGATGATATCTTAGTTTTTACTGGTCTGAACTTCACCAAACTTGCATGGAGATGCGTCTTATGTATACTGATGCACCTGACAGGCTTGAATGCTGAATCTGAGCCATGGGTTTCGGATGCTGGATGAGGTTTAGTTTATTTGGAACAGGTCACATGTTTTATAGATGATAACTTGCATAGTTGATTTAACTATATTATAAATGAAACGCAGAGGTTGCTTCAGATGCAGAGCCTGATCTCCATTATCAAGGATGCTAAAGAAATTTCTTACCTCGCTCAAACCTGCTCGATAGATAGATGTGTTTGTTAATAAATGTTATAACATGATTCCTATGATATAGTATTGTATGGTATGAAACACTATTGTTTAATATGATACAATACAATATCATATGTAATATTATAAAAAGTTATATGATACGATATAATATTGTATCAATTTTTTTTATATTTTATGTTATGATATTGTAACATAATATCCTTATGTATAGTATTGTATATTATGATACAATATTGTATGATATAATATTGTATTATTAATTTATTATTTTATCACATGATACTATTACATAAGATATTCCAAAATATAATATTGTATTATATGATATAATATTGTATATTCTATAATATTGTATCATACGATATTGTATTATATGATATAAGTTTCTATAATATAGAATTATATCACATGAAATTGTATAATATGATACTGTAATATTATACAATATCGTATCATACAATATTGTATAATATGACATTGGTTTATAATATGATATATTATCACATCACATGAAATTGTATTGTATGATATTGTAAAATATATTATTTTATCATATGATACAATATGTATTATATAATGTTGTATTATATATTTTACTTTATCACATAATATTGTATCATTTGATATGATACAATTTTGTATCAAATTATATTGTATCATATGATACAATATTATATTATGTATAAAAAATGATACAGTATCATACAATATCATACTATATTATACAATATAATATCATATGTTTCAATGTTATGATGTATTATGTAATATGATATTGTAATATAATACTATATTGTTTTATATATTATGATATTGTATTATGTGATCAAATACAATAACTTATATTAACACAATACAATGTCATATCATACGTTACAATATCATATTTCATCATTGTTTATTATGATATTTTATTGTATTATATGATATATGTTGTAAATATGATAGTATGCAATATTTAATTTTATATTATTGTATTGATTAACATATGAACATATGATTATCATACAATTTTTTAACAGATGATATATGATAATGTGTCAAAACAGAATCCATGATTATCCAAGATCATAAAGTATGATTTTCATTTAATATGATAAAGGTGGTCTCATAAAGGTGAAGTCTCATAAGGGTGATGTCTCGTCTCGGTGAGCTTTGTAATCTGTGATTACCTATGTTTGTCACTCTAATGGGTTTGCTTCAGTTTGTACTAAGGAAATTGTTTGTCCGACAAATACCCATGTTGTAATAGTGCAGTGTTATGTGCAATGAACGCATCGGACAATTATTGATTCAAGGACCTTGTAATACCATCGAGCCTTATATATATTTCTGTTTTGACAATAAAATATTTGGGAAATTGTAGTGGCAGAATAAAAGTCGGATCCTCTCCTTTGTTCGGGTAATTTTTTAACATCATTTATCTGCATGTATGTTTCAATCCACCCTTTCCCGGTTACCGCATACCTGCGTGGGAAAACTCCACCTCCTTTTAGTTAGAAGCAATCTCAACAGTAGTACATGTATACGCGTACGCATAGCCCCTAGGAACAATGGGGCTATTGTTAAAAATAGAACAATAGGAGAGGAGAGGAAACTATGAATGGAGATCGGCTAGATTTGAATATCTGTGTTGTTTGAGTAATGATACGGAGATTGGGTAGATTTAAATATCGTTGTCGCTTGAGTAAAGATACCTGAACGTAAATAAAATTAACGGACGGAATAGACTGGTGTAATAATTTCGTAGTGAAATATTTTTTGGTATTTGTTTTTTTTTTAAATACTTTTAATAAATCGTTTGGTTGATGTTTTAAATCTTACAGAATGAGTTGGGAAAAAAAAAACTTCGAAAAAAAATTCAAGTCTGATTATTTTTATTGACACAAGATAGAATTCAAATATTACAAGACAAATGACACATTGACTGTAAATAAACAATAACATGAAATTTATTGTAAAACGTTGTAAAAAAAAGTTTGTTTTAAAAGAAAGTGTTCAAACAACATAAATTATTATAAAGGAAATGGTAAAAAACGCTGTGAATAAGTAAGAACATGAAATAAAATGACACACACTGAAAATAAATTAGATTTTTAACAAGTCAAAATCACTAAGAAAAAAGTCAGAGTTTGTTGTTCTTGACTTTTTTTCACCAGTTTTGGAAATCGTTTGGATTGCAAATGTTAACACTGCAGAATTCTTTGTTGATTCTGATGATCGTCGCGTTCAGAACAGCATTCCACGTCTTTTAATTCGGGTAGACAATTTTCAATGTCTGGCAATAAGTCTTTGAGAGCGTTAAATTCAAAAGGTCTAAAGCAGAGTCCGTTTCTAGTACTTGTATATATAATCCCTTCCTGCAGATTCAATGTTCACTCAGTATGTGGTCTGGACCTGATTTAACATTCTTCTTCCTGAAGATTCAATGTTCACTCAGTACGTGGTCTTAAAAATATTGACAAAAATATAATTGAACATCAGATTCCCCCATCCTTGAAAATTATTTTGGATTCATTCATAACATTCCAGATAAAGTTGAAAAAAAGAGTGAAATAAATTTTTGTCAATATTTTTCATTTAATTTTACAAAAAGAATTTTTCTGCAATTTTTTCTCATTTCCACATCCTTGAAAACTTTTTTGGATCCATGCATGAATGAAGTATCCAATCAGCAAAATCGTAAAATCATAGAAGTATATCTCTGCTAAAAAGGTTTACCAATCTTTTTCTCATGAAAAATATTTGATACAGTAGAAAGAAAAAGTCTCTTTGCAAGATAATACATTATTTATTCAATTAATTTGACATTGTCTTCTTTTGGGGTGTCTTCTTTTGGGATCTGGAATTTAAAATTGTTAGAATTAGTGATTTCAAATAATAATGAAATGAGAGACAATGTGAATGAACTTACGCAGGGACGTGACTTTCGTCTTGTTCGTCGTCCGATATAAAGACTGCATCGTCCAAATCTGACAGGTCGCTATTATTACAATTAAAATAAACATTTTTTGATCAGAAACGAGCTACTTCTTCAACAAAAAATGTATAACTATGTAAAACTTTCAGATAATTAAGGTAGTGTATTATAGATAAAAAAATCACTTACAAGGGAATAGCTAGAACCTCAGAACTGAGAAAAAAATGGTGAAGAAAAGAATTAATTTTCTTTCGCAATGTAAAAATTGCCTGTCTATTCGAAACAAAGACATTTAAAAAAAAAACCTACGAGGATCTCTTCAGCGTTGTGTTGTTGACGTCGGAGTCCACACTGTAAACACAGTATATTGATTTTAAATAATTGAATTTTCTGCATTTTATATTTGATATAAAACGACGTGTGAGTGATCCAAAAAAATCTAACCCAATGGGGGAGAGTTCCCACTGCAGGGATCCATCTTCACCCCCCGTCAAGAGTCGTCTCGGTAGACTAAGTAAAAGAAAGACAATTCACGCATTGTAAGATAGCTTTTGATATCGGATACCCCCCCCCCTCCCTTATTTATTCATTATATTGATATTTTACTTACCAATTTGGCGCCATTGGGGTTTCTTTTAATCTTAAAAAAGATAATGATTTTGAATTCATGATTTTTGAATTTATTGTTTGATTATCTAATTTTTATATTACTGATGTAAAAAAAAGTATGAACTTGAGAATTACTGACCCCTTGCCGCCACTCACGGGTGTAGCTCTGAATAAAACAAAAAGGATGATTTCCTTTAAAATAACCCCAAATCTAGTCATGATTGAACTTGAAAATTTACAAAGTTAATGAGAAAGAACGATTTTTAAAAAATAACTGAAACCTACATTACAGGGGTGGAGGCCTTTGCCCATCTTCTATTGTGTCTTAAAAAAAAGACCAAGAGAAATTTTTTAAAAAATGAACATTTTATTCAAAGTCGGGAACACTTGTGAAAAAAGGATCGATAGTTAATTAGCGAAAATTAATTGTTATTGTCAAATAAAAAATAACTTACGAGCATGGACATTCGTCCACGAGCGTTAGTGCTCTCTCCAGCAATTCAACGAGTAGAATTTTTTGGTTGCAAATGCAGTTGCTAAAATATTCGAATTAAACTAATTTTAAATATTGTAAAACAGGAAGGCTAATATTGGCGTCTTAAGTAAAAAGATAAATTACTGACCTGGCCATTGTTTTTGATGATAAAATTCCGCAAGGTACAAATCCAAAAATGATGTCAAAAAGTCGGGGGAAAACAAGGTGAATATTTACAATTTTCTCCAATTTGTTATATATTCGTTTTTCTTGAATACGGATTATTGTCGTGAAAATGTTTGGTTAAAAAAATATAATGAACACGAATAATGGGGGAGGGGGGACAGTTGACAACAAATATAAAGAGTTGGAGGAAGCAGCCTACTTGGAATACATGAAAGGTTCAACATTTGTTTAGTCATAATTTAATTATTTTTTTTCATTTTTAGCGTTAACACGTAACCAATGTTACCGCCCCTCACCTCTCTCCGCGCCCTCCCCTCCCCTTTTTCTTTAAATTTTAACAGTTCATAACGAAGTATGTAATAGAATTATGTTCAGCTTCGAAAATCTCGATGTAATTTTTTTTTTCAAGAAACAATAGCATATTGTCTAATGATGTATGGGATTTCTCTCTCTCTCTCTCTCTGCATTTCTCATCAACTGGTAGATTAACTGTCGGAGATGTATTTTTTTTAAGGCAAAAAGTCAGAGTGTCATTGGTATAGGGGTTAATATGGTCTCTTTTTTTAAAACAAAATTTAGGTGACCTAGATATACAGTCAAATGGGGTATTGTTATCTAATTTAACGATAGGGTATGAGAATAAATGTCATTAAATGAGATATAATATTGACATTGTGGAAAGTCATATACCAAAGTCGAATGAGACCGGTATAAAAATTTGGTGACAAACTATTCCAAGTCTACATTTGGATTTCATTCGAAACACAAAAGTACCACTCATAATGCTTTTTGCTATCATTGTTTTATTTCTGGGGATGAGTCTATCTGAGGACACCCCCCCCCCCCCCCCCCCCCGTGTTCTTGCACGATCATCAGCTTCATGGAAACCTGTAAACATGTGTATGCATGTCCGATTTTAAGACCGGTCGTCCAGGTAGAATGCCAAATCATTTAACTTGTGTTACAGCCAGAATTTACGGTAAATCAGCTCATGATCCATGGAGATTACGAGGACATTGAAAAGTTTAAAAAATTCTGCTCGACCCAGGTTAAAGAAATAGTGATGCAGAGAAGTGAGAGAAGTTTCATTTGGCCAGGTATTTAAATAATAAAGAAAGGATAATTAATTAACACTTCATTATAAAAAGAAACACTACGATAATTTTTTTTTATCTAAATCAATACTTAATGATTAAGATCAATAAGGGAGGATGAAAATTATCATCCAATTGCGCAATGACCTCAAGCTATCTTTGATTACGAGTACAGGGTTTCATGACATTCGACTCGAATATCACCTGCCTGACACGGGGTACCGAAAAGTCCTTTGTACTATTTTACGCAAGATCTTATCAGTATCCGCGTTAAACTAAATAATTGTAGACGGGCAGGTGATGGGTAAAATAAATTTAATTTTCATGGTAATTACCATTTCCTTGTAATTTAATTTCATTTAATTTGTGAATTATTAAAATTTATTAATATTTTCGCAACCGACTGCAGTTCTATCTGCAAACTCAACAAAACCACCTGTACAAAAACGGAAGACGAGCTAATCTCCAAGAGCCTCTATTCTCTCTAACAACAAAATGAGTGTCTTCATCATTAATTAATATGCAAATAGAAAGCGTGAAACAACATATATAGATATTTGTATAACTACATTTAAACTTCATATATGCTGCTACTGCCTAGTCTACCTATATACCGCAGCCCCTCCTCTACATGTGGTGTCCTCCTGGAGGCCGGTAAGGAGTGGCTAACCTCCTGGGTGGTGACCTCCTCCTGAGTGTTTACCTCATCCTGGGTGGCGACAGAATTTATCTTTTTCTATCAATACATAGACAAAAAGATATCCAGAATTGTGCATGGTGGCTTCTGAGATACGACCACCAAGCCTCTATTCTCTGGTTATGGTTAAAAGAAAATATATGTGTGCGAATTCTTCAACGTCTTCATACTTTAAAACTTTTGCACATTTTCTACATGACCAATTTCTGTTCCCACAACAGCTCTTATGGAACCCATTTCTTGATTCAACGGCAGACATAAAATAGCTCGCTATTACAGCTGGATCACTATTTGTCGAATATGCCTCTAGCCAAATGATATGCCTGGAAAACCCATCGATTCAACCATTGATGCAAATACCGGAAGGCTTGTCATAAGAATCAATGTATCACATTGAGTCCGCACCAGGATTAGAATATATCCGCCGTCTTAATCTACCTCGTCGCCGTTGTTGCACCCCAGTGGATCGATAATCTATAGCAGAAACTGAACAGTTTCTTTGGTCACCGTGTATTCAGACTCTTTAAACTGAAGATACAATAACTTGTATCCGTGAATCTTCGAGGAATAAAGCCCCTTCTAGCAAATCACTCTGTTTTCCTCCGTACAAATGAGCGAAAGAACTTGTCAAGTGTCCTTTTGCTTATTACGACATTATTGAGCTCTGATAAGTATTGTAGTATTTCATTTTAATGAAATCCAAGAGAATGGTAGAATTGCACATTCTTCTTTTTTTAAGTTTCCCAAAGAAACTAAAAGAAACTAAGTAATAATATAAATACTAATAGAACAAGAGTTCCCTGTTACTTACTAGATCAACCTGAAGCAATCACTTGGGTACATTTAATACAAAAACTGTAGAAAATAAACTTTTAAAATATCCAGAAAAAATCATCAATTTGATAGTTCTACTTATTCTTTGATTTTAAGCGGGTATTAGCCGATAGGGGGGAGGGGGGGGGGTTAAATTTGCTATGATCAATTACCGAGGTGACTTGTTCAGCAACACTTAAAAGAGTGCTATCAGTAAGAGTGGTGGACATGAAGTGTGATTGTGCTTTTGTGCTGGTAAACTGTCAAGAGTGCTGTCACGATTATGATGGGTAGTGCTTTGTTCCTGCATAGATGTAGCATGGTCTCTCAATGTCAGTGCAGGTGTATGGTGGTGATGACATTTATATCGTTCTTTAATTTATTTGACTTTTAATGTGAAGGAATTTATGTCTTTACATTGATAGCTCAATGAAGTAAACTGTAAAAAACACTACAATATATACTTAAAAAAAACAATCTTTTTTTACCATCCAAGGAAACTCCTCTAGGCACGTAGGAGTTGGCTTGATATTAACTGCCCCAACATTCACATCTCCAAAAAGTGTTATTTAGGTGGGACTTCACCTTAGCAAGTTTATCACTCTGCCACAAGAGTGGATGGGAGATAAATCTACCATCACACTCTTCGTCACTGGAGGTAAACTCCACCTTTCGGATGTTTCTGACTTGGGTCCTTCTCATCTCATTTTCCCACCCCGTACTTGCAAGGTGTTCCAATGCATGTTTTCTCCTCTTTGCTTTTTGTAGAGGATTAAAATTAAATGTTTAAAATTAATTAAATACAGTACATATATTACAGTGATGCAGATCAAGTGTTTATAATTGAGGTGGTATGGGACACCTGTTGATATTATTGTTGATAAAAGTTCACTATAAACAAAATACTTTTACCGGTTTAGAATTTATTTTTTAATTTACAGTGTCTGACAAAATATGATTGAAATTATTTTGAAAACATATAAGGTACCTTAAAACTTAAAACTATAAAAGCCCCCCGCAGAATTCAAACTCATGACTGACAGAGTCGTAGCTAATGCTTGAACCCATTGCGTTACACTGTTGGATAACAGATTTGGTAAAGAAAACATTAAAATTAAATTGATTTTACAGTTTATTCCCATTGGAAGTATGTCACAATATGGTGTCCAATACCACCTTAAGTAAATATGAATATGTTAATGTTATCTCCTTCTTTCTTTCATAAACAACTCGCTTCTTCTTATGTTCCTGCAGTTTATTTTTCGATTTCAGTACTGATTTCTGCCGTTTTGAAATTAAGTTATTTTTTATGCCACCTAAGGCAAAAAATCCAATTTGGTGTGCACATGCAAACATTGTAATAGATCACCTATCAGTTCTCGATTCATTTATATATTAAAGAAATTAAACAAACATGTATGTGCATGAACGTGATAGTAAAACTTGAGTGGATGACCCTCTCTTCAACATCAGAGTTCCAGCCTTTAACGAACATCAAAATATGACTCGTCATTTCGATGCTTTCATCGCTTCCTGTCTGAAATTGTTGGTTCATTATAATAATATAATACAAAAACAATCATTTGACTCTTTAAAATTTTATAACTTAATATGTACATGTAATATAAAAGTAAGTTATTTATAATTTACAATAAGACAAGGTATATAAAGATACTTACCTGTAAGATAATTGGGATTATCCGAGTCCTCGTTGTACATTCAGTCCTAAATATGCAGTATCCAGCGCATGCGCAGATAATGACCACTAATTCACAGAAACAATAAAAGTTTTCCCGCCACTACCCTCATAGTTAAGACAGTGTGAGCAAAAAAGGCCATAAGAGTAGTAAGTGGGACAGAGAACAGTCACCTTGCAGTCAAGATGACGTCACGGGTTTTTCCCATAAAGGTCACTTGGTCAACGGGGTCGTCTACAGCAGGGGGTAGTTCACAGTCAGGGGAGACTACAATCAAGGGGGACTCTACAGTCAGTAGGACGGTACACAGTTAAGGGTGAGTCTACAGTCCCTGACGTCACAAAATGTAACAATAGCAACAGTCTATACATTGGTCTAGTTTAGGAACAAAGTCATGCCATGATTAACAAGTTTATGCAGTGGTCTAAACTAGGAACTTCACATAGCAACAGTCTATGCAGCGGTCTAAGTTAGAAACATCTCAAGTTATTTTCACATAGCAACTGTCTATGCAGCGGTCTAATTTAGGAACATCTCAAGTTATGTTCCCATAGCAACTCTAATTAAGGAACATCTGAAGTTATGCTCACATAGCAACTGTCTATGCATTGGTCTAATTTAAGAACATCTCAAGTTATGTTCACATAGCAACAGACTAAATAATGTTCACATTATCTTCACATTGTACTAATCTAATTAAGGAACATCTGAAGAAATATTCACATAGCAACAGTCACCAGTCTGAGTTAATTATAGAGCTTTCTTGTAATCACACTCTGGGTAAAACTTCCAGATTTAGTATAAAATACCAACGTTTTCCGAATTTTATCATTGTAAGGTAGCAAAGAATGACAAGCATTGCATCAAATTGTAAGTAAATTTATCAGAAAAAAAAATTCGCAAACTCTTCTCAAAGATATCAGGACCATATGTAGCAAGGCATAAGTTTAAACTTATTCTAAGTAACAAAGTTAATGAATTTTTATTTTTATTAACATTTCCATCCCCAAAATACTGTTCAGTCTAATAAATTCTACATGTACATATCAATTGCAAATTTTAAAATGAAATTCTTCATCCCTGTTGTTAAAGTTATACACCTCACTCTTTTAATAAGTGTCCCTTTCCTTGAACAGTTTGTCCTCCAAATAGTTCGTGATTATGTAAGTTTGCTAGACATCCGCAGTCACCACTGGGCATCAGAGTTCTCAAAAGTTCTAACTGAAGCTTTGTGTCCTGTTCTGGCTGATTATGATTTTTATTGATATTTTCTATCACTGAACTACTGTTTGTTCCGCAAAATTTTTCACGTACCGGCACTTTTTCTGATGATAAAGTTGTAAATTTCGTTCTTTTGATACTAGCGTTCCTTTTCTTAACCAATTCTCAAAATAGTTCGTTAATATCTCAATCTGTTGGACATCCGTAGTCACTCTGGACATCAGAGTTCTCAAAAGTTCTAATTGAGGCTTGAAGTCTTGTTCTGGCTCTGGCTCCCTCATCCTTTTTTCCAACTTTCGTAGTTTTTCAGAGTCCGTTCGCCTATTAATATAAAATTGACACTAAAGGTAAAATCCAATGTAAACAGCGCATTCTCTAATATTCTGTGTATGTTTTTTAAAAAAAACCCTCAGATTTACCTTTTATGTAAAAAAAAAACCCCAAATAGCAATAGTACTTAATCTAACAAAATATATTGCAATAATGAGTATGAAATAGTATTATCAAAGCAATGTGTTTATAATAATCACCTTAAGTTTGTAATAAACTGTGGTGGCCCGTTGGAGGTGTGTATGATTGTACTAAATCTGCGAGCCGTTGCGAACAGCTGATGCATCAGTAGTAAGTAGGACAGAGTGCAGTCACTCTGCAGTCAGATGACGTCATGGGTTTTCCCCAGGTCACGAGTGGGTTTTCCCCAGGTCACGAGGTCAAAGGGGGAGTCAACAGTCAGGGGGTAGTTCACAGTCAAGGTGGACTCTACAGTCAAGGTGAGGGGGAGTCTGCAGCCAGGGAGGAGTCTACAGTTAGGGGGTGGTTCACAGTCAAGGTGAACTCTTCAGTCAAAGGGAAGTCTACAGTCAAGGGTTAGTCTACAGTCAGGGGGGAGTCTACAGTTGATGACGTCATGGGTTACCTTAGTGCACAGAGTGAGTCTACAATCAAGAATTCTACAGTCAATAAAGTCACCTTAGTTCACATAGCAACAGCTGAAGAATGATAATATAAATATATGCTATCAGGGTCACCTTAGTTCGCATAGCAACCGTTGAAGGATGATACCATAAATATCTACTATTAGGGTCACGTAAGTCATCTGTAACCACAGCAACAGTGTAAAGTATTGCTAAATTTAGAATTACTAAAATATTGTATCCAGGCATGGCTTTAGAACGCAGTTTTTCGTAGGGCCAGTCCTTTAATATATAAAGGTAAATTTGAGTATAAAAGGTGCAAAATTTGAAGCATTTCTTTACTTCACTATATTTTTGCACCAGAGGTAAAACCATTGCTCAACCCTTTACAGTAAGTAAACTAGCGTTATACTTTTTAATTTTATAAGTTTTGAGATTCTCTAGGTCTTTATGTGATCAGGAAACTTAAAGACAACAGAGATAGTACAAGCTTTTTTATTTCTCAATCAAGGGCCCTGGGGGCATTTCAATTTACATAAATATACAATTTAAATATTCTCTTTTTTATATAATAATATAAAGACAAAAATGCACTAATCACAATGAAAGCTTGAACACAAACTGGTACTTTCTTTACAGAACTATAGAGTTGTAAACTGAACCCTTTTAACGCACTTGTCTTCTTCAACCAGCTTGTCCTCCACATAATTCAGTATTATCCGAATTTGCTCACAATCATTTGCTACTCTGACTAGGAGGGTTTTTAAAACATCAAAATGTTCCTTGAAGAGCTCGGGTTTACAAGGTTGTCTCATCTTCTTCTTTAATCTACGTACTTTGTCCGGATTTGTTCGCCTGTTGATAAAATATAAAATCAACCTTACTGAGTGTCACCCACAACGTTTTAATTCTAAGTACATCCCACATTTAATGATTATTGTTCCGGTATCGATGTTTATGATAAATGGACGATGGATGTGAGAGGAATAAATGGTCTGAACTCGTGATGAGTTTTCCATCTTTTTTATTTCATAACTAAAACTACTAAATACGGAACCAACATGGTCGAAATTTATCGATCCGGAATTCTGGTCAGACTATCATATTACAGATATGGTACATCCCCGCCGTGTGAAAAAAAATTGGAGAATTTTTTCAAACAACATCAAAGACCAGAATTCCAAAATCAAGAAATGACATAAATGATAGAGATCAAGGGAATCTCAACAATAGGTGAAATATGGACATCCAATGAAAGTACATTGTCACAAAAATAATAATTCCATTGTTATTAATACTAGTATTCCATGGTAGTCAACCTGAAGAAATGGACATTCTATAGTAATGAAATCAGAAGTGAATAAAATGTACGAAACATGTATACACCATTCATTGGGCCCATCAAACACTCTCACATTTACACAACATGATATTCAAATCAGAGTGCATTAAGAAGAAAACTAATCTGCAAATGCCAAGTAAACAATGTAGATACAATTAAGTAAATTGCAATTGTGTAACACACTGACATTTTGTTGCAGTAGTGACTATTTTGGAAAAAGCTAGAATTCATGGAAAAAGTAAACATTGCACATTGGTGATTTTCTGAAAAAGTGTAAGATTCAGCAATAGCAAAGTACTGTACTTACAGTGCTATAGTATAAAAATGAAAAATGGTTTTGAATATGTATCAAAATGAAAAGACACAAGTTGAAAATACAATGTATAATCTCAAGATAAAACAGTCTATGTTCTACATGCGGAATCCTCCTCGTGGGATGTGGCGGTCCTGGTTGCGAGAGTTAAGCTGACGAAGGTCGTCTACTTGGGTAGAGAGCAACTCAATCTTCCTAACGAGGTTGTCAATGGAGGGCTGTGTGGCAGCAGCAGCCAAAGGTATGGTAGTACAAGTCTCTGGGGCAGCAGTGGGCTGCAACAACTCTGGAGGGTCAGATTTCCTGTAACCACTTGCGGCGCCAGACAGGGCGGATTCAAAAGCCTGGGCCAAATCGATAGGTCGGCCTGCCCGAACGAAAAATGCCAGCTGGTCTGGGAGGCCCGCGATGAAACGGTGCATGATGTCTCTGTCAGCAACCTCTAATCTTGTTCCCAGATCAACCACTGTGGCATAGAAGTCCTCAATGCGTTGGTTTGGTTGCAATCTTAATGAGTGGAACTTCTCAACGTCAATGTGGAAACAACGGTTGTTGTTATACTGTGCCAGGAAAGCTGCACGCAAATTATTCCAATTATACTTTACTGTCTCGGCCAGTCGTTGGTACCAGGACAAAGCCGGTCCTTGTAGATGTAGGTGAAAAGCAGCACACTTACGGTCTGTCGATGTTACTTTAATGCCGTGAAGGATCAAGTAACTTTCCAGTTCATCGAGGAACTTCTGGGGGTCTTCGTGTACATGGCCAGAAAATCTCGTAATATGGATTTTCTGTGAATCCATCATAGACGGCCTTGCTGAAATAACGGGTGTAGATTAACAGTTAATGATTCTCCACCATGTTCCGGTATCGATGTTTATGATAAATGGACGATGGATGTGAGAGGAATAAATGGTCTGAACTCGTGATGAGTTTTCCATCTTTTTTATTTCATAACCGGAAACTAAAACTAAAACTACTAAATACGGAACCAACATGGTCGAACATTATCGATCCGGAATTCTGGTCAGACTATCATATTACAGATATGGTACATTATATCAGTTTGCGAGTGTTAAGAACCCATGTCTTTTATAACATAGAGATTAGCAAAAGTAATTTAATGACATTTTCAAAGAACCCTTTTGTAAATGAATTGACATTGACGATAATCAAAAGATGATACATGTATGAAATTAATGTGATTAAAACATTCCTCACCTCAAAGTAGTCAGGATGGAATCTTCCGTCTGACTTAATCGACCATTATCATCCCCGTTGCATGTAACAGGCGCAAAGGCACTACTACAATTGGAATCCAGGGCCGGCGAGTAGCTGACAACTGGTGAAAAGGTGTCGCAGTTACCGTGACTCTCCGGTGTAGGACTTAGAGGTCTAAAGAGAGAGCGTGAAAGACACTAACTTTTTTAACATGGCTAAACGAAATTATCTAACTTATTTAAACATGATGTTTTTAAAAGTTCAAATTTGCAAATTTTATTTCATAAAAATCAGTTAGCTAATAGTTTAGAAATTAAACAATATGAAAATGTAATGAAAATTTTTTTTCAAAAAAGTTATTAAATACACATATAACACATTTTGGTACATTAGAATCCAATTTTTACCTTTTTAATGACTCATTTTTCGTGCCAATTGTACTCAATGTGGATTCGCAGTCTGGAGAGGGAGGGGGTGGAATACAACTTCAATAAAAGAGTGAGAAAAAATGTGAAAATAAGATACATACACACTTGCGGTTTTTTCTTTCATATTTTTAATTTTATTTTATTATCATTCAAAGGAATTGATTGGAAAATTTAAAATGGTTCTAAAATCATTTCAATTCTAAAATAAATGTTTAGAATTGTTTCGGTTTGCATTCACTTGTTCTAAAAGCAGTTATTTTTACTTTTGGGGTAGGAGTGGAAGGCCTTTCAAGAAATGTATAACACACTTTCTGATTTCAATTAAAACCATATATTTATAAATGGATAAAGAAGGTGTTAGAAAACAACATATTAAACCAGGCCGAAGAAAGATAACTCTAACAAAAGCAGTTTAACTCACCCCTTTGGCGGGCCTTCTAACTCTAACTCTTCACCCATTTTCACCCACATTTGTTCAAATTCATCGAAGGAATTTGCCGAGCTTGTGGCGTCACTGTAAAAAAAAATACAGTAATAGAGAAAATAAACAAAGGAATTACACCCTTTCCATGTTTTATATTACTTTCATACAAAATGTTAGGCGTTTAAATAATAATTATGCATAAAATAGCCTTTAAATTTTTAATAATGAAATGAACGAATCTATGCCTAATCAGTTTATAACTTGTGAAATACCGTTTACTTTGTTATGTTTCGTTCACTAATCACAACCCATTTAGAAGGTTTTAAAATTGTGAAAAGAAATTTTTTTTCTTAAACTCTTAAGCTTTACAATTAATGTACATGTAAAAAATGAAACAAGTTTAGAAAAAAAAATAAGGAATTATTTTTTTTTAAAAAAGGAATATTTTTACTTACAGAAATTCAAGGAATGCTTCTGCCATACTGTCCAATAGTTTGTCAATGATGATAATTCAGTTTTTAACAACCCCTTATTTATACTCTACCAAAACTGTGAACGTGGCATTAGGCACTTTAGAAAATTTGAATTAGATATTTAACCGCGTTTTAAAACAATTAGGGTGGGAAAGCCCAAGAGCCAGGTACTGAGGGTGGGAACAGTGTCAATTTAAAATCACCGCTCTATATCATGACATGCATGCGTGGTTAGATGCGCAAAAGTACATTAACACGACCTGACCTCGTTATACTGAGTAGATGTAGATTTATTCAATCTCTATATCTATCTAAAATGTTTCATCTCACACATGCGTGAAGATGGTGTAACGTATCCCGACCTGACCTAATATTAGTACTTTTATTAACGGACAATGCGTCCTTTACTAATTTTTTCAGTAATATTCCAACTTTAAATGAAATTGCAATTAGTAGTTTGATCAAATAAAGGGATGAGATAAGATACTGTGGATTGATCTAAATCTACCTTTTAACCGTTTAAAAAAATCACCTAACAATTATTTTTTCATTTAAATAAGGGAATGAGGACAAGTACTTTAAACCAGTATTCATAACGTGTATATACAAGTACAAAGTATGTTGTGTAAGGCCACATCATATGCTCATTTGCGGTTGGAAATGAAATAGTGTTTATTTTATTTTAAAATATGTACATAACTATTGCAATACTTACTACGGTCTTATAATATTTCTCATGATTGCATTTGTAGTGTACAATGATATATGCATAATTCGATAAAAATTGTTATTTATACGAATCAACCATATACACTCTGTACCATCAAAAATGTTTTTCGAGCCAATTATTGCAACCTGGTATGCGGGTTCTGATAACGTGTTTATTCTGATCAAAAGGGGGTTTTAAAGACCGATCTACCGTGAAACGACACATTTATTTTACAACGTGGTCTAATTTTACAGCCTCTGATATAATATACTAGCCTCTTTTTCTAAACTTGTAATGTTGAGATAACGTTAACCTCAATTTGCCCTGTACGTGTTAAAGAAGGATTTGGGCTGACCTTATTATGTCGGTTTAATTGTTGTTTCAGCTTTACAATGTCCCTTCTCTCTTGGACGCTCCTAGCACAAGCCTGACATTGATATAAATAATAGTGACTTCTGATATTTACATTTAAACATTGAACAAAGGTTACTAAAGATTATTGTAAATTAATTTGATTTTTCTGCATAAATCAGTCTACAGTATAGCAATAAAGGACGCATTAATTTGTTTGTATTAACCGAGCCGTGTCGTCTACTTTGTTATCCCTCCTCACTTTTTCCCTAGCGAGAGAGATAATAAACAGTTCATAACTATTTATACCAACTTTAAACGTTTTAAATGATACGAATAACTATTAATAGATGAATTATTAATTTTTTTTTAAAAACGTTAGAGAGGTGTACTACATTAAAGTTTAAAACATCAAATGGTTTTATGATTGTAAACATATATTAACACAAGACATAATGAAGTCTTGGTATACTTATGTGTTAACTTTTTATAAGTGTGGACAAGGATATGTATTCAGTGTGAACAAAAAAAATGTAAAACATGGGTAACTGACTCATCCGAAATTAACTATTAAGCTGGTTCTATTATCTTGATTTAATTGATTTGTTGTTTCGCTCCCACCACAATTCAGTCGACGGTATATTAGTAAAGGATGCTATAAATATGTCTTATCCGAGCAGTGTAATATCGTACTTCTTCTACATTGTTGTCACATTGCACTTGTTAAAACAATTAGTTAAAAAAGAATGAAAGAGCACTTATAACGTTATTTAAAAAAAAAGAAGAGGAAATGATATGATTAAAAATTTAATCGTTTTTACGCATTTCACAAATAAGAATGTAAAAAAAAAAGTTGTATGTCGTTGTGATATGATGATGAGAATGAATCTAAATTCAAGCTTTTTTTTTAAATTTTAAAGGATAACACTTTTTACTAATACATCATTGCAGTTTATTTTTAATTGTTTTTACGTTACAACTTTAAAGTGAAAATAGATAAACAATATTTCTAGAAAGGAGAACATTACAATAAAAAGAATGAGTTAGATTGGATTACTAAGAATTAAGGAAAGGAAATGTGTCGTATATAAACTTTAAGTTAAGTCTTGGGTTGATGATAATGTGTCTTTAAATATCCGGTACCCAAATATGGGTTACCGATCTAACCAAAAGAGATGACGGGATCAAAAGTTCGTGCAGATCACAAGATCAGGTCTTGTAGAATTCGCGCCATCCGTCCTAGTCTGAAAATGGAGACGGGAAAGATTGTATCTGTAATTCTACTCCTAACAATTGTATATTGTTATGGAACCAAAGGTGCGAAATTCCCCCCTTGTCCCCTTTGGTACGGGATATATAAGTGTAACAGTCCAAGATTTTCTTCGTGTGTTACCTTAAGATGGCAACCTGGATTGCGGGAAATTTCGTTATTCAACTGCAGAGTTCAAATGATAATGATTGGATGGAAAAACGGAGTCCGACCTATTATGCGTGACATATTTCAAAAGATTTGTACTGGTAAGTGTACTTTATACATTTATTCATATATATATATATATATGTGTGTAATTTTATAAAATAATTTGTATCTTTGAAAAATGTATAAGAAATTTTAATAAAGGAGTTCAACAATGTAATCAAAAAAAAAAAAGGTCCGTTAGAAAAAAAAATAATTACCGTAGGAACGATATTTTTTATATACCGAATTTAATGGGAACGCATATACATGTATTATTTACTGGAACATCACTGTGGGAAATTCTTCGTTTGATTAAGTCACGTGACTTATAGAGTCAAAAGGATTGGCCAATCGAGTCAATAGAATTTATCATGTGAAGGCGATCAATGAAACTTTCATTCACTGTGGGGAAAATCTTAATGCCAGTAGTCACGTGACTTTTAACGTCGAAAGGATTGGTCCATTCAGTCAGTTAGATTTACTATGGAATGTGTAGTAAAATAAAGCGATCTAGTCAATCAACTATTTTTTAAAGAATCTGTTGTTGTTGTAGGATAATGAGTCAACTCTTACTGGAAATATAAAATTGTACTAAATATATAGTCATATTTTTTTATAGAGACAACTAAAAGGACCGTAACAACAACAACAACAACTGCTACAACAACAAAAGAGGCAAAAAGTACACTGTCTGAAAAACACGGTAATTTTTTTTAATATGATAGTTAAATTTACAATCGGAAATAAGTTATTTTTTCTAAAAAGTCGATTAAAATTCTTCACTAAAAAAGGAACAGTCAATAAATTATTATTGTTTTATTTTTAGAGGTAACTTTAAGTATAATGGAAACAACAACAAAAGAAACTACAAACACCAATCTTCCTCGGAGACATCCCCTTAAGACTAGACATTCTACAGTAAACACGCCATCCACTGATGTTACTTTAATTAAGAAACATAGTAAAAAAATTTTTTACATGTAAATGAAATTACATTAGGATGTGCAGATTGAGTTCTAAAAACTGATTGGACATTTTTTTTAAAGCATTTGGATTATTTATTGTAGGAACATCGATAGTTAAATTTACAATCGGAAATGAGTTATTTTTTCTAGAAAGTCGATTAAAATTCTTCACTAAAAAAGGAACAGTCAATAAATTATTATTGTTTTATTTTAGAGGTAACTTCAAGTGTAATGGAAACAACAACAAAAGAAACTACAAGCACCAATCTTCCTCGGAGGCATCACCTTAAGACTAGACATTTAACAGTGAACACGCCATCCACCGATGTTACTTTAGTTAAGAAACATGGTAATTTTTTTTTTTTTATATATAAATGAAATTACATTAGGATGTGTAGAATGAGTTCTTAAAACTGATTGAACATTTTTTTTTAAAAAAGCATTTGGATTATTTATTGTAGGAACATCCATAGATGATCTTAAAAATAAGGTTGTAAATGCCATCAACGCTGAATCTGCAAAAGAACACGGATCGTTGACGGATATGGCCTTGGGTAAACACATTGAACCTTATTTCAACTTTATGTTGTTTAACTCAAATATTTTGTTCATCTCTAATAGATGTACTTATTGAAACACAATAAATTAAAACAGGCAGGGTAAATGAAAATTAAATTACAATATAATTATCAAAGTTTTATTTTAATTAAGTAACTCAAGTTCAGCACTATTCAGATAAACCATGATATGTAAATACAAGTCACATATTTTTTAAATGCAAGTTTCACATGTCATCACTTATTACAATAAATTATAAAGTACTTTTTTTCTTATAATTGTAGCCTTTTTAATGTGGGCAATCACTACAACGATAGCAGTCATCATAGTTTTAATCAAGAAATGGTTGTCGGAAAGATGTGCAACTCATGAGCAACTCATGGCCAGGGAATCCCCAGACGTTCAACAGCAGCAGCACCCAAACCCCGTATACTCACCAGGACAACTGAGCATTGTCCCACTGATGGTGATGCACTCACCACCATCTTCCAACAGTGCACTTTCTTCCATCACAAGTACACCAGAGATGGAGGAGATAGAGGAGGAGGAGGAGCCAGTAGGGCACAGAACAAGACGTTCATGTGTAAAAAAGCTCAACTGGTCCAAAACGAGCGCAGTGTAGTTTTGATTCCGTGCATATATGCATTTGTTAAATGTTTCTGTAATTAGGATACGCAAAGGAGAGTAACTATACAATATAAAATTATTGGTCTAATTTTTTAAACCTTATTTTTTTTATCTATATTTACAAGTTGTTGTGTTTAGCAGAACATTCTACATAAATGGTAAACTGTCTGTTTTGAGAAAGTTTTTTTATGTTGCTACATTTTCATGTTTTCTGTTTTGCATTTAGAAGTTACTTCCCTTTGACTATCTTGTTAGCAAAAATAAATATTAGTTTCTTTGGTAGTGTATTCATTGTGATATTGTAATATTTACAAGTATATAATCCAGATAAAAAGTCTACACTTTGCGCAAGAAAAATCCATTGAAACAAGGCCGTCTTGATATTTTTCTTATTTCTAATAGTTTGTCAAATTAAGTTGAAAACTGCTCTATTAAACCGGGTTACAGGTCTGATCACTCCATTGTTTTGCTTGAGTTTAAATTTAATCCTTTCACCAAAGGATGTGAGCTTTGGAAGTTTAATAATACTCCTTTGTCGGACAAAGAATATATGGTAAAAGTTAAAAGAAATTATTCAGTCAGTCAGAAGCCAATAATAAGACAGTGTAGAGAGTTGTAATTTTCAATGTTAAAGTGGTATTGACGAAAGTCTTTTTTTTGGAGATGTTAATGATGGAAATAAGGGGGGCAACTATTTCTTATTCAACATAAAGAAAAAAGGTCAGAAACAACACTGAAGAAAAGCTTATTCAGGAGATAGAGTATATTGAATCAAATTCTACTGTTGATATTAATACTTTGGATGAAAAACAAGTGCTTTGGAAAAACTACGCAAGGAAAAGTTACTTGGGCATATATATATATATATATATATATATATATATATATATATATATATATATATATATATATATATATATGCATTACCATTACATTTAGCATTACCCCAAGCCTGATTTTAAGTTATATTTTTTTTTAGATATTTATGAAATTTTATTAAAAATTTTAACATGTGGTTTTTTTTTTGGTTTTTTTTAAAGTCAAATGAAACACTAGTAAATTTTATTTATAGTTGGAATATATACATTCAACAAAAACATAACTACAATGCTCTATCCTTATCCTTTTTTGTTTGTTTGTTTTCAATCACAGTTGTCGATCATTCATCAACACGGAATAGAGTCTAATACATACAAATTTTCTAAAAAGAATGGTTTTGTTAAAAAAAAAAGATAGAAAATTTTACAATAGAATTTTAGGAACCAAGTTGTAATTTCTAAAAGCCCTCTAGCTGGGTTCACTTTTGTGTGAGAAATTTAATATGTGTATAAAGTTTAAAAAATGAAATATTCTTTCTTTAATAATAGGAACGTTGCAAGGAAAAATGTAGAGAAAAGTAAAAACCCTGTTCTTCGGGAATTACTTCAACAACCACCAAAAACTACATGTACACAGGAACAGCAGGATCTCTCAAAACAACAACAAAACACGCCGTCTCCAGAGAATGGAACAATCTTCTTCAGCTCGAGTTAGATTTGAAAAACTTTGATTCTGGGTGAGTAAATTTTTTAAGCTATGAGTGAAATAGTGAATTAGGTAACGACAAACAGAAATAATGAAATCTTTGATTATATTTCGTCAATATTACAAAATTATATTTTATGAACCTGGACGACCAAAGTGTACATTTTCAGAAGTACCTGGAATCTGACAACAAGGCAATGCCATGCCTGGATTCATCAGCAATGACCATCCCATCAACAAAAACCATCCCATCAACAAGATAATCCCATCAACAAAGACTATCCCATCAACAAAAATTATTCTCAAGAAAGGAAACTCTGCACCCTGCAGTTCTAGAAAACCAGACAAGACAACAAATAGTTCTACCTACTCAGGTTTTTTTTTATCCCTATAACAACAACACCAAAAGAATCAGAGAGTATCACCGCATCACACAACTCTGCCTTTTCTCCCCCCTCTCCATGTCAGTCCCCCACACAAATGGAAAACAGGGCTTTTGCAGGCGTGGAGGATTCAATCTTAACCGAACTAAGGTGAGCACTCAATACTATTTTCTAGATAATTAATTTACATACAATATTTCGACAACTAGTCTTTTATATTCAAATATTATATATAATTAAAAGGAAAAATATACGGTTCTAATTAATTTCTGTAAAACATATCATCTATAATGTTTTTTTTTCTTTTTGAGAGATAAACGTCACTAATACACTTTTATTCTTTTATAGAAGACGCTATAAACTAAAAAGAATGGTGCAAAAAAATGCCTACTGTGCACCCGTACCCTCTCCACCAAGAACTGCAGTCTCTGAGAGAACTAAAGGAGGCTATGAGTGTCAATATCCAACAGATGGACACTCTTATTACCTACCGTGAGGACTATTTCAGAGTACGGAGGGTGAATTTTGTTTCCGTGTAAAAACGTAAATTTGTATCCGTGTAAAAACGTGTAGTTGTATAACTACATATTACTTTTATAATAACTTATTATAAAATTAATTATTATGGAATGGCTTAATATTTGTGTAATCTCTGTAATTGATTATTTGATATTACACACGTAAAAAGTTGAAACGTTCGAGTTGTTTTTTGTTTTGTTCAAATGATGCTGCAACTGATTCCAACCCAAATGATGATGCAACTGTTACCAACCAAAATGATGCCGCAATAGTTACCAACATAAATGATGATGTAACAGTTACCAACTCAAATGATGCTGCAACTGTTACCCACCCAAATGATGCTGCAACTGTTTCCAACCCAAATGATGCTGTAACAATTTCCAACCCAAATGATGCTGTAACAGTTTACAATCCAAATGATGCCGCAATAGTTGCTCAAATGATGCTGCAACTGTTACCAAATACCAACCTAAATGATGTTGTAACAGTTACCAACCCAAATGATGCTGCAATAGTTACACACCCAAATGATGCTGCAACTGTTACCGACCCAAGTGATGCTTCAACTGTTACCAACCAAAATGATGATGCAACTTTTACCTACCCATCAAACGATTATATTTAAGCATATTTGAAAGATAAATTTCCATAACTGCAACGATGTGTGCTTACTAATTGAGTAACGCACGTTATATAACATCATTACTTTGTATCATAAATTAATTTCTTTGTATCATAAATTAATAATTAAAATGCTACTTAATATCATTAAAAGAATAGCATTTGCAATAAATTCATTTCACATAACAGACCAAAAAACGACTAATGCTTTGATAAACTTTGACAATCATGATTTCTCCACTAGGAAGTGAAAATTATAAAATTTGGAAAATTACAATTTGAATTCAATGGTGAATTTTTCTTTTCCAAAAATTGATTTCATGTTATAAAACTTACAGTAAAATACTTTTTACCCAACCCAATTCTATAAATCTTTGGCAAGAATTTCACTGTTATCCAAATTAATGCAATTGTCTAATCTCGTGGGTTTTGTTAGAGGTCAAATTTGAAAAAAAAAGAAAGAATTGATAATTTTACGTACCTTGTGATAAAGAACTTCCCGTTCCTCAGAAATTTAATACGAATATTAACAAGACACCCGTAAAACGTCACTATTTTATTTCATGACTGCAATATCTGAAATGTCAGTTTTTGTCAATGAAACAATTTTATTCATGATGCAAGATATTTGAACTCGTCAAGTCGAAATAGCTATTTCAACAAAATATGATAGCTTATCTTGACTGAACAAGATGAAAAGACAAACCAGAATGTTATCATGACTTGGCCAGATAGTTATTTTGACTTGACAAGATATGCTATGATGACTAAACATTATGTGGATGGCATAAAAATGCCACCATACGGTGGTATTAGTATAGATTTACTAACTTTGAATGACCGACGTATGTAATTGTTTAACACGGTTTCTGAGTTAGTTACATTGTTGCCAAATACGTTGTTAATCTGGTCTGAAACGTACAATCTGGCGCTATATGTTAACCAATATTGCAGCAGAGGATTCCAGAATTCGTTTAAACAATGGCATCGCAACGCATACTTTGAATTTTTGAGGGAATTAAATTAAGCATCAAGAACTGAAAAAGCAAAACAAAAAAATGTCCATTTTAGATTGAATTCACTTGTCCGAACTTAGTTATACAGTTTTTCTCGACACATTGCAGGGTAGTCCTTTTTTATTTTCACGTACTCTTTCATCAGTTACCCGGATCACATGTATCAAAATATTATTTTGACAAATCATGTCGAACCAATCCCCCTATCTTACCCCTTCCCTTTCATTTACCACTCCACTGGTCATGGCCTACCCAAAAAGTGTCTTAATCTCTAGGCACCACATTCTCGGGGTTAGTAGGTGCAAATCGTCTGGCAAAGAAACACTTGTAATATAGCTGTTTGTATGGCGGAATTTGCACCATGCAGAATTTCTCACGTCTTTGGTGTTGGCAACTGTTCCCAGGGTCTGCTCAACGCTTTGGGTTATGTGTTCAACTGGTCCGATGGTCTGCCTAACCTAGGCATTAACCTGCCGTCATCATATACATGTATGATATATTGTTTGTGCATTTGATTACATTGACTATTTTCAATAATTCACAAAAACTATTGATTGAATTTGATATTGTTGATATTATATTGTTTGAACAGTTGTTTGCAGTGATTATCATGATTGATTGACATTGATTGAACACTTGATTTCGTTTATTGTACAACAATATGTCTGCTCACAAAGTGGGTGGCAGGTCGGTTGTTAAAATATTGGTACAGTCTGTAAAAAAAAATACAGTTTCGATCAGACCCAACCTAACAGAAAGTAAACCCCAACTAAACCCTGGGTTTACTTCGGGCTGACTAGAGTGGACCCAAGTAAACCCAGAGTGGACACAGAGAGCGTTTTTATCTGGGACCCGAGTTCCGTCTCGAGTCGAGACTCTCCAGGTAAAACCACAAGAGTTCCGACCTGAATTCTACCGGGGTTGATATCGAGGTCGACCCTGCTCTGACGCAAAATGGCCGACGGCGGCAACAGTCAATATCTGTAAGTTTAACAAGTATTTCTTTTTAAGGAATGATCGGCAATGATGATATATTGATAGCTAGAAGCAATCAACATGATCAGTTTGATGTTAAATAATTTCAAAAAAGTACTTTATTTTTACAAAATATAGAATATTTTGAATCTGTACACCATGATTTTATCATTATAAACCGTCAACAAATTGAATTTTGAAATAAATTTGGGGAAAGCCATTCGTAAACGCTCTGTCTGGTTTTATCTTCTTCTTCAGAATACTGAATAAGGCTCTTCAAAGAGCATTGAAAGAGTTGTATTAAAATAAAATAATTTAATGCGACTGAAAAACATTGAATGCCATCATAACTTGCTATTGTAGTCGCATTATAACGTAACCTTGTTTATAAATCAAACCGTCTTCCTAGCTTCTCTTATGCAACATCAATAGATCGAGGTCAGTCCATGGACCATCTTCTTATGATTGAGGTCAGTTCATCGAGGTCAACTGCATTACTGAATGAATCTTTCGATCGAAATTCTTACGCGCGAGACAAAATGTGCATTCTTGAATTAACAGGTCGAACTGTATTTTATGTATGTTTGCATCTTTTAAGGTAAATGAATTGAAATAAAACCGAGTAAGATGTTATATAAATACTAAACCAAACTTCAAGTTTTTATAAGAACTACTCATGCAAGCGGAATGTGTGCGCACGTGGAAGCATTTGCCGGATGCCTCATATGGACACAGCAATGATCGGCCGAAGCAGATCACAAAAATTCCCGAAAATGTAATACAGAGGTTAATAAAATGGCTGAATTTGTGAAATTGAACATGATATTATTTAAAAGTGCATTGCTACTGTAATAACTAATCCGAAAACATATAAACAGTCAAAAGACGAAAGAATTTCATTTACTTCACAACTCAGATTATCAAAGGTGATTCCAGTAAGCTTTCGAGACAATATTTACCAGGCTAGCCCCCAGTGCCCCCCAACCAATTTTTCACAGTTACACATAACCATAATAAAAACCTTTTTTGTTCAAGATTTCTAGCCCCCCCCCCCTTTCAATTTGTTTCCGACGCACTTGTGTATATATGTGTGTGTGTGCTTGTACTAATCAGTGAAATACAAAATATCTAAGATTTGACCATGAAAGTAAAATGATTACTTAAGAGAACCTCAATTTCATTTATTATTGAATGTTTCATATGAACTTTTGCATTTTAATCATAATTAACAATTGACATAACTTTCACTGTCCTTGTAACTACAAAGATTGACGGTACCACTTACACTGATCTGATGAGTAAGGAGTTGCAGAACTGTACAGGTCCCCACATTGTGGTAAGCATAATTATATTTATAAGTTACTACATTTTTAATTTAATAAATCAAAGGACTATATATGATAAGGGCCTAAAATGGCCCCCTTAAAATGAACATCATCATTTTACTATCATTCTTTGTTTTCTTAGTACAGATATGTATGTGATGTGTTTACATAATATCCATTTTGGTTTTAGTGCCCACAATTTAGAAATATGACATTGTAAAGAGAGCCTTTTCCCGCCATTTTTGCATTTTTAGCGTAGAACAGCTTGTTTTCAAGCAGTTTTTCCTTCCGAAAACATAGAGCGCATTCTTGAACAAGTAAAATATTTTAATTGGAGATGTATCTAGCCATGACTAATAAGTGACAAAAAATTTTTCCTTGTTCAAGCATGCGCTCTATATTTCCCATTCCTAAATAGATAAGAAAAATGTCAATTTTTGGCTGATTTTGATTGAATTATAGAAATGGCGTCACTTCTGACGTCATATACTGCCAGTGAGTGCAAAGAAATCAAATAAATAGATGAAAAATATATTTTATATCAACTCTTCGAAAAAATTAGTTAACATATTATTGTACCCGAAACACTTAAAAAATGGCGAATTATGGGGGCCAAATTAAACTCTTATCATATATAGTTCTTTGAATATTCTAAAATATGAAAAATATGTGTTTTCCTATATCTTTATTATTTAATCCTAATTTTTAGATCCGATGACTAGAAAAGCTTTAGCAGATGCCATACGAGCTCAGGGCTGCGTTTTACAAAAGAACTTACGACTTACGACCAAATCAATGAATGCTAATTAATCCCTAACTAATCAATGTTTTATTCTAATGGCTGTAGAATATATTTATGGAAAATAAAATAGTTGAAAATAAATGCTTTTGTAAATATATATATTTTTAAAGACCATTCTATGAGACAGAAAATATTTACAACTTTGTCATAAGTTCTTTTGTAAAACGCAGTCCAGAATACTGGGAATGAACCACCATGTACCAGCAATGAAATGCCATGTACCAGTAATGAAACTCCGGTTAAAAATGAATCACTTTGTAGCTCTATAACATGTGTGTTTGTACACATGGCTCGTTCATTTTTAATTTACTACATTGTATTTTTATTACATTCCACAAACAAACACTACCAGTGTACTATATGTGGTGTCTTCGGACTCATCGCTTACACCTAGCGTATCATACCGTACTTGATGGATAGGGAAACAATCGACAAACTACCTGTTAAATTTAAATTGATAAAAATTACCGAAAAATGTAGAGCAGTGGATATTATTATACTTCTCAGCATTTTTAACTGAAAATAAGATGTCTGAAAGAGATGCATTCTAGAGTATCCAAAATGACAAATCAAAATGAAACAAATCAGGGCAGGGTGGAGTTGAGGATGTTCTGGAAGACAATTTAGACTAAAGTTAAAAAAACTCGGAGAACTCACTTGTTTATTTCCAAATGCGGCGCACCTTCCTCTTACTGCAACAGCTACAGAGTCTTCAATAGAAAATCTTGGCAAAGTGCTCCAATATATAAATCCGGTAGTTATTAAAGCTAACCCAGACAGACCAAATATTTTCCTTGAAAAGGTTATGTACCCACCTAATAATGACAAAGTGAAAAAATTAGACACAATCATTGAACCACTGTGTAAAGAACTGAAGGAAAAAAAGGAACATTTCCCTGTGACTATAGTTTATGTTGAAAACCTGGAATCTTTAGGGTACTTTTACAAACGTGTAAAATCAGAATTGAATGATAATCAATATCCAGGTAAACATGTACCAGAAAACAGACAATTCCATAAAGACTACACGGAAGCTATGAAAACCTATGTCATAACAGAGCTGAAGAAGGAAAACCCCACATTACGTTTAATTTTTGCTACAGTTGCACTTGGGATGGGCTTAGATGCCAGATGTAATACAGGGATAATACACTGTAGTGTAGACCTCCTACAACAATTGAAAAATATCTCCAAGAAATCTGAAGAGCCGGCAGAACTGGAGACAAGTGTACTGCGGTGTTATATTTTAACAATAAAGACACTGCAAAAACAGAAAAGGTCTAAGTGAGGAAATAATTCAATGCTGCAAAAATTCTGAAATTCCCATTTTTTAAACTCATTTAATACGTTATTAATGTTTATTTTTTAAACGACACATGCATGTTTCACACCATTGTAACAACACGCATAACATCATATTTCATTACCTCAACATGTAAACATCAAAAGACAAAGAATCAAAGTTAGACAGCCTTAGGACATGTTTAGAACATGGTGCATACCCTGACTGTATACTTTAATTTCCCATTATGGTGAATATATTTTGACATAATACCATTTACTATGATAACCGCTCTACACACTGCACGCGAGTTAGCTTTCTTTGGTAATTTAGGATTAGTTAATAATTTTTTTAATAAGTTTTTTTTTCATTTCTCTTACCATACAGCTGTCTTTGTTTGAATGAGGTTAGTATTTGTTCTCGCTTTTTCAGGAAATGCACAATTTTCTCACCAATTACAAGAGGGACATCATGAGCTTCAATAGTTTTAAGGTTTAATTTTCACATTCCTTATTTAAGCTTTGAACAACTCTACGGATTTTAGGTTCAAAGTTTTTATTACCTGTTATACTTTTTTTGAATTTGACCTTAAGTATGCCCTGTTAACAGATTCACATTCGTGCGTGGAGGCATGAAATCTTATTCTTAACATTTTTTTAGCTCTGAAGTTAAATTAAAGCTCATAACAAATGCATGTTCAGTCTAAGTTATTTTGGGTAACACTGAGAACTTCAAATGTCTTTTTTGCAGACCCTTACAAGCAAATGAATGTTTTTGACAAGGTTCGCCACGGTAGCATGTGAGAATGGAGTCTACGGCATAGGACATTGTCCGAGTCAACTTTATATTCCCAACATTGTGATGAAAGCATTTCCGTATTCACTTCTGCAACACTGCTTTAAATCATGTGCAAAACGGTTTTGTACAGATTTACAGTCATCCTTGGTTCTGCCAGAAACATCGAGATGCTAAACGATGCGTGTATGTTGTTTTCTGTAGCGATTTCCAAGAAATGCCGCAAGTCTTTAAGGTACTCTATCGGTTTTCTTGTTTTTCCTGTTGCGGCGGTGCTGTCTCCAACCATGGTGAGGAGTAAAACTGTAAGAGGGTGATCCTCCTGCATCTCACGGATGCACCCCCCCCCCACACCTATTTTCCGTTTCAAATGTTGATATCTGGAGTTAGGTTCGCGGTTCAGTATTGGTGGTCAGGACAGGACATCTTCGCCCCTCTGCCCTTGAAAATAGTGTTCCGATTTCAAAGAAGATTAATTTAGAAGCACCTGACGTGTCTATGAATGTACCTGCCGAAAATCCAGTCTACCAGAAAAGTGATTGCGCAGTATTGAATAGTACTTTTAATAATTGTACTTATACATGTAATTTGATGAACTGAGAGCGTTTCGGCTGACGTGTCTGTGAATGTGAATGTACTTGCTTAGAAACCATGGCCAGCTGTTACAATCAGACAGAAAAAAGATGGCGTAGTACTGAATTGTACTGTTTAGAATAGTACTTTTAATTTGATAGGTAGTATCGAATGGTACTTTTTATAAATGTTCTTTAAACTAATTGAAATGAGATTATACATTGTATGCAGTTATATTGAACAGGAGAGAAATTTAAATAAATTGATTTCCTCATGCAGTCATTTCTACACTGTAACATGGATATTAGGTAGTGTTGTATGTGGCTATGGTGTATCTATATGGCTTCAGTTTTGAATATCTTCAATTTGAATAGCACAGAAACATAACTATGTACTTTAATCCCTTAATATTGGATTGGTCCATATGCTATGGTATATTTAGGGATATACCATATCAATTTACAATGGAAACTCCACCTAGCTACATGTATGGTACAAGTTGATGTGTGCAGCTTTTTTCCCCTGGAACTGTGGACTTAACCTCCTCATAGAGATTATGTGGATGACTCTGGTACCCGCAGTTGAGCAGCGAAGCGATGTTATCCATGCCAGATCTCGTTTTATGGTCGCGAGAGTAGTTCCAATCTGAACTCCACTTACAGGTTGGTTTCAATAAATGAATCGTCCCATCATTTGCAAGTCTTATTATAAAAGTATATATATTTCACTTTCTGGGCTTCCTGCAGCTTCATCGTAACTGTATAAATCAACCTCCCCCCCGGGGTCTTACAATCTTCATGTTACTTCCCCTGTCCACTGCGTCATAAAGATTTCGAAGAAAAAAAAATGTCTTCCGATAAAGTGCAGAACTCATTTGAGTAAGATGGCACTTTGTTGCCGATAAATAATCTCCAAGGCCAGATATCACGAAAAGATAACGGTTAGATAATAAACATGTTAATTCGTAATATTTAAAATTATCTTTTAGATATTTTAAATTCTCTGAAGTATAAATCAAGATGATTGTTCTTGGAAACACCAAAGTCGTTATGAACTAATTTGCGATAAATTTATGAACAACTTAACTTTACCAAGCGTCACTACAATATTAATAGGTCGATCATAGTTTGACTCCTTGACATTATGTACGAGTTAATTTGATTTCGCTTGATTGTTAAAACAGTAACACGTTCCTAGTCTACAAAGCAATTAACAAAATCAACTTGACGACCCTCTGTAGTCATAACAGCTTTCGTCCAAGTCAAAAACCTTAAGTCAAAATGTCTGCTTATGTGTGCATGTGCATCTGTTAATATATATTTAAATTAATCCTGTCGAAATCAAACAACTATGACCCGAGATTAATTTTAGCCTTAAGTGATTCAAACAGCGATGTCCGCTCTTGTTAAGAGATGGAGTGTCATGAGTAAAGAATTGAATTTCATTGGAATAAATTCATGCATCATTACTTTCAGAACATCTTCCGACACACTTAAAAACATTAACCACAACACGTACGATTTAATATAACCGATGCACTGATTAGGTCACATGACCAATTGCTATCTGTATTCGTCCGTCGTCGTGCATCGCGCGTTACCTATTTTACATTTTTCTTAAATGATGCAGTAAGGTTGCGTGGAGATGAAGTGATTTGGCAGTCAAGACACGTGGCTAATATAGCTTGGCCAACTGCAGAAGAGCAGTTCGTCGAAAACAAGGAGCTGAAAGTCCGTAATAAAAAAATATGATTAAAGCTGACATGAATCCATAAATACGCATTATTTCCCTTTAATCTCCGACCACCGCCATATTAGTTGTCGATTTTTATTGTTCTGCTCATCGCTAACAACCCCTATATAAGACTCGGAGCACTATTCATGCTTCACCGCATTCAGGTATTTCATACACCAGAACACGTTACCTTAGAAGAAAAGACGTGTAGAAACGCGTTTTGAAGAAAAATAAAATGACAAGCACTGCACTGGCAAGATATATCCAATGATCGACGAAACAAGACAGACTGAAATCCAGGCGCAGATACTTATAAAATTCCTCGTTAATTGTGGACCGTTTTCCTGTGTATGTTATTAAATCGCACATGCGCAAACAACACACTGTGGTAAATCGAGCAATGTCAATGATCGCATGAGTTTAAGAAACGGAGCGTTTTTGTAGGAACGGATGGAAACGATGCTACGTTGTTACTTGTTTGGATTTACTATCGTTTATTGACTGTGTTGGATGTTGTGCTGCCGGGGTTTTCAAAATGACGCAGACGTTATTCACTCTGTATGAACGACACACGTGTTGACGTTACGTCATTTTTAAAATTTTAAAAAAGTCATATTGTCCGGGACTTTTCTCAAAAACGCTTTAAGTACAGGCTTGAAATTTTCAATGCTTATGATTTGGTCGATTTACCTATGTAATAAAGCTATATAATAAAAATCTGTCACTTCCGGTCGAAACTGGAAGCGAATCAAATTTTTTTGAAAAATTGAATTTTTTTATCAAACAAAAAACGCATACGTATTTTGTAGAGCTTTTAAAGCTGAATCTAATGCTGAAAACCGTTTATATCGGGATATCTGGGTTTAAAAACTGATTTTCCCGGAAATGTTGATTCCTCGTTATTGGTTAAAAAAATAGTGCAAAGTTCACACTGAAAGTAACTTCTACTGTAACAATTCGTACTGATCATAAAACTTTATTAAAAAAACATAAAGTTATATGCATATTGTATAGTTTGCAAAGCTTAACACAAAACTTAAATTCGTTTTAAAATCGGATACTGCATTGCAGAGATATCGGGGTTTAAATATTGATTTTTCCGGAAATGTTGATTCCTCGTTATATGTTTAAAAATAGTGCAAACTTCCCACTGAAAGTAACTCCCGCTGAAAAGATTTCGTACAGGTCATTAAACCGAACTCTTTTTTTATATAGTTAATCAGAGTGTTTATCGAAACGATTTCCTTACTTCGATCGATAATTACGTTATTAGTTTTTATTAGTCTTATTAGTTTTAATCGAAATAATTACCGTACGATTCCCCATGTCAAGTCGCCATGTTTTGACCGCGAACAACAGCTGAGAGCAGTGTGTCAGAAGAATGGTCTGCAAGACGGCGATAGTGGAAATTTCAGCTCAACTAACGTATGGCAGATTATAAAGGTATGTTTCAATACAGGATATGTCGTATTGACTATATCTTTTCAAAGTGTTTGTGCACTTTTCAATCTAATCCGACATTCCTCTGACTGTAACCTCCGCTTTTGACGTGTAACTATATAAAAGCGGGCATTTGAGTCTGAGAAATCTCGCGATATTATCTGTCCAATGTATTTTCACGTGTATGTTTTGCACACTACTCTTTTGAATTTCTATTTATTATTATGTATATGTATGTTTTATTTTGTATTGAACAACACACCACACACTGTAAAACAGTGCAATTAAAAGGGGTGGGGGTCCAAAGGCACACAAGAGTAGAATGTTGTTATTAGAGTGCATGTTTGCATGATGATAACTTTACCCTAAATATTTGAATATAGCAGATCTTTACCATATCGCCTCCAATAATTAATGAATTAAAGAACTCAGACAGGCTTGTGCTTAATTAAATAAATATATTGACATGGTAAATATTCAGTCTAATTAAAATTAGAACTTTTGTCTGGCTCGCCATTATATATGATTATCGCATGTGAAAGAGCATGTAAAACAGAGTGCACGATGAAAAGAACTTTAAGTTCAGATTTTAAGTTAATGTTCCCTGATATCTATAAAACATTCTTCTCAAGATTTGATTATTTCACAGAACATTGTAAATTCTTTGAGATTAGTTATCTTTTATATATATTGAATTTTATTGATTCATTTTAGGTAAACTTTACATGCAGAACACATCTACATTGTAAACAATTTTTACAGTAAGACAAATGTATGTAATAATTTTTACTACATGTGCCTCAGATCTCTCTCTCTCTCTCTCTCTCTCTCTCTCTCTCTCTCTCATGCTTTTAATCTTGGCAAAGCATCACAGAGCAACATCATTTTGTGCATATCTCAGTAGTATAGAGGGGGACATTATACCCCACTTTTTGAGGTTCAAAAAATTTGAGGTTCAGTGTAGACCAGGAGGGAAATTAAGGAGGAGCGTAGCAGGAAGTTGATAAGTATGAACAACGTTTCTTCGTTATTTATTTGATTTCATTTGCTTTATGAAAATATGAATTGTTGAAGTAGACATTTTTAAAGGAAAAACCATTCCAACGGATTACAACAGATGACTTTATTTAATTAAACCTTGAAATATCAATTGTATTGAGTATATTACACAATCGTGACTCTCGGCGAAATACTCTTGTAACAGCTTGATCACACTTGTTCTCATGTAAACAATAATACTAATTATATATTAAAACTATTCAGAGTAATAAAGTGTATTAAAAAAGAGAAACAAATCTGATTTTTTAATAAAAATGATTTTATTCAAATATATAGACATATTCCATCTCCTTTCGCAGCGCCTCCAAACTTTCTTCGAGTCTCAGCACCCGTTGCTGAAGACTTTCCTCGGCTATGGTCTGGAAAAGATAAATTATATTGTAATGAAAGGGACAAGAAACTTAAGGATGTATTAAACAAAGGAAAAACTGAGGCCTGTATTTTCTTAAAAAAAAAATTACGACTACGAGCAAAAAAAAAACATAAAACAAAAAAATATATATATACAAAAAAAAGTTATTAGCAGAATTAAATTTGGTCGTAGTCGTAAGTTCTTTTTTTAAAAAACAGGTCCTCTAGATAATCATGGTTAGATCATCCTTAAAATAATGAATTATTTGTTATCTTTGTGTTATTGTGTCAGTGGTTCTTTTGTAAATTTTGAGTACATTGTTACAGTCTGTTTCAACCGTTAACAGAATTGAAAAAAGACAGGTTGAAATTTAAAACATTTTAATGTTGGCAAAAATTACAAACATTCAACTTCCGGAGGATTCTCCTCCCTTCAATCTCCTTTCGCAGCGCCTCCAAACTTTCTTCAAGTCTCAGCACCCGTTGCTGAAGACTTTCTTCGGCTATGGTCTGGAAAAGATAAATTATATTGTAATGAAAGGGACAAGAAAACTTAAGGATGTATAAAACAAAGGAAAAACTGAGGCCTGTATTTTCTAAAGAAAGAATTTACGACTACGAGAAAAAAAAAACATATAACAAAAAAACATATATATACCAAAAAAAGTTATTAGCAGAATTAAATTTGGTCGTAGTCGTAAGTTCTTTTTTTAAAAAACAGGTCCTCTAGATAATCATGGTTAGATCATCCTTAAAATAATGAATTATTTGTAATCTTTGTATTATTGTGTCAGTGGTTCTTTTGTAAATTTTGAGTACATTGTTACAGTCTGTTTCAACCGTTAACAGAATTGAAAAAAAGACAGGTTGAAATTTAAAACAGTTTAATGTTGGCAAAAATTACAAACATTCAACTTCCGGAGGATTCTCCTCCCTTCCATCTCCTTTCGCAGCGCCTCCAAACTTTCTTCGAGTCTCAGCACTCGTTGCTGAAGACTTTCCTCGGTTATGGTCTGGAAAAGATAAATTATATTGTAATGAAAGGGACAAGAAAACTTAAGGATGTATAAAACAAAGGAAAAACCTGAGGCCTGTATTTTCTAAAGAAAAAAATTACGACTACGAGCAAAAAAAAAATTTTAAAAAAAAATATATATATACCAAAAAAAGTTATTAGCAGAATTAAATTTGGTCGTAGTCGTAAGTTCTTTTTTTATAAAACAGGTCCTCTAGATAATCATGGTTAGATCATCCTTAAAATAATGTTTGCCTGTGCTTTCCCGACTCACATTTTTAAAACTATTTGTTGACAAGATAAAAGGAATAAAGAAAAATATATATTTCGTTTTTCTGGAATGTAGAGAAATTGAGTCGGTCGGGAGAGCACAGCCAAACAATTTTTAAGATGACCTTACATGAAATACATTAACCAGTGGCGGATCCAGGAATTCTGCAACGAGATGGCACAGTAAAAGGTGGGGGGGGGGGGGGGGCTGTAATGAAGCCCCCCCCCCCCCTCTCCCCACAGTAGGTCTATTAAATTAAGGCCATGGCCCAGATGAGGGTCCGAGGCGACTCCCTCGGAAGCTTACACATTTTTACATATAAGAAATGTTATTCCGGTGCGCCGTCCCTAGATCCGTCATTGTTTACTTTCGGATAACACATGACGAATTCAGTCATAACCCGGAAAAAGATTACCCAAGTAAAATAATATAATACATGTGTATGACTAATGTTGTACTATATAAGACTGAGGAAAATGTACTCATTGTTTAATTAGGTGTTCAATGTCAATTGAATGAAAGACTGTGAATTATGCAGACATTTTGTGCTATATGTAACAAGTCGTTTTGTAACAGCTCTTCTTTTAAGCGACATTATAAAAATGTACACGGAAAAAACAAATAGTTTTCGTTGCGATATTTGTGAAAAGGTACTTAATCGAAAAGACAATTACGATCGACATGTTAGAGTGTGCAAAGCAGAATTTAAATGTTTTTACTGTGACTACACGTTTAAGTTTTCATCGCATCGCGCATTACATGTCCACAGGGAGCATAAGGATACATTATTTAAGTGTGATAACTGTTGCGCTGAATTCTCGGACGAGAGAAAGTATCAAAGACACCAGCAGACATGCAAGGTATAGTACCACATTTTGAAAATCGTTGTTAATGAAAATAGAAGATATATGTACCGTATCTGCAGGAATTTGGGGGGACGCTGCAGGTGTGCGGGTTGCGCATGCGCCATCCCCATCCTCCGAAGAGAAGTTAATTCGTCTCCTCACCTACAAAAAAATGCATATTTACATTTTTTTATTAACATAATTTTCATGAATGTGTTTGTCATTCATTAACATTTGTTGTTTAATCGATGGTTTATATATTACATTTCTTTGTTGATCGTAGAATATTTACAATTTCAAAAATAGAAATTAGAAAAAAATCAAAATGATAAAAACATACCTGGCGAAATCTAGGCCCTCTAGGGGTAGAATCGATCATAATGACCCGGGAACTTAACCACACATCATTGGTCTGATTGTTGTAACCATGTTTTTGACCCCACTGCTGTGCTGGGCGTTCTGAAAAAAACGAGAAAAACATAAATTTCAATTTTTATTAACTTTTTAAATTTTTTTAAATAACATCGATTCAATTAAAAATTCTTGACGATATATCTCCCTGACAAGTTTTCTTTTGAGAATTAAAATTATTGTTAATTTTTTTTATGACATAGATAACAAAATTAAATAAATAAATAAATAAAAAAAAATATTACCTGACAAGTGAGGGAGCCTATACGGACCGTCGTCCAGGGGTTTGTTGTGATGTCATCGCAATTAGCTTGTGGATCGTGGATGACCAGCCTGGTCAGTGCTGGATATCCCTCAATGTTGATCTCTCCCACTGCCCTCTCCAAGATGAGGAAATTGGCCATGGGGTAGTTACCGCGCTCAAACTCCCTCCAGTCCCGGCACTGCACTACCCCCTCTGACACCCCGCACCGCGCATCAACGTGAACCACCAGAATAACTAAGATCATGAACATCGTGTCTCTTCGAATTTGGAATTAAGATGGCAAATGTTTTCCTTCATCTCTTATATAATTCATAATGACACATTCCAATTAGGGGTGGAATGATCATTTAAATAAGGAGGTCATGAATTTTTCCCCCCCAAAATAAATTCTAACAGTTGATAATTAAGGTCTTCCGTTTCCAACGGAAGACCTTATTGTTTTTCTTAGGTTTCTTTTTCCCTATTATTAAGGTCTTCCGTTTCCAACGGAAGACCTTATTGTTTTCGTTCGGTTTCTTTTTCCCTATTCTTCTTATTATTATTTTTCTTTTTTTTTCTTACAAATTTTGTGTACGCGATTTCTCGGAAACTGTTCGACCGATTTACGCGAAACTTTCAGATTTGAAAGATAGTGATCTGAACCTTATTGCAAATTTTTTTTACTCATGACGTCACTTCCGGTTTTGAGTTATTCACAATTTAACGATTTTCAGAGGGTCGGCTTGTCCAGGGGTAAACTCCTAAACGATTTAAGATATTGAGTTTAAACTTTCAGGGATTGTAGACAAAAGGTTGTAGATCTGACATGTGGTATATATATTTTCCTGTGACGAAAAGCTCCGAAGCTCGCCCGAGCTCGAAAATTACGGTTAAAAAAGCGTCGTGATTTTTCGTGGTTTTCTTTCAATATCTCTTTCCTCGATAGTATTTTGTTATAACATGTAGAATAAAATATCTTTATAACGTCAAAAGCTTTCATTTAAAATCATGAAAAAGGGGCTGGCCTTTCAAATAAGGGGCTGAGGGGGCTCTAAAGTCTTTTAATGATAACTTTTTACTGTGAAATATTTTGTGATACGTTATAGAAGCAATTATGTTCATTCTAACGTTATTCACCTATACATGGCAATCATTTACTCCTATGTTACATAATTAGGGGATTTAAAGGGCCAGAAGTCCAAAACTTTGATGCTCAATATCTCAAAATGGAGGAAAATTTTGATAAGCAATATTGAACAAAAGATGCTCAAAATATTAAGCTTAACAATGTACAGCCATTTATTCTTTGTTATGCGGTCCTTAAAGGGAGTTACAGGGTCGGTCCCTAAAACGATCCTTTGAAGATATCTCGAGAACGGCACACAATTTGTAATTACTTGTTGAACAAAATGTGTTTGAATTGACAAGAGATTTCATTTGAAATCATGAAAAAGGGGCTGGCCCTCCAAATAAGGGGCTGAGAGGGCTCTAAAGTCTTTTAATGATAACTTTTTACTGTGAAATATTTTGTGATACGTTATAGAAGCAATTATGTTCATTATAAGGTTTTTTACCTATACATGGCAATCATTTACTCCTATGTTATGTAATTTGGGATTTTAAAGGGCCAGAAGTCCATCACTTTGATCCTCAATATCTCAAAATAGAGGAAAGTTCTGGAAAGCAGTATTCATCAAAAGATGCTCAAAATAATGTGCTTAAAAATGTACAACCATATATTGTTTGTTATCTGGACCTTAAAATGAGTTTTAGGACCGGATATCAAAACGATTTTCCCAGATATCTCAAAAACGGTTACCAATTTCTAAACACTTATTACCGGTACACAAAAATACCTTTTAACTAAAATGAATGAAAAGGAGCTGATCCTTCAAATAAGGTACACCAAAGGTATAGATAGTCTTTCACCGATTACTCTTAGATCCCACCTCCTTTTCCTGATACGTTTCATTGACGAAGATCAAATGTAAGGTCATTCCATATCCTAAAAATCGCAACGAGATCGTGTCTAGTTAAGGTCTTCCGTTTCCAACGGAAGACCTTATTGTTTTCGTTCGGTTTCTTTTTCCCTATTCTTCTTATTATTATTTTTCTTTTTTTTTCTTACAAATTTTGTGTACGCGATTTCTCGGAAACTGCTCGACCGATTTACACGAAACTTTCAGATTTGATAGTGATCTGAACCTTATTGGAATTTTTTTTTACCGATGACGTCACTTCCGGTTTTGATTTATTCACAATTTAACGATTTTCAGAGGGTCGGCTTGTCCAGGGGTAAACTCCTAAACGGTTTAAGATATTGAGTTCAAAATTTCAGGGATTGTAGACAAAAGGTTGTAGATCTGACATGTGGTATATTTATTTTCCTGTGACCAAAAGCGCCGAAGCTCGCCCAAGCTCGAAAATTACGGTTAAAAAAGCGTCGTGATTTTTCGTGGTTTTCTTCCAATATCTCTTTCCTCGATAGTATTTTGTAATAACATGTAGAACAAAAATTTTTTATAATGTCAAGAGCTTTCATTTGAAATCATGAAAAAGGGGCTGGCCCTTCAAATTAGGGGCTGAGGGGGCTCTAAAGTATTTTAATGATAACTTTTTACTGTGAAATATTTTGTGATACGTTATAGAAGCAATTATGTTCATTCTAACGTAATTCACCTATACATGGCAATTATTTACTCCTATGTTACGTAATTAGGGGTTTTAAGGGGCCAGAAGTCCAAAACTTTGATCCTCAATATCTCAAAATGGAGGAAAATTTTGATGAGCAATATTGAACAAAAGATGCTCAAAATATTGAGCTTAACAATCTGCAACTATAATTTCTTTGTTATGCGGTCCTTAAAGGGAGTTACAGGGTCGGCCCCTAAAACGACCCTTTCAAGAGATCTCGAGAACGGTACAAAATTTGTAAGATCTTGTTGAACAAAATGTGTTTGAATTGACAAGAGCTTTCATTTGAAATCAAGAAAAGGGGCTGGCCCTTCAAATAAGGGGCTGAGGGGGCTCTAAAGTCTTTTCATGATAACTTTTCACTGTGAAATATATTGTGATACGCTATAGAAGCAATTATGTTCATTCTAACGTTATTCACCTATACATGACAATCATTTACTCCTATGGTATGTAATTTGGGATTTTAAGGGGCCAGAAATCCATCACTTTGATCCTCAATATCTCGAAATAGAGGAAAGTTCTGGAAAACAGTATTGAACAAAAGATGCTCAAAATAATATGCTTAACAATGTACAACCATATATTGTTTGTTATCTGGATCCTAAAATAAGTTTAAGGACCGGATATCAAAACTATTTTTCCCAGATATCTCAAAAACGGTAACCAATTTCTAAACACTTATTAGCGGTACACAAAAATACCTTTTAACTAAAATGAATGAAAAGGAGCTGATCCTTCAAATAAGGGACACCAAAGGGATAGATAGTCTTTCATCCATTACTCTTAGATCCCGCCTCCTTTTCCTGATACGTTTCGTTGACAAGAGTAAGGTCATTCCATATTCTAAAAATCGGACGGAAGACCTCCTCGTTGCTCGCAACGAGATCGTGTCTAGTTATTATTAAGGTCTTCCGTTTCCAACGGAAGACCTTATTGTTTTCGTTCGGTTTCTTTTTCCCTATTATTATTATTAGGGTCTTCCGTTTTCAACGGAAGACCCTCTTGTTATTCTATTGTTTTTTTTTATTATTATTATTCTTCTTGTTTTTCCTTCTGACTTCTTTTTTGCTTTATATCTCGAAAACTATTCAACCGATTTGCAAGAAATTTTCAGGGATTATGTTAAATTCTTGTCCCTTGAAGCTTTTAAAGTTTCAGTCATTAAATCACTTCCGTTTTTTAGTTACGTCATTTTAAAAATTTTCAAAAAGTGATTTTGTCCATGACTTTTCTCGTAAACGGTTGTTTATAAAGACTTGAAATTTTCTGTGATTGTAAATCTGCGGATTTACTTATGGCATTTGACCAAAAAAATGTATTTTGTCACTTCCGGTCGAAACCGGAAGTGAAACAAATTTTTCGAAAAAATGAATTTTCTGATCGAATCAAAAATGAATATGTGTTTTGTACAGCTTATTAAGCTGAATCTAACACTGAAAGCCGTTTTAAAATCGGACGATGTAGTACAGAGATATCGGGGTTTAAAAATTGATTTTTCCGGAAATTTTGATTCCGTGTTCTTGGTTTAAAAAATAGCGTAAAGTTCATTGTGAATTTAACTCGTACCAAAAATAATTGTTAAGTCGTACTCTGACACATTCGGATTTTTTTTGTTAAGTCGTTCTTGAGATCGGAAAAGTTTTTGTTAAGTCGTACTTAAAATCATTCGTATTTTGTTAAGTCATACCAGGAATAATTCGATTTTGTTCATCTTTTTATTTTAGTTACTATTGTTGTTGGTTTAAGAGCTCTGGCTTCGGGGCCACCAACATGTAAAAATCTCAGCTCAAATCTCAGCCTCAAATCTTAAATTTCTGACTCTGGTGAGATTCTGCTAAAATGGCGTGCCACCAAACTTTCTCAGAGTCGCCTCACGAGAGTTGAGTTTTACGAAAAAATCTCAGCTTATTTTCGTTACCGCAAGCGGCCTCTCAGGAAAAATGGCGTCGATCGGGTAAGTCAACTCTACTTTCATTTTCTTGTTTATCGCGTTATTTATGTAAATTACTTGTGAAAATTATAACTGACGTCACATGTGATAGTCGTCTGCATATAAATATTATTCATTACGTTCAGAAATGGCGAGCGAGTGTTCTGAAAGTGTCTCAGACGCCAGTTTAAAAATTAAAAAATCTAACTGGACCGAGCTAGAAAAGAAAATTTTGGTGGAAGAAGTGCATTTGAGGGAGGGTTTATTGTTTGGGAAATTTAAGGGTGCTGGGGGTGGGAAGATAGCGAAGGACGTTGCCTGGAGAGAGGTTGCACAGGCAGTGAACGGGTATGTTTATCTTCACCAGTTGAAATTGTTGTTTTTATTTTAGGGAATTCCCAAAGTGTCACATGGTTTTGACCGATAAATATAGAATAAACATGGATACTGATACTTCCATGCGGGTTCACAGAGTTGGATGGTTTTCCCCCAGATGCAAAACCAGTCTTCAACAAAAAAAAATGCGATAAGTTTTGTTTTTATAGTCCTCTTGAGTGATAAATTAATTGCTTAATGGCTCAATTTGAACTTGGTATAATACGGTGCACTGCTCTATATAAATCAAATGTGATTAGAAGGAGCAGGCCCTTAATCAATTATCATCCTAAATCTATAAGTGCAAGCCAAACAGTTTTTGTTATGCATGTATATCTTGTCTTGATTTTGTACATTGCTCATTGCTCATTAGTAATTTGAATATCATTTATGAAGAAAAAATTTTTAAAGTACAGTATACACAATGAAAAAAAATGTTATATACTGTGAAAATTACTTCTTATTTAGGGGCATATAAATTATGGAAAACTTTTCATTGTCAAGACAGTTCATTGGTTATGTTTTATAAATTGTATAATGATGTGCAATGTACACAGATTATTTATCCAAATTGAGCATCACTGCATGACAATAAATACTATTTTAGGAGCAGTGGTTCGGGAATACTGAGGACAAGTGGGGAGGCTGCCAAGCAGTACAGTAACTTGAAGCAGAGGGGTAGGTACATGTGGTATAACTGATTTATTTATACCGTGGAATCATTAGAATTTGTTATGGCTTAATTTTCGTGGTTTCTGTGGGAATGAGCACTTCCCCATGAATTTACATCATAGGTAGAAAATAAATTCATTCCTTATAATAATATTCAAACAACTGAAATCAGAAAATAAGGCATATTGTTTGTTAAAATGACGATTCGTGTAAAATTTAAATTGTAATGTCAGGCAGATTATAACGTTTGGCATGCATGTCGTATCATGACGTTACTAGGCAAGTAATGTTATATGATATATATTATGAAATGTTTAGCCAATCAAATTAGGTGATATATTTGGTTTGCATAATGATGAATATTGTTGAATAATCTTCTTATCTTTAAATTTCACTAACAAGGAATGATGATCAATTGTAGCCAAAGGAAAGTTATCGGAATCAAAACGCCCAAAGACAGGAGGGGGTCCCAAGCCACCAAGCCCCACACCAGTTGAGCTTTCCATTTTGGAACAACTGGAAGGAAGGCCTTCCCTTGAAGGAATATGTGGAGGAATAGATACAGCGGGTAACTATATTGTGTTGTATATTGAAATATTTACTTTAGCAAATATGTTTCCCTATATGAACCTATAAATTAAAACATTTAATTCTGTATCAGTTTTTTCATGATGTCAAAAAGTCATAGCACAGGCTTGAATAATTGTTAACATAACATCTCAGTAATTCTAACAGTTCTAAACTAATTTGCATTTTTCAAATAATAAACATGCAGCAATGTTAAAAAGTTCAGTGGGATATGAACTTGGTTGGTAAGTGATCAAATCTTCTGAGAAGCCCTTCTGAGAGTTTATGTTTAATAACATGTATAGCCTGAAGGGCAGAGATTAAAAACAACAGTGTGGTGTTTCTATCACATTGTAAACCAGGGACGATTTCATGGCACTGACCCACTTCTTTGTATATGATATAAAAAAAAAATGAACCAATTGTTGAATTTATGAGAAAGTTAAGTACAGGATATACTGGTATATCAAACCCCAACACTTATTTGTATGTGAAGTATCATGTCCAAAATGTTGCAAAAAAAAATAGGAACAAGCATATTAAGAAACTCTGGCAATTTTTATTTAAGATCCAGTGGAAACTCAGCCTTCCACCTCTTCTTCAGCATCTTCAGATGTGCCTGCAAAGAAGAAGGATGTACAAGGTAAATAAATTCTTAAATCATATTTTGATAGAAACTGTTCTGCCCCAATAAAAGTCGGACTCACAAGTGTCGGTGAAATCAGTTTATTTGGGAGACAGATAACCGTCTCAGACGACGGTAAAAAGCTGTAACAAAAAAAAATGTAACAATCAATGACTGGTACAGGTTTCCATACAAAAAATATTAGGACAGAGTTTGCAATTAGATTATGAAACCTTACACATATGATTTAAACAGTTGAATTCAGTCTATTCATATGATAAACAGCAAGTTAAAGTAAATTAATCAACTGCAACTCGAAATTAAATGACCAGAAATATGATGGACAAAATGGCGCCCCATACACCGAGCACATGGTAAACATAAAATACAAGATTTCAAGAATATGCATCGCTTAGCATTACTGACATGAAACATACAGATAATTCACATAAAAATATGTTGAAATAACCTAGTTTACAAATGTCAAAAGACTTACACTGTGGATTACAAGCCTCGATACAGAGAATCAGAGTTGTGCATACATCGAGTATGGCGCGGTTTTCCAACATAAAAAATTAAGTCGTACGACAAATCTTTCGTAACAAAAAATAAAATGTACACGAAACATGACACTCCCCGTCTGATATATAAAATTATATCACACAAGATTTGAATACAATTTAGTACAGAAAACATTCAGTTCTCCAATAATAAAATGAGTTCCGTCACTGGTCTGACGTAAGAGGTGGTCTTGCCGTCCTTGCTGACACGTACTTCAACCTTGCGAACCAAGTTGTCCTTGCCAGGAAACGTTGCAGTAATGCGTCCAAGCGGCCAGTTGTTGCGATGGGTTTCGACATCCTTTAACAACACTATGTCACCAACACTAATGTTACGTTGACCATGATGCCACTTCTTACGCGCTTGCAAGGTATGCAGGTATTCCTTCTTCCATTTGTCCCAGAACATCTTGGCGAGGTGCTGTACTCTCTTCCACTGTACCTTGAAGAGGTCCTTAGCAGTTGTGTCGCATACAGCTTCGGTCGGTACATCCGTCTTCTGAGTAAGCAAAATGCTTGGGGTAAGGACAAAAGGCGAGTCTGGATCTGACGAAACGGCGGTAAGTGGGCGAGAATTTATGATCGCACTTGCCTCGGCCAGAAAGGTGGTAAGTACCTCGTGCGTAAGACCCTGTGCTGAATGATCCTTCAACATGTTGTCCAATATGCGCCGTGTCAACCCTATCATGCGCTCCCAAGCTCCACCCATATGGGATGCATGGGGCGGGTTGAAAATCCAGGTTGTTCCCCGAGAGTGCAGGAAATCCTTGACCTGACGATCTTCCACGTTGATTGCGTCGATCTGTAGAGGGTCGGTAGCGCCAACAAAGTTGGTTCCTCTGTCGGAACGGTACTCCTTTGCCTGTCCTCGTATGGCTGTAAAGCGCTTCAGGGCGTTGATGAAGGATGATGCGGACATCTCCTCTACTACCTCGACATGGACTGCGCGTGTCACCAGACATGTGAACAGTGCTGCCCATCGTTTGCCGTTGGCTGGAACTCCCCGAGTGCGACGAGTCACGACGTCCCAGGGCCCAAAGATATCTACTCCCACCGAAGTGAACGGTGGCTCTCCTGGCAGTATGCGGTCTGTAGGCAAGTCAGACATCTTCTGGGTTGCGAAGCTCCCACGTTGTCGCCGACAAGTAACACACTTGTGAATGAGGGACGAAACAAGGCGCTTGCAGCCGGTGACCCAGAACCCACAGGACCTGACCTTTCCCTCCGTAAAGTGGCGCCCTTGGTGTTGCACCAGTTGATGGTACTTGCGTACAAGTAAGGTCGCAATGTGATGCTTCCCCGGTATCAGTATAGGGCTCTTGCAGACAGTCGCATCGTTGAGATGTCTTAAGCGTCCACCAACTCTAACAATACCATCGTCGTCGAGGAACGGACTCAATGCAAGAATGCTGCTATTCTTCGGCAATGGTTGTTTGGACCTCAGACAGTAAATCTCCTCACAATAGACTTCTCTTTGCACTGTCTTGATAATGTAGTTTTCTGCTCTTTGAGAGTAGTCTATGGACTTCGGTAAAATCTGTGATTTACCTCCCTTTCTGCTTATGATGAATCGCTGGAGCAGGGCGATACCCTCGACCAATCTGTCCCAGCTGGAAAATCTCTCATATCTCTGAGTTCCAAGCATAGGTTCACACTCAGTCTTCAAACATACAGGTCTGACTTCTCTGTCTGACAGAGGTTCCTGTAGGGGAAACCCTTCTGCCTTGGTTTCGTCGTCAATGCGCTGCAGGTGAGTAGTTCCTCTAAGCCAAGCACACTCTCCAATGTCCTTAGGAACTACGCCTCTAGTGCCCTCGTCAGCAGGGTTGAGGTGTGTCGGCACAAAGTTCCACTGCGACGGCTCACTAAGGCTTCTGATTTTCTCGACCCTGTTGGAGACGTAAATAAAAAATCGTCTCTTATCATTGTGGATATACCCCAATACCACACGACTGTCGGAAAAATACTTCACCGAGTCGAACATTATGTCCATGTGATCCATGACTATCTGCGATATCTCAATGGCTAGAACAGCTGCACAAAGCTCTAAACGGGGTATGGTATGGCCTGATACTGGTGCCACTTTAGACTTCCCTAGTAGAAATCCAGTCATCGCAGAGCCATCTTCGCAGTACACCTTCATGTAAGAAACGGCAGCTATGGCTTTCTCTGACGCGTCCGCATATGTCCACAGTTCCTTTCTTACTGCCTTGCTAAGATGTACCACGGTTGTTCTGGGTATGTGGATCTTCTCCAACTCCTTCAGAGATGAACTCCACTCTTCCCAGCTTGCCAGAATATGGTCCGGCAGCGGCTCATCCCAGTCTGAGGTACAGGTCACTACGTCTCTAAGAATGAGTTTCCCGCTGATGATAACAGGTGAGAGAAAGCCTAATGGATCGAAGAGGCTGTTCACTGTCGACAGTACACCTCTGCGTGTTGTGGGCTTGTCATCAGTAGAGATGCGGAACTCGAACATATCACTCGACAAGTTCCATCGCATACCAAGACTCCGTTGCACGAGCTGGTCCTCATCAAGGTTCAGGTCGTAGATGTCCTGTGCTAAGTCTCGTGGCTCAAACGCCTTCATGACATCCGCGCTGTTTGATGCGAACTTGTGGAGCCTTAGGTTCCCGTATTGCTTCAATGCGTCCTGGGTTCTGCACATCAGGTCTACTGCTTCTTGGCTTGTTGAGCATGATGTCAGACCATCATCAACGTAGAAGTTCCTCTTGATGAACTCCTTGACATCAGGTCCATGGCTTTCCTCAGATAGTTCTGAGATCTTCCTGAGGCCCAGTGTCGCTATGGCCGGAGAAGGACTATTACCAAAAACGTGGACCTTCATTCGGAATTCTGTTAGTTCCGTTCCGATCTCGTTGTCCTTGTACCAAAGGAAGCTGAGAAAGTCTCTGTGCTCTTCTCTGACGGTGAAGCAGTGAAACATGTGCTGCACGTCTGCTACGACAGCAATCATCTCCTTCCTGAAACGAAGCAACACTCCAAGCAAGCTGTTGGTGAGGTTCGGGCCAGACAGCAGTTGGTCGTTCAAAGAGGTTCCCTTGAACTTCGCAGAGGAATCAAATACGCCCCGGATCTGGTGAGGTTTCTGAGGGTGGTAGACCCCGAAGAGAGGAAGAAACCACTGCTCCTGCGTTGACTTGGAAGTGGGTGCTTTCTCAGCATGATCGTTGTCGAACAGCTTTGTCATAAAGGTCGCAAAGTGTTCCTTCTTTACTGGATCTCTCTTGAGACTTGCGTCCAAGGCTCGTGCACGTCTCAATGCAACCTCATAGTTGTTTGGTAGTCGTAATCTTGGTTGGCGGAAGGGTAGGGGAGCTACCCACTTTCCATCCTCACCTATCAATAGTTCTTTGTTCATGATGTCCATAAACATCCTATCTTCCACTGATGATCCCACTTTGTTATCATCTGGTGTGCGTCTGAATAAGTGTTCATCAGATGAAGTGTCAGATACCCGTAATCTGTTTGTCACATCTCTGGTTGGAAGCTTCTCTCTCACGGATAAGTACTGGGCACATGGTTCAAGAATAGTTCCACGTCCGCTGTCCGTGATGAAGGTCTTGTACACATTCGCAGCTCTTGGTCTGTGTTGTCCAGACAAGCATGTGTCGCCGATGATCGTCCAACCAAGGGGTGACCTCTGTGCAAATGGTTCGTGGTCACGTCCTATGCGCTGCTCAAGAACATGGTGGACTTGAGGAAGGTCTCTTCCTATCAGCAACAGAATTTTTCTTGAAGCGTCAATGGGTAGGATGTCGCCGGCTATATCCCGCATGTGCTTGTGCTGAAGAGCAACGTCAGGTGTAGGGATCTCTTGGTAGTTGTTCGGTATTTCATCACACTCTAACGTGCACGGCAAGGGTAGTCTGGTCTCACCCCTGGCTGATTCAATATAGAGTCCTGAGGCAGTTCTCCCGAAGGTTGTCACTTGTCCAGAACATGACGTCATCAGGTAAGGTATTGTCTCTGTATTGATGTTCAGCAAGTCAAACAATTCCTTCTTAGCCAAGGTCTTGTTACTCTGGTCGTCAAGCATAGCATACAGAGAGACAGCTCTTCCATCATAGGTGACAGTCGCGGGAACAATTCTTGCACAAGATTTTCCCTTAAATTCCTTCCCTACTTCTGTGCAGTTGCTGTTTATGGTTGTGACGTGCTGTTCTTTTGTTACTTGCTGACGCCTAGGAGCCTCCTCCCCGCCATGAACTGATGAGGCCCTTCCAGTGGTAGGAGCTGGTGACGAATCAACATGGAGAGACGTAGTGTGGAACTCACTTCCGCATTCCTTGCACATGATGGCCTCTTTACAGTCTTGTTTCCTATGACTTGCGGAACAACACCGAAAACAGAGTCTGTGTTCACGGAGCAACTTCATACGTTCTTCAATAGGCTTGGCCTTAAACACTCGACAGTTATTGACACTGTGTTTAACACCCGGACCGGTGTGAATTATACACACATCAAGCTTCGGCTCGCTCAGATTTCCGGATCCTGTTGGTTGATACACTGTGGTTTTCTTCGTGTTCACTCTTCCCCTTGGAACGTTCATAGGCTGCTTTTCGTTGTGGTTAGCGTCAGTGTGATACGCAAAACTTGGGTCGTTTTTCACTCTGCTCATCTCCTTCATGAAGTCAACAAACACACCAAAGGGTGGAAACACAGTCTGATGTTCAAGCTTGTACTTCATGGCTCTGTTGGTCCATTTCTCCTGCAGGCCATACGGAAGTTTTGAAATGATGGGTCTAATCCCTGAGGATGAGTCTAGATAGGCCAACATTGCACTGTACTTCGGATCCTCCTTCAAAAACTTCATCTCCATAAGAATGTCTGACAGATCGTAAAGTTTTTGATGATCTCTGTTGCCAAGCTTTGGGAAACTCAACAGTTTGGCTCTTACGGATGCTTCCACATGTTCTGGTGCACCATAGCGCTCATCCAACCTTTCCCAAAGTCTTCTTAGTCCTCTTGAGATGTCGAAGATGTTGGATGTCCTCATGCTTGTTGCGTGCTTCTTAGATTCCGGACCTAAGTACTTGATAAGAAGGTCCATCTGCTCGGAGTCCAAGACTTGAAGCTCATTCACTACACACATAAAGCTGTGTTTCCAGGCACTGTATGATTCTGGTCTATCGTCAAAGTGAGTAAGTCTGGAGAATAGCAAGTCCTTCCTCAGGAGGAATCGGGTAACATCAGTTACTTGTGGTCCCTGATCAGTCACAAGTGGTGATAAGGGGTGTGAGGCAGCCACATACGGTTGTGCGACAGGCACGTGAGGGTGTGCGGTAGGCACGTGAGGGTGTGCGGCAGGCACATGAGGCTGCGCGGCAGGCATGGATGGCTGTGCGGCAGGCACGTGAGGTTGTGCGGCAGGCACGTGAGGTTGTGCGGCAGGCACGTGAGGTTGTGCGGCAGGCACGTAAGGTTGTGCGGCAGGCACGTGAGGTTGTGCGGCAGGCATGTGAGGTTGTGCAGCAGGCACGTAAGGCTGTGCGGCAGGCACATGAGGCTGTGCGGCAGGCACGTGAGGTTGTGCGGCAGGCACGTAAGGTTGTGCGGCAGGCACGTGAGGTTGTGCGGCAGGCACATAAGGCTGTGCGGCAGGCACGTTGGGCTGTGGGGCAGGCACATAAGGCTGTGCAGTAGGCACGTACGGCTGTGCGGCACGCACATAAGGCTGTGCAGTAGGCACGTACGGTTGTGCGACAGGCACGGACGGCTGTGTGTCAGGAACCAAAGGCTGTGCTGCAGGTACATAGGGTTGTGCATCCGGGTCAAGTTGAGTCGGATCGGAAGTACCGGTCAGTAGTCCTGGCGATGCAGAAGGTTGACGTGGAGTGGATTGATCCTGTCCTGGTTTAAAGTTGCTGACTTCGCCTAAGGAACTCGTTCGTCTCTTCATAGGTGACATCTGTATCATGGTCGATTCAAAGGCTTGACAATCAGCTTCAGCTTCTGCAGCCTCTCTCTCGAGATGTAGCATTTCCATTGCAGCATCGAGTTCCACTCGTTGTTTCCTGAGCTCCAATTCTCTGGCGGTGTATGCCATCCTAGCCTTTGCTCGGCTTACATCAGCCCTCTTCTTCGCTAAGATGTCGGCAAAGGAGTCCTCATCCTGATAGTACTCTTCCTGATACTCCTCTTCATCTTGTGTGACGTACTGCCTCTTGCCATCAGTCGTCTGTGATTCCCGGGCATCCTCTGTAGGGTCAGGAGTGACCTGGGTGCCCTCTGTTGAGTCGGGAGTGATCTGCTCTGCTGAGGTAGACATCCTAGTCTTTTTACTGTTCTGCCCCAATAAAAGTCGGACTCACAAGTGTCGGTGAAATCAGTTTATTTGGGAGACAGATAACCGTCTCAGACGACGGTAAAAAGCTGTAACAAAAAAAAATGTAACAATCAATGACTGGTACAGGTTTCCATACAAAAAATATTAGGACAGAGTTTGCAATTAGATTATGAAACCTTACACATATGATTTAAACAGTTGAATTCAGTCTATTCATATGATAAACAGCAAGTTAAAGTAAATTAATCAACTGCAACTCGAAATTAAATGACCAGAAATATGATGGACAAAATGGCGCCCCATACACCGAGCACATGGTAAACATAAAATACAAGATTTCAAGAATATGCATCGCTTAGCATTACTGACATGAAACATACAGATAATTCACATAAAAATATGTTGAAATAACCTAGTTTACAAATGTCAAAAGACTTACACTGTGGATTACAAGCCTCGATACAGAGAATCAGAGTTGTGCATACATCGAGTATGGCGCGGTTTTCCAACATAAAAAATTAAGTCGTACGACAAATCTTTCGTAACAAAAAATAAAATGTACACGAAACATGACACTCCCCGTCTGATATATAAAATTATATCACACAAGATTTGAATACAATTTAGTACAGAAAACATTCAGTTCTCCAATAATAAAATGAGTTCCGTCACTGGTCTGACGTAAGAGGTGGTCTTGCCGTCCTTGCTGACACGTACTTCAACCTTGCGAACCAAGTTGTCCTTGCCAGGAAACGTTGCAGTAATGCGTCCAAGCGGCCAGTTGTTGCGATGGGTTTCGACATCCTTTAACAACACTATGTCACCAACACTAATGTTACGTTGACCATGATGCCACTTCTTACGCGCTTGCAAGGTATGCAGGTATTCCTTCTTCCATTTGTCCCAGAACATCTTGGCGAGGTGCTGTACTCTCTTCCACTGTACCTTGAAGAGGTCCTTAGCAGTTGTGTCGCATACAGCTTCGGTCGGTACATCCGTCTTCTGAGTAAGCAAAATGCTTGGGGTAAGGACAAAAGGCGAGTCTGGATCTGACGAAACGGCGGTAAGTGGGCGAGAATTTATGATCGCACTTGCCTCGGCCAGAAAGGTGGTAAGTACCTCGTGCGTAAGACCCTGTGCTGAATGATCCTTCAACATGTTGTCCAATATGCGCCGTGTCAACCCTATCATGCGCTCCCAAGCTCCACCCATATGGGATGCATGGGGCGGGTTGAAAATCCAGGTTGTTCCCCGAGAGTGCAGGAAATCCTTGACCTGACGATCTTCCACGTTGATTGCGTCGATCTGTAGAGGGTCGGTAGCGCCAACAAAGTTGGTTCCTCTGTCGGAACGGTACTCCTTTGCCTGTCCTCGTATGGCTGTAAAGCGCTTCAGGGCGTTGATGAAGGATGATGCGGACATCTCCTCTACTACCTCGACATGGACTGCGCGTGTCACCAGACATGTGAACAGTGCTGCCCATCGTTTGCCGTTGGCTGGAACTCCCCGAGTGCGACGAGTCACGACGTCCCAGGGCCCAAAGATATCTACTCCCACCGAAGTGAACGGTGGCTCTCCTGGCAGTATGCGGTCTGTAGGCAAGTCAGACATCTTCTGGGTTGCGAAGCTCCCACGTTGTCGCCGACAAGTAACACACTTGTGAATGAGGGACGAAACAAGGCGCTTGCAGCCGGTGACCCAGAACCCACAGGACCTGACCTTTCCCTCCGTAAAGTGGCGCCCTTGGTGTTGCACCAGTTGATGGTACTTGCGTACAAGTAAGGTCGCAATGTGATGCTTCCCCGGTATCAGTATAGGGCTCTTGCAGACAGTCGCATCGTTGAGATGTCTTAAGCGTCCACCAACTCTAACAATACCATCGTCGTCGAGGAACGGACTCAATGCAAGAATGCTGCTATTCTTCGGCAATGGTTGTTTGGACCTCAGACAGTAAATCTCCTCACAATAGACTTCTCTTTGCACTGTCTTGATAATGTAGTTTTCTGCTCTTTGAGAGTAGTCTATGGACTTCGGTAAAATCTGTGATTTACCTCCCTTTCTGCTTATGATGAATCGCTGGAGCAGGGCGATACCCTCGACCAATCTGTCCCAGCTGGAAAATCTCTCATATCTCTGAGTTCCAAGCATAGGTTCACACTCAGTCTTCAAACATACAGGTCTGACTTCTCTGTCTGACAGAGGTTCCTGTAGGGGAAACCCTTCTGCCTTGGTTTCGTCGTCAATGCGCTGCAGGTGAGTAGTTCCTCTAAGCCAAGCACACTCTCCAATGTCCTTAGGAACTACGCCTCTAGTGCCCTCGTCAGCAGGGTTGAGGTGTGTCGGCACAAAGTTCCACTGCGACGGCTCACTAAGGCTTCTGATTTTCTCGACCCTGTTGGAGACGTAAATAAAAAATCGTCTCTTATCATTGTGGATATACCCCAATACCACACGACTGTCGGAAAAATACTTCACCGAGTCGAACATTATGTCCATGTGATCCATGACTATCTGCGATATCTCAATGGCTAGAACAGCTGCACAAAGCTCTAAACGGGGTATGGTATGGCCTGATACTGGTGCCACTTTAGACTTCCCTAGTAGAAATCCAGTCATCGCAGAGCCATCTTCGCAGTACACCTTCATGTAAGAAACGGCAGCTATGGCTTTCTCTGACGCGTCCGCATATGTCCACAGTTCCTTTCTTACTGCCTTGCTAAGATGTACCACGGTTGTTCTGGGTATGTGGATCTTCTCCAACTCCTTCAGAGATGAACTCCACTCTTCCCAGCTTGCCAGAATATGGTCCGGCAGCGGCTCATCCCAGTCTGAGGTACAGGTCACTACGTCTCTAAGAATGAGTTTCCCGCTGATGATAACAGGTGAGAGAAAGCCTAATGGATCGAAGAGGCTGTTCACTGTCGACAGTACACCTCTGCGTGTTGTGGGCTTGTCATCAGTAGAGATGCGGAACTCGAACATATCACTCGACAAGTTCCATCGCATACCAAGACTCCGTTGCACGAGCTGGTCCTCATCAAGGTTCAGGTCGTAGATGTCCTGTGCTAAGTCTCGTGGCTCAAACGCCTTCATGACATCCGCGCTGTTTGATGCGAACTTGTGGAGCCTTAGGTTCCCGTATTGCTTCAATGCGTCCTGGGTTCTGCACATCAGGTCTACTGCTTCTTGGCTTGTTGAGCATGATGTCAGACCATCATCAACGTAGAAGTTCCTCTTGATGAACTCCTTGACATCAGGTCCATGGCTTTCCTCAGATAGTTCTGAGATCTTCCTGAGGCCCAGTGTCGCTATGGCCGGAGAAGGACTATTACCAAAAACGTGGACCTTCATTCGGAATTCTGTTAGTTCCGTTCCGATCTCGTTGTCCTTGTACCAAAGGAAGCTGAGAAAGTCTCTGTGCTCTTCTCTGACGGTGAAGCAGTGAAACATGTGCTGCACGTCTGCTACGACAGCAATCATCTCCTTCCTGAAACGAAGCAACACTCCAAGCAAGCTGTTGGTGAGGTTCGGGCCAGACAGCAGTTGGTCGTTCAAAGAGGTTCCCTTGAACTTCGCAGAGGAATCAAATACGCCCCGGATCTGGTGAGGTTTCTGAGGGTGGTAGACCCCGAAGAGAGGAAGAAACCACTGCTCCTGCGTTGACTTGGAAGTGGGTGCTTTCTCAGCATGATCGTTGTCGAACAGCTTTGTCATAAAGGTCGCAAAGTGTTCCTTCTTTACTGGATCTCTCTTGAGACTTGCGTCCAAGGCTCGTGCACGTCTCAATGCAACCTCATAGTTGTTTGGTAGTCGTAATCTTGGTTGGCGGAAGGGTAGGGGAGCTACCCACTTTCCATCCTCACCTATCAATAGTTCTTTGTTCATGATGTCCATAAACATCCTATCTTCCACTGATGATCCCACTTTGTTATCATCTGGTGTGCGTCTGAATAAGTGTTCATCAGATGAAGTGTCAGATACCCGTAATCTGTTTGTCACATCTCTGGTTGGAAGCTTCTCTCTCACGGATAAGTACTGGGCACATGGTTCAAGAATAGTTCCACGTCCGCTGTCCGTGATGAAGGTCTTGTACACATTCGCAGCTCTTGGTCTGTGTTGTCCAGACAAGCATGTGTCGCCGATGATCGTCCAACCAAGGGGTGACCTCTGTGCAAATGGTTCGTGGTCACGTCCTATGCGCTGCTCAAGAACATGGTGGACTTGAGGAAGGTCTCTTCCTATCAGCAACAGAATTTTTCTTGAAGCGTCAATGGGTAGGATGTCGCCGGCTATATCCCGCATGTGCTTGTGCTGAAGAGCAACGTCAGGTGTAGGGATCTCTTGGTAGTTGTTCGGTATTTCATCACACTCTAACGTGCACGGCAAGGGTAGTCTGGTCTCACCCCTGGCTGATTCAATATAGAGTCCTGAGGCAGTTCTCCCGAAGGTTGTCACTTGTCCAGAACATGACGTCATCAGGTAAGGTATTGTCTCTGTATTGATGTTCAGCAAGTCAAACAATTCCTTCTTAGCCAAGGTCTTGTTACTCTGGTCGTCAAGCATAGCATACAGAGAGACAGCTCTTCCATCATAGGTGACAGTCGCGGGAACAATTCTTGCACAAGATTTTCCCTTAAATTCCTTCCCTACTTCTGTGCAGTTGCTGTTTATGGTTGTGACGTGCTGTTCTTTTGTTACTTGCTGACGCCTAGGAGCCTCCTCCCCGCCATGAACTGATGAGGCCCTTCCAGTGGTAGGAGCTGGTGACGAATCAACATGGAGAGACGTAGTGTGGAACTCACTTCCGCATTCCTTGCACATGATGGCCTCTTTACAGTCTTGTTTCCTATGACTTGCGGAACAACACCGAAAACAGAGTCTGTGTTCACGGAGCAACTTCATACGTTCTTCAATAGGCTTGGCCTTAAACACTCGACAGTTATTGACACTGTGTTTAACACCCGGACCGGTGTGAATTATACACACATCAAGCTTCGGCTCGCTCAGATTTCCGGATCCTGTTGGTTGATACACTGTGGTTTTCTTCGTGTTCACTCTTCCCCTTGGAACGTTCATAGGCTGCTTTTCGTTGTGGTTAGCGTCAGTGTGATACGCAAAACTTGGGTCGTTTTTCACTCTGCTCATCTCCTTCATGAAGTCAACAAACACACCAAAGGGTGGAAACACAGTCTGATGTTCAAGCTTGTACTTCATGGCTCTGTTGGTCCATTTCTCCTGCAGGCCATACGGAAGTTTTGAAATGATGGGTCTAATCCCTGAGGATGAGTCTAGATAGGCCAACATTGCACTGTACTTCGGATCCTCCTTCAAAAACTTCATCTCCATAAGAATGTCTGACAGATCGTAAAGTTTTTGATGATCTCTGTTGCCAAGCTTTGGGAAACTCAACAGTTTGGCTCTTACGGATGCTTCCACATGTTCTGGTGCACCATAGCGCTCATCCAACCTTTCCCAAAGTCTTCTTAGTCCTCTTGAGATGTCGAAGATGTTGGATGTCCTCATGCTTGTTGCGTGCTTCTTAGATTCCGGACCTAAGTACTTGATAAGAAGGTCCATCTGCTCGGAGTCCAAGACTTGAAGCTCATTCACTACACACATAAAGCTGTGTTTCCAGGCACTGTATGATTCTGGTCTATCGTCAAAGTGAGTAAGTCTGGAGAATAGCAAGTCCTTCCTCAGGAGGAATCGGGTAACATCAGTTACTTGTGGTCCCTGATCAGTCACAAGTGGTGATAAGGGGTGTGAGGCAGCCACATACGGTTGTGCGACAGGCACGTGAGGGTGTGCGGTAGGCACGTGAGGGTGTGCGGCAGGCACATGAGGCTGCGCGGCAGGCATGGATGGCTGTGCGGCAGGCACGTGAGGTTGTGCGGCAGGCACGTGAGGTTGTGCGGCAGGCACGTGAGGTTGTGCGGCAGGCACGTAAGGTTGTGCGGCAGGCACGTGAGGTTGTGCGGCAGGCATGTGAGGTTGTGCAGCAGGCACGTAAGGCTGTGCGGCAGGCACATGAGGCTGTGCGGCAGGCACGTGAGGTTGTGCGGCAGGCACGTAAGGTTGTGCGGCAGGCACGTGAGGTTGTGCGGCAGGCACATAAGGCTGTGCGGCAGGCACGTTGGGCTGTGGGGCAGGCACATAAGGCTGTGCAGTAGGCACGTACGGCTGTGCGGCACGCACATAAGGCTGTGCAGTAGGCACGTACGGTTGTGCGACAGGCACGGACGGCTGTGTGTCAGGAACCAAAGGCTGTGCTGCAGGTACATAGGGTTGTGCATCCGGGTCAAGTTGAGTCGGATCGGAAGTACCGGTCAGTAGTCCTGGCGATGCAGAAGGTTGACGTGGAGTGGATTGATCCTGTCCTGGTTTAAAGTTGCTGACTTCGCCTAAGGAACTCGTTCGTCTCTTCATAGGTGACATCTGTATCATGGTCGATTCAAAGGCTTGACAATCAGCTTCAGCTTCTGCAGCCTCTCTCTCGAGATGTAGCATTTCCATTGCAGCATCGAGTTCCACTCGTTGTTTCCTGAGCTCCAATTCTCTGGCGGTGTATGCCATCCTAGCCTTTGCTCGGCTTACATCAGCCCTCTTCTTCGCTAAGATGTCGGCAAAGGAGTCCTCATCCTGATAGTACTCTTCCTGATACTCCTCTTCATCTTGTGTGACGTACTGCCTCTTGCCATCAGTCGTCTGTGATTCCCGGGCATCCTCTGTAGGGTCAGGAGTGACCTGGGTGCCCTCTGTTGAGTCGGGAGTGATCTGCTCTGCTGAGGTAGACATCCTAGTCTTTTTACTGTTCTGCCCCAATAAAAGTCGGACTCACAAGTGTCGGTGAAATCAGTTTATTTGGGAGACAGATAACCGTCTCAGACGACGGTAAAAAGCTGTAACAAAAAAAAATGTAACAATCAATGACTGGTACAGGTTTCCATACAAAAAATATTAGGACAGAGTTTGCAATTAGATTATGAAACCTTACACATATGATTTAAACAGTTGAATTCAGTCTATTCATATGATAAACAGCAAGTTAAAGTAAATTAATCAACTGCAACTCGAAATTAAATGACCAGAAATATGATGGACAAAATGGCGCCCCATACACCGAGCACATGGTAAACATAAAATACAAGATTTCAAGAATATGCATCGCTTAGCATTACTGACATGAAACATACAGATAATTCACATAAAAATATGTTGAAATAACCTAGTTTACAAATGTCAAAAGACTTACACTGTGGATTACAAGCCTCGATACAGAGAATCAGAGTTGTGCATACATCGAGTATGGCGCGGTTTTCCAACATAAAAAATTAAGTCGTACGACAAATCTTTCGTAACAAAAAATAAAATGTACACGAAACATGACAGAAACAATTATAGAAAGTACACAGGGCAATGAACTTAGTTGGTACATGATCAAATTCTGGCTTCACATGTTTTGATCATGTGTAAACCAAGTCCATATCCATGTGATCATTCCAACATTACCCATATGATAAACCTTTGCTTTATCAAACGAGTGATGCTTTATCAAATACCTCTGGTCAGAACTTTTTTTGACACAGCTACAACACTTCAGTTACCTATTTCGAAGATTTGCTAGTACTTTCAACGTAACTATATCTACCACAAAAATTGATGTAAAATGGATTTTGTCCAAAATTTAAATTACAAGTATGAACTTCAAGGAAAACACTTAACTGCGTAGCATATGCGTCGGAACCTGGGGGGCTATTGGAAGAGGGGGCTTAGCCCCTCCTCCCACCACTTTTTTGGCAAAGTTATACATAACCGTAAGTTAAGTCCCCTTTAAACTTTCAAATTGCTTTGTGTAGTTTATAAACCTGCAATTTACATTAACTATCAAGAAGTTCATCCTGACGACGCGATGAAAACAGATCGCTCTGGTTGTGTTGTGGTGGGGGTATCACTAGTGAGCATTAGCTCACAGATATCTTGTTATGGCTATTATTGCTCAGATGAGAAATGTGGCCCATGGGCTTTTTGTTTTATTTTGTTGTTGTTTTTATAATACAGATTCTGTTAAGAAAAAGAGGAAGCTTACCATCCTGGAGCTAGAGGAAAGGAACCTATCATTAGAGAATGATAAACTTCAGGAAGAAATAGAGAAGCTGAAAGACGAGAGACAGCTCATTGTGGCCAAGAAATCATATTATGACCTAAAATTCCAAATTTTATGTAATGATAATCCTGAGGTAGTAGCTCAAATGTTGAAGAGCAATGAATGTTAAAAGTTTTTACATAGAAATTTACGATAGGGAAGAGCAGATATATCAGCACATTTCTGGTGCCATATAATGACATTTTTACTCCTAATTAATCATATATCCACTTCATTTTTGAAGAGTTTTTCCTAATGAACCGAAAATATAGCTGAGCTTTTCTGATAAAAAATTTGTCTATTGTGGTTGTTGCCATCGTTCATGTTGTAATCTTTTCACAATTTCATCTTCAGAACTAAAGGTCAGTTTTAACCAAACTATGAACAAAGCATTTTAATATGAAGGTAATTACAGTTTCTTAAAATAGAAAGTTATAGTTGTCCTCTCTCAGAGGGAGTTAATAAAGAATTATTGTTTTTTCAGCTCATTGAGACAAAGTGTCCGGGGAGGGGGGTGTGAGCTTATGCCCTTTAACTTTACTAAACTTGCATGGATGGTGTGCGTTATGATACTGATGCACCCGACAGGCTTGAGTGCTAAATCTGAGCTATAGGTTTCGGATGCTGGAGGAGGTTAAGTTTTTTGGAACAGGTCAAATTTTTTATAGATAATAACTTTTTTAGCTCACCTGAGCTGAAAGCTCAATCACATTTTGTCTGTCGTCCGTCTGTTCGTAAACTTTTCACATTTTCAACATCTTCTCAAGAACTACTGGGCCAATTTCAACCAAACTTGGCACAAATCATCCTTAGGCAAAGGGGATTCAAAGTTGTGAAACTCTTTTAAAATCTTCTTCTCAGAAACGAATCAGCCAGATCATTCTTTATAATTGTTAAGACTTTGGCTCCAGGACAACTCTTCGGCCTCACAAAGAGGTTCAGAGTTTGATGTAGTTTTATATCCTATATATAAACAATTGTTAAGGATCTTTTTGATAACTGCAATACTCAACATGTTTTATGACTATAAAATCATCCTGTTAGAAAAGGGACTAATGATTATAAACATAAGAATATCCGGGGGAGGGGGGGGTTGAATTTAATTTATACAGGATTTACATGTATAATTGTACATTGTCCAGATAGTTTGTATTATGACTCCATTAAGCTGATTTTATCATACCTATTGTTCCTCGGGTGAGCAATGTGGCCCATGGGCCTCTTGTATAGTGTTTATAACTATAATATAAACAAATCGCAGAGGTAGTTTCAGATGCAGAGCCTGATCTCTAATGTTAAAAGTAAATATTTTGATGTATTGGTGATATGATATGTATCGTATAATACTATATTGTATCATATTTGCGGTTTATAAAGCGTAAACTGCCCCAAGTTATGTTATATTGTAAGAATCAAAGGATGCAATATTGTATTTTATATCATTGTATTGATTAACATTGTATCTTATAATACTGTATGAAATTAACATATGATTATCATACCAGCTTTTAACATATGATATACGATATTGTGTCCAAACAGTATCCAAGAAGGAAAACTATGATTTTATATAATATGCATAAGGTGGTGTCATAAAGGTGATGAATTTTTTTATAGGATAGAAGACAAAATGTTATAATATCTTCTTCTGATATATGAAACAATGAAAGGGGCTTAATGTTTAACATAGAAATTTGTGAAGAAATATTTGATCGTCTTTGTAAACAAGACCTAAACATGTAATTATATGTTGAGTATTTTGTATTTGATCCCATAAAGCATACTTAAAGTAATAGCTATTTATATTGCACAGGTGAGCAATGTGGCCCATGGACCTCTTCTTAATAAAATATATTATGCCACTCTAAGCTTTGGATGATAAGCTTCCTCTTTGAAAATAAGTACTAGTCATTTTTGTTCTTAATGATGTGTGCATTTTAAGTCACTGTCCACTGAAGAATGTTATATGATGTGATTGTAATACATTGAACTTTTAGCAATACGAGTATTCAAGTTTATGCCAGTATGATTTATTCACTATAGTTTGTAATACCAGTAAGAATTATATGAAAGTTGTAATGAAAGAATAATTGTTTCATCTTTTATACATATTTGACAATGATATTACTTTAACAAGTTGAGATGATGCGTTGTATTGCTTGTTTAATGTTTAAGTAGTTTACATGTACATGTATTTGATTGAATGGCGGATATATGTGACTACATGTATATACGTAAGTTGCTTTATCTGATTGTTTTCAACTCTATTAAATGTTATCATCAATGATTATTTTAGCACCAATTGTTGTATTTATTTGTAGTCAGTGAAATATCCTGACATTCATTAATCCATTATTATAATTATTCATTAATCAATTCACCATGTTAGTAATATGTATAAGGTACTGGTACATAAAGTAGTAAATTGTAAACTGTAATTTTATAATTAAAATTCTAAGATGTTGACTTTGCATAGAAACGTACTCATGAGAAGTATGTATCTCTCACGTGGTCCCTCACGGTGCGTCCTACAGCGTCTTCTGGAACCCTAACGTGGACGTCCACGGCCACATCAACTGCATTCGTCAAGTCTGAGTCTCTCATAATGTCCCTCCGTTGGATACCTATATTGTGGAGAATTGCACATGCTGTCACTATTCTGCACGCTCTTTCTGGCTTTGTCCTAAGGCCACAGTGGAGGGCATGAAATCTCTTTTTCAAAATCCCAAATGTTTGCTCAATCGTGACTCTGAAATGTTATTGAAGAACTTACATGCAGCAATAAATAAGATTTTTAAAGTGAAATGTAATATCGCTTTACTATCATATTCCACTATACATGATTGCACATTTAATACTACATGTATGTGCTTTATAAAGGTAGCAATAATTTAATGACATACTCAAGCAGTGTGGCTGATTTTTAGAAAATAACAGGTGTGAAATTGATTTTTGTAAGTTTTCAATTTATTTACAAAGTTTGTTTCGTTTTGAGGCAGAAAACATTATGCAATAGGTAACCTTGTTCTACAATGTGCTGCATTATAGCGTCTGTTTCCAGGAGCATCTTCCGCCATATACGGGGTCAAGAGATATGGTTTCAGGCCGTATCCAGAATCTCCTAGTAAAAAGCCCGATAGATGCCCTGTTTATCAGTATATTTAAAATAATTACTCATTGAAATTTCAGCTTGTACTTCGTGAAATATCTCACACACAGTGTATCAAGAATTAAAAAATACAGGACATCTTGGTACAGAATTTCCACATGCCTTCTTCCATAAGTGTGCATAAGTTGGATTCCCTGAAAATTCGAGCATCGTGCACACTTCCTGGCCACTTTGCAACGACATCCAACACTCTAAACTGAGGATCACATGTCATCTGAAAATTTATATATATATATATATTTTAGAAGGGTATATCTAAAACATTGGGGGAAAAAAGATGTTCAAATTGACTTGCTTTTTAAATAGTTTTTAAAAAATACATGGAACAACAGATGTATTATCTTTCAAAATTTTAATTGTTTATTTACCTGTACATTGAGCGCATAAAAGCCTTTACGGCATAAATAATCTGCTTCATTTTCTGACGGGGATACAATTTTTATCATTGTTCCATCTACACAACCAATAACACCCGGGAATCCTGTGATAAAATATTATTATTAAATTGCATGAACATAATCATGAATGCACGTGTTATTTTAAGATGGGGGGGGGGGGTCCTCAATTTTGTACTTTCTTTAGATCTTTCTATCTGCCCTTGTGATACCGATAATTTTGATTAAGAAACATTTGAGTTCATTAATTAAAAGTTAAAAACACGAATATTTAAGAAACAAATGAAATGAAACACGGTAAATTTTGACAAGTCGTTTGATCCACCACTATTGTTCTTATACTACATGCGCGGATCCATAACTTCCCATTGGGGTCATAGGGATAAACTTGTTTACCATGGGGGTCAGAGGCTTATTATGGTGTACTTCATGTTGTGTATTTAAGGTGGTATGGGGCATCTTTCGATATTAATGTAGATAAAACTCTAGATCCGCGCATGCATTGATAAAACCTTTATTTGCTTCAGCCATGCATATTATGTAATGATGTTGTATGTAGAGTTTTTTTATTGAATATTTTTTTTGTATGAGCAGTGTTATACAAATGTGTACTGTAAGTAAAGAAGTACCGTTATATACCGGTAAAACATTTGCAAATTATGTAGATCTATGTGTGATCGGGTTCAGGATTCATTATTTATTAGGTGAAGGTCAACAAAATGCAGACGCTATATTTACCTGCAAGTTTATGGAAATTGTTTTTAATGCCAGAAATCTCATCTCTGCCAGGCAGACAAATAAATTCCTTGACATGATGACAGAGAAGGTCGGTCACCTGACGTACGGCTCTCCCTGCAGAACTCTTGGATACTAATAGCGTGTCCCCAATGGTAATATAGAATGACCCCGTAGCGAAAAAGCGTAGCGCTACTAAAACTTGATACAGAGGGGTAAGAGGGTTGTTACGATGGCTGTGGTATGTTAACCGGTCTTGCATTAAACTAACAAGGAACATAATAGTTTCTGGGACGAATCGATACCTTTCGAATACCTCAGCTTCATTGAGGGTCTCTAGGGGATTGGAACGATCGTTGAAACGTCTCGGAACTCTATTGCGACGGCGACGTTGACATTGCAGACGTCGTCTGACGGCCATTTTGGATGAGTAAATTCACGTGAGATTTTATTTGAGGTTACTATATACCAATCTCAAGATTTTCTGAGAAATCTCAAATTTTTTTCTCATTTGAGTCAGAAAAAACATTGGTGGCACGCACGTTTGAGAAAAATCTCAAATTTGAGAAAAAACTCAAAGTCAAGTCTGAGTTTGAGAAAAAATTTATTTGGTGGCACAGTTTGGTGAGAAAAACTCAAATTTTTTGAGAAATCTCAGATTTGAGAAAATCTCAGCGTTGGTGGCCCCGAAGCCTGCTTCTTACAGGAACTTCCAGCTTTACTTCCGACATTAACGGAAGACCCACTCGTTGCCTTTGCAACGAGCTTTGCTCTAGTTATTTTTATTTTTTTTCCAACCAATTTTGTGTACGCGATATCTCTAAAACTACTCGACCGATTTACATGAAACTTTCAGGTCTGATAGATTATGATCTGAACCTTATTGGAAATTTTTTTTAATGATGACGTCACTTCCGGTTTTGAGTTATGCACAATTTAACGATTTTCAGAGGGTCGGCTTGTCCAGGGGTAAACTCCTAAACGATTTAAGATATTGAGTTCAAACTTTCAGGGATTGTAGACAAAAGGTTGTAGATCTGACATGTGGTATATATATTTTCCTGTGACCAAAAGCGCCGAAGCTCGCCCGAGCTCGAAAATTACGGTTAAAAAAGCGTCGTGATATTTCGTGGTTTTCTTTCAATATCTCTTTTCTCGATAGTATTTTGTTATAACATGTAGAACAAAAAATCTTTATAAAGTAAAGAGCTTTCATTTGAAATCATGAAAAAGGGGCTGACCCTTCAAATAAGGGGCTGAGGGGACTCTAAAGTCTTTTAAGGATAACTTTTTACTGTGAAATATTTTGTGATACGTTATAGAAGCAATTATGTTCATTCTAACGTTATTCACCTATACATGGCAATCATTTACTCCTATGTTACGTAATTAGGGATTTTAAGGGACCAGAAGTCCATTGCTTTGATCCTCAATGTCTCGAAATAGAGGAAAGTTCTGGAAATCAGTATTTAACAAAAGATGCTCAAAATAATGTGCTAAACAATGTACAACCATATATTGTTTGTTATCTGGATCCTAAAATGAGTTTTAGGACCGGATATCAAAACGATTTTTCCCAGATATCTCAAAAACGGTAACGAATTTCTAAACACTTATTAGTGGTACACAAAAATACCTTTTAACTAAAATGAATGAAAAGGAGCTGATCCTTCAAAATAGGAACACAAAAGGGATAGATAGTCTTTCACCATTACTCTTAGGTCCCGCCTCCTTTTCCGGATACGTTTCGTTGACAAAGATCAAGAGTAAGATCATTCCATATTCTAAAAATCGGACGGAAGACCTCCTCGTTGCTCGCAACGAGATCGTGTCTAGTTATTTTTATTTTTTTTCCAACCAATTTTGTGTACGCGATTTCTCTAAAACTACTCCACCGATTTACATGAAACTTTCAGGTCTGATAGATTGTGATCTGAGCCTTATTGGAAATTTTTTTTAATGATGACGTCACTTCCGGTTTTGAGTTATTTACAATTTAACGATTTTCAGAGGGTCGGCTTGTCCAGGGGTGAACTCCTAAACGATTTAAGATATTGAGTTAAACATTTCAGGGATTGTAGACAAAAGGTTGTAGATCTGACATGTGGTATATATATTTTTATGTGATCAAAAGCGCCGAAGCTCGCCCGAGCTCGAAAATTACAGTTAAAAAAGCGTCGTGATTTTTCGTGGTTTTCTTTCAATATCTCTTTCGTCGATAGTATTTTGTTATAACATGTAGAACAAAAAATCTTAATAAAGTCAAGAGCTTTCATTTGACATCAAGAAAAAGGGGCTGGCCCTTCAAATAAGGGGCTGAGGGGGCTCTAAAGTCTTTTGATGATAACTTTTTACTGTGAAATATTTTGTGATACGTTATAGAAGCAATTTTGGTCATTCTAAAAGTATTCACCTATTCAAGGCAATCATTTACTCCTATATTACATAATTAGGGATTTTAAGGGGCCAGAAGTCCAAAACTTTGATGCTCAATATCTCAAAATGGAGGAAAATTTTGATAAGCAATATTGAACAAAAGATGCTCAAAATATTGAGCTTAACAATAATCAATCATAATTTCTTTGTTATGCGGTCCTTAAAGGGAGTTACAGGGTCGGCCCCTAAAACGACCCTCTCAAGATATCTCGAGAACGGTACAAAATTTGTAATTACTTGTTGAACAAAAAGTGTTTGAATTGACAAGAGCTTTCATTTGAAATCATGAAAAAGGGGCTGGCCCTTCAAATAAGGGGCTGAGGGGGCTCTAAAGTCTTTTGATGATAACTTTTTACTGTGAAATATTTTGTGCTACATTATAGAAGCAATGTTGTTCATTCTAACGGTGTTCACCTATACATGACAATCATTTACTCCTATGTTACATAATTAGGGATTTTAAGGGGCCAGAAGTCCAAAACTTTGATGCTCAATATCTCAAAATGGAGGAAAATGTTGATAAGCAATATTGAACAAAAGATGCTCAAAATATTGAGCTTAACAATAATCAACCATAATTTCTTTGTTATGTGGTCCTTAAAGGGAGTTACAGGGTCGGCCCCTAAAACGACCCTCTCAAGATATCTCGAGAACGGTACAAAATTTGTAATTACTTGTTGAACAAAAAGTGTTTGAATTGACAAGAGCTTTCATTTGAAATCATGAAAAAGGGGCTTGCCCTTCAAATAAGGGGCTGAGGGGGTCTTTAGTCTTTTAATGGTAACTTTACTGTGAAATATTTTGTGATACCTTATAGAAGCAATTATTTTCATTCTAACGGTATTCACCTACACATGGCAATCATTTATTCCTATGTTACGTAAATAGGGATTTTAAGGGGCCAGAATCTCCAACACTTTGATGCTCAATATCTCAAAATGGAGGAAAATTTTTCTAAGCAATCATATTGAACAAAAGATGCTCCAAATATTGAGCTTAACAATGTACAACCATATATTGTTTGTTATCTAGACCTTAAAAGGAGTATTAGGACCGGATATTTAAAACGATTTTTCCCAGATATTTCAAAACGGTAACCAATTTCTAAACACTTATTAGTGGTACACAAAAATACCTTTAACTAGAATGAATGAAAAGGAGCTGATCCCTCAAATAAGGGACATTAAAGGGATAGATAGTTTTTTACCCAATACTCTTAGATCCCACCTCCTTTTCCGGATACGTTTCGTTGACGCAGATCAAGAACAAGGTCATTCCATATTCTAAAAATCGGACGGAAGACCTCCTCGTTGCTCGCAACGAGATCGTGTCTAGTTATTATTCTTTTTTTTCTTACCAATTTTGTGCACGCGATTTCTCAGAAACGACTGAACCGATTTACGTGAAACTTTCAGATCTGATAGGTATTGGTCTGAACCTTGTTGGAAATTTTTTTGAATGATGGCGTCACTTCCGGTTTTGAGATATTTACAATTTAACGATTTTCAGAGGGTCGGCTTGTCCGGGGATAAACTCCTAAACTATTTGAGATATTGAGTTCAAACTTTCAGGGATTGTAGACAAAAGGTTGTAGATCTGAAATATGGTACATATATGTTTTTGTGACCAAAAGCGCCGAAGCTCGCCCGAGCTCGAAAATTACAGTTAAAAAAGCGTCGTGATTTTTCGTGGTTTTCTTTCAATATCTCTTTTCTCGATAGTATTTTTCTAATGCATGTAGAACAAAAAAGCTTTATCACGTCAAGAGCTTTCATTTGACATCAAGAAAAAGGGGCTGGCCCTTCAAAAAAGGGGCTGAAAGGGCTCTAAAGTCTTTTAATTATATCTTTTTACGGTAAAATATTTTGTGATATATTATAGAAGCAATTATGTTCATTGTAAGGTTATTTACCTACACATGACAATCGTTTACTCCTATATTACCTAATTAGGGATTTCAAGGGGCCAGAAGTTCAAAACTTTGATCCTCAATATCTCAAAATGGAGGAAAATTCTGAAAAGCAATATTGAACAGAAGATGCTCAAAATATTGAGCTCAACAAAATGCCACCTTTATTTCTTTGTTAGACGGTCCCTAAAAGGAGTTACAGGGTCGGCCCCTAAAATGACCTTCTTCAGATATCTCGAGAACGGTACAGAATTTCTAAACACTTGTTGAACAAAATGTGTTTTAAATGACAAGAACATTCTTATGACATCAAGGAAAAGGGGCTGGCCCTTCCAATTAAGGGGCTGAAAGGGCTCTAAAGTCTTTTAATTATATCTTTGTACGGTGAAATATTTTGTAATACGTTATAGAAGCAATTATGTTCATTATAAGGTTATTTACCTATACATGGCAATCATTTGCTCCTATATTACTTAATTAGGGATTTCAAGGGGCCCGAAATCCAAAACTTTGATCCTCAATATCTCAAAATGGAGGAAAACTCTGAAAAGCAATATTGAACAGAAGATGCTCAAAATATTGAGCTTAACAATCTGCAACCATAATTTCTTTATTTTGCGGTCCCTCAAAGGAGTTACAGGGTCGGCCCATAAAATGACTTTCTTAGATATCTTTAGAACGGTACAGAATTTCTAAACACTTGTTGAAGAAAATGTGTTTGAAATGACAAGAACATTATTCTGATATCAAGAAAAAGGGGCTGACCCTTCAAATAAGGGGCTGAGGGGGCTCTAAAGTTTTTAAAAGATAACTTTTGACTGTGAAATATTTTGCAATACATAATAGAAGCAATTATGTTCACTATAAGGTTATTTACCTATACATTGCAATCAATTGCTCCTTTATTACGTAATGAGGGATTTTAGGGGACCAGAAGTCCAAAACTTTTATCCTTAATATCTCGTTAAGGTCTTCCGTTTCCAATGAATTTCTCAGAAACGGCTGAACTGATTTACGTCAAACTTTCAGATCTGATAGGTATTGATCTAAACCTTGTTGGGATTTTTTTTTTAATGATGATATCAGTTCCGGTTTTGAGATATTAACAATTTAACGATTTTCAGGGGGGTAAACTCCTAAACAATTTGAGATATTGAGTTCAAACTTTCAGTGATTGTAGACAAAAGGTTGTAGATCTGAAATGTGGTAATATATTTTTTTGTAACCAAAAGCGCCGAAGTTCGCCCAAGCTCGAAAATTACGGTTGAAAAAGCGTCGTGATGTTTCGTGGTTTTTTTCAATATCTCTTTTCACGATAGTATTTTGCTAATGCATTTAGAACAAAAACACTTTATAAAGTCAAGAGCTTTCATTTGGCATCAAGGCAAAGGGTCTGGCCCTTAAAATTAGGGGCCGAGAGGGCTCTAAAGTGTTTAAATGGTAACTTTTTATTATGAAATATTTTGATATACTTTATGAAGCAGTTGTGGTTCTTATAACGTTGTTTACCCACGCATGACAATTATTTACTCCTTTGTTACGATATTAAAGATTTTAAGGGGCCAGATATCTGAAACTTTGATCTTTAATATCTCATAATGGAGGAAAATTCTGAAAAGCAATATTGAACAGAAGATGCTCAAAATAATGTGCTAAACAAAGTGCCACCAAAATTTCTTTGTTATCCGGTCCCTAAAAGTAGGTACATATTTATCGGCCCCTGAAACGACCCTCTCAAGATATCTCGAGAACGTTACAAAATTCCTAAACACTTGTTGAACAAAATGTGTTTGAAATGACAAGAGTATTCTTATGAGATCAAGAGACGGGTAGATAGTCTTTCATACATAATTCTTAGATCCCACCTCCATTTCCAGATATGTTTCGTTGACGAATATTAAGGGCAATGTCATTTCCTCTTCTTAAAATCGGACGGAAGACCTCCTCGTTGCTCGCAACGAGATCATGTCTAGTTACAAGGTATTATTGTTTTTAGAATAATAGTGAAAAAAATGGATAAAAGGTACATACATAGTTTTTTAAAACTAAAAAAGACGTTCAACATCCCTGATTAATAAAATGGAACTGGTCCTTGACCAGTGGAAGTCTCCGTATTGGAAAAGTTGCCCCAAGGTTAAGAAAAATAATTATTTACCAAGAAAATGATTAATAAACGATTAATAAATGTCATAAAAATTAAAAACAATAAATCTTAGTTGTATGCCACTTAAATTATTTGATTCCGTAGAAGTTCAAAGTCAGCAAGTTGAAGAATTCCATTCCTTTGCCCCCCCCCCCCCCCCCCCCCCCATGTGAAAGTCGAGTCACCCAGGCGCTAGCTTTTCTCGTAAATATTTTGTTAAGACATGTAGAAGAAAAAATATTTTAAGTTACAAGATCTTTTGTTTGACATCAAGAAAAAGGGACTGGCCTCTCATATTAGGGACCTAAAACCTTGAACGATTTAACTTTATAACTTAAAAGCGGTTAAGATTTCGATATGGCTGTAACTGCAAAAGTTGTTCATTATATCATCATAAAGGGTACCAGATTACATACGAATAGTGTTTAAACATTTAGTTATATTCTAGTGAAACACATTATGGACAAAAGAATTGCTTCTATGCAATGATTTTGAGTCGCATTTTAAATCTAGCTGGATTTCGAGCTTTGTTTGTGAACATTTACGTATCCGATCCCTTGCCCGCGCCGGCATGACCATCTGAAAGAACAAAAATAGAGCAGTGTACATTTGTTCATTAATAGTTTTGACGTTTACATATTTTATTTGTTATAATAGATCATATGCAAAGGACAGATGTCAATGTCGTTATACAACCATACTATCTACGACGTAAGGGGTCAGTTTAAACACGAGGCGAAATAATTTTGTAAATCTATATAGTCGTTTACTAAAATATGTTTTGTAATAGGATATAAAAGCAAAATTAAGTACAATACGTTTATGTATCCTGATTTTCTCAAGCGTTACCTAACTAGGGTTTTTAGGGGCCAGAGGTTAAAAAGTTTAATCTTTTCTATCTTAATTAGAAGAAATGCAAGTATTTAAAAAAGGAGCGTAAGAGAACTTATAAAAAGCATTACAGGAAAGCATTAGTCCTCAACTCCTATTTCCCGATCATGTTTTGTTGTCGAAAATTAAAGTCGATTTCGTCATTTCACCTTCTGAAAATCGGACGGAAGACCTCCTCGTTGCTCGCAACGAGATCGTGTCTAGTTCATAATTATATTTTAATATCTGTGTATATTTAATATACAATTTGTCTGGGTTTTTTTCTGGCAAAACATACACATTTTTCTGATTTCATCCTCCCATTTCTTGATGAGGACATCTTTGTCTGGAAGCTGTTTAAGCTGTAAGAAAAAGACAACTTATTTCTTTCGCTAGGGCCCTTTCAAACTCTTTTAAGTCAGATGAACCGGTCAGAACATCTCTGTTAAGAGGTCGAATGAAGTGACCAATTTCCTATACCAGCTTGGGACACAATAATAGTCTGTCAACAAATATGTATACTTTACACATGACTATATAATTGTGTGGCATTTCAAGCAAAAAGTCAATAACAATCAATATACTTTGAACAACAATAATAATCAATATAAAATAATCAAAGTCCAATACAATCGCAAATTAATGCGTTCAGGATTGTCCAATGTCCAAAGTTTCATACACGTGACATATAAAGTCAATTATTAAATGTAAATTCAAGCATAAGCGCCGCTAGAATTATAATAAAATACATAAGCATATACAAAGGTTACAAAGTCCAGCGTACATAAAAGTTACACTAAAGTTATCGGTTCTCACAATTGCATCCATTTAGAATAATCGGAACGATAATCAAGAAAACCTTGGGTAATTCGGAGTCGGAAGAATTCCATTCGCAGTTCTCAGCTCATCACATTTGATTTCAAATATAACATTTCATAATAATTTCAAAACATTTTGCATTTTTTACAAATTGGCATATATTGAATACACAAATTTTACTCGCACATCAACGGCACTTCCTGCGCTGATGGCGAGTGGCTCCTCGCGAAACATCGACTGCGTTCCTCTATTTCTTAGACATTAACGCCCTTTCTGCAAGGTATTCTCGTGCCAAGTCCGGGTCTGGTCCATAGCGTTCAGGCCTCGGAAAATCGGAGTTCCTATTCTCTCCGGTCATATGGTAGGCTAATTCTTCAGTGATTGGTTCCATAGCGTGAGCGTCTGCAATTGATCGTCGCGGTTTTCCATGTCGGCGAGGTTTCTTTGAGGTGGTAGTGTCCTTTACAAGGGATTTCATTTCAATAGTCTCTTGAGAATTTCGTTGATCAGGACTCACACCTGAAAAAACGTTTCAGCCAGAACTTTCCTCATACCTGTCACCAACTCTTTTACGACAACCCGACCAGCAACCACGGCACTTATATCCTAACTTTTTGATAGTCTTACGTTTTATGATACAAATTCCAAATACAATCATAATTGCCAAAATTAAAAATACATAAAACCAAAGACTTCCCACCGAAGGTAATGATTCGATAGGTTGTAGTTCATTGATTACTGGCAATTCCGCCAATTAGTGTGTCCATAGGAAAAACTTTGATATCCTTTAATTTATCGGGAATCTTGATGCGTCCCATCCCCGGAAATTTGATGTTACATGTAAGGGGATCCCTAAGTGTGTATGTGTTTATGCCATCAATAAAAATTATGAAAGGAATCAGACATATTAAATTGACTTTCTCGATTATGGTAAGGAGGAAGTAATAATGAACCATGAAACCAAAACATCCTTGTCCCAAATTTAAGATATCTATTGGGGCTTTTAGTGTTTTGTCCGCATTTTATATTTATCTGCAATATATTAGCAATTCTGAAGAAGTGATTAACCGCATTTTTTTTACGTCTAGTTGGTCGATTTTGCTCCGCGATTATTTGATATTTCATAATCTGGGCCTGTACTAGGTCTGGTAAGGTACCAATCATTTCGCAGATTGTTTTAGGCGGCTTTTTTCTTCGAAGAGCGTGCTGTAGCATTCCTAAATTGGGGTGTAATGATTCAGAATACTCGTTAAATGTCTTGACCATTCACTTTCTGGTTTCGGATAAGGTTTAGGGTTTTCTGAGAATTTTTTTGATTGTGAGAAAGAGGTAAGTGAACGAGGTGTAGGTTGTCGTTCAGACATCTGAAACGAAATTAACTATTTGATATTTAGAATAAACTAATACGCTAATTATCCCAACCTAAATGACTCACCGTCCGCATCATAAGTACATCTCCGCTTAGCGGCCGAACTTTCATCACCACCCCTTCCTTACCCAATTTGAAGGTTTGATGAACTACGTCAGTATCTAACACAAATATTAATTATTCGGCCTCATCATGGACCGGCCTCATCATGGACAATTCTAGCCAGAAGTCGGCAAATCTCCATGTATTTACTTTCGATCTTGCCCATCCTAGTCAAATTCGCTACAAAACTCGGGCTAAGCGTTTCGAAAGCACCTAACTTTCTAACAAAAGTATCTGCGTAACTATTAACCCTGTTCAACTCGCTAATCACTGCACGCTTCGGCTCTATGGCTGCGTTTGCCAAGCGATGGTACTTCTTTTTTTGTCTAACACGAGTGGGGGTAGGTCTGGATATATATCCTCGCCACTGAATGGTTCTCTATGTGATTTTGGGCCTTCTGCCATCTCTGTTAAACAATGGTTTTCTTACTGATTACATAGGTTTATTAAAGTTCCTTTATATCATATTTATTCTTCACGAATATGGAAGAAACTTTATTCATAATTCCGCGATATTTACAAAGTAAGTTTACTCACTATTATTTATATTTACAACATATTATACAAATGTTTTAATCACGTCAGCCATAGTGGCAAGACAGTTTTCTACATGCTGTTGTTTGCTTACAGCTATACTCTTAAGAGGTTTAGGGACTGGTTTACGGGTGAATCATAGACCTACTTTAGAATTTATTTCACCAATTTCCATATCCTCGTTTAAGGGTATATCTGGGGTATTTAAGGGTACCTCATAATTTTGATCATGTTATTCACTTTGTTTATGACTCGGGGTTCTCATCCGATTCCGACTCAACAGTCTGTTCATGCTCGCCCCTACTCAGTCGATCATCCATGATCTATTTAGCTCTTATGCCTCTCTGAAGTTCAGCTTAGTTATATCTTCTTCGTCTGAAGAATTTTCTCTCTCTCGTTGTTTAAACCGTATAGCTCTTTCTAATGGCTCTGGCTGCACCTTGTCATCATCTTCCGAAGATGATTCCTCCTCAGGTGGTACCACATAATTGGTTTTTCTCAGAGTTCTTCCACCTTCTTCAATATCTTGTGAGAGGGACCAGTGCGAAATATCTGCCAATCTTAATTGCCGTGCATGGCACTTGGTGATAGATCCAGTTAATTGATCCTTGACCACGAAACTGACTGGTCCTTTCTGCTCATTAATTCGGTAATAAGGGAGCCACTTTTTATCTTGTTGTTCTTGAGATAGACGGGATCTCCTACCTGGAAACCTTCATCTTTGCTCTTCTTATCAGCCTGGGCTTTCCGTTTCTTCTTCGCTTCTTTCACATTACGATGTACTAACATAAACGCCTTGTGTGTTCCTGAAGGGCGATTTTATGTTGATCTTCCCCATATGATATGATCATATATTTACTCTTCCACTTGAACCCAAGAAACTGATACTGAAAGTGATGAAAATTAATAATTCTGAATGCTGACTTAATGTCAGTTTTACAACAGAAAAAACCCTTTCCACACTTTTTTTATGACATGAATAGCATCCGACATAGATGACTTTTGATCAAATGACTCATCAGGTGGTATGCCATCATTAAATGAGTGATTTTCTGAGTATGACAAATGATGAATCATTCTAAATTCACTTGGCTCTTTTTTTTCCACCAAACCCATTGGTGAACACTGTAAATTGGAAAATGGTTTATTTTCAAAAGGTCCTTAAACTCTACCAGCCAAAATTTCTTTTTGTATTTTTTGTCCCCCGCCGCAACGCGGAGCGGGGACATAGAAATGCCCGGCGTCCGTCCGTGGGTCCGTGCGTCCGTCACACTTTTTTTGTAAGCGCTCTCATTCCTACAAATTTTGACGGATTTTCATTAAATTTATACCAAATGTTTATACCACTAATACTTTGGTCAAGTTCGAAAATCAGCATTGGTCGATACTTTTTGTTGGAGTTATGGGACTTTGACCACAATAATGACTCCGTTTTATCCAAAAATTGACCTTGTAAGCGCTCTCATGCCTACAAATTTTGACGGATTTACATGACATTTATACCAAATGTTTATACCACTAATTCCTTGGTCAAGTTCCTTAATCAGCCTTGTTCGATACTAGTATACTGCTTGACAAGCGGGGGACCCAGGAATTCTATTCTTGTTGATCAATAATTTCTGGTTTTGTAAGAGCCGATTTGAATTTTTTTGACTTTATTTGAATACATTCTTTAACAAAGCCTAATTAAAAAACCATTTGGAAAAACCCTGAACTAAAAAATTAGTTTCATCTTCATCATACCCTGATAACCAATGAGCAAGTCTATTTACCTTGATTGGTGTTGGGCGATGTGGACAGATAGCAAGGGATTTCCGTTACAAAATGTACCAAAGGATTTTGACTGGTTATATTGTTTCCCTGTATTTGTACTACCTGTTTGGTTTTGATACTTCTGCATGATACGAAAAGTCTGTATGCCTTGCTTTGTACATTGGATAAAAGGGTGTGACCCACCACAGTTATAACATCTGTGTTGGAAGCGACAAGACAAGCTTGCTGAACAATGCTTACCTGAATGGAACTGCATGTGTACATCACCTTATGAAACTTGTCCTTGGACAACAAGCATCCTTAAGTCGGTGTCGTAAGCTGTCCAATTGCCCTTGGCGTCTGCAATATCTCTGACCGATTCTAGATGTTTAGCTAATTTAGACTTGTTCTGGGTATTTCATACAATAAATTACAGCAAATCTAGTCCATGCTGTAAGCCAGTCATGCATAGATGAGAGAGTTACCTCGCTTTGGGAATCATTCTCGACCTGGTGGATTGTCAGCTTGCCTGGACTGTCACCATCTTCGACATGTAAAGGGAACTTACCTTTCTTTTGTTTGTCTTTCGACAAAAGGCTTAAAAATTCTATATACTGGTTTGACTAACTTTTTGCTTTAGTTTGATCCGATACCCTTGCATCAATTGGTACTGCTGTACTAACAAAACCTGTCGGACACTTACCAGCGTGATCACAACTACCGCTTCAACAGCGTTGTCCAGATGTCTAGATTCTCTTACCAACCCGTCATTATCATCATTGTTAGATGCCCCTAGAGGGTTTATACTAATACGCCACTGACAATTTGAAGCACTGTTGCTGATAATGATGTTTATCAGCGTTGTCAACTCATCTCTAATTGTGGCCATCATCCGCTAGGTCACCTGTGATGTGATGGTTTCCAGTACATCGGGGGATAAAGCTGGCAAAACCGCTTCCAAGTTCATTGATGTCCCACGTTTCTTTTGTTTTGAGACAGTTGATGGTTTTGTGCGAGCTTGGCTTGTTCTTTTTGGTGGCATACTCATTCCTGATGACGATAAAAAAACTAATAATTGAAAATTCACTCGATATTGGTTAGTAAACAATTGCCAACATCCGGTCTGAATAGAATCGAGAAATATATGATAAAACATGAAAATCCCGGAATACTTAAAATCACACTTTCTAAAAAAAATTGTTGTGTAGTTTATTTAATATTAAATGACAAACCTAAGGAAAGCATAAATGGAAAGTAGATTTAAAAATAAAATCCAATAACAACGCATACATATAACATTGTGTTAAATACATTGTAATGTAATAAATTAAACCTCGGGGAGGTAAAAACAAAAAAAATAAATATGTAAGGAAAACACAAATAAATTTGTGTTGAATGTTTTGCAGTAAGACAAGCCTCGGGGAGACTAAACAAATATGAAAAATCTGGGAAAACACAAGTAAATTGTGTATATTCCAATGCAATGAGATCTGCCTCCGGGAGGCAAAAATTAAATATGAAAAATCTCAGGAAAACGCAAGTAAATTGCGTTGATTCCAGAGCAATGAGATCCGCCTCAGGTAGGCAACGAATAAATATGAAAAATCTCAGGAAAACACAATGTAAATTTTGTTGATTCCAGAGGCAAAAAAATAAATATGAAAGTTATGTTCCAGTGCAATGAGATCTGCCTCAGTAAGGCAATACAAATTTGAAAATTTTCAGGAAAACACATGTAAATTATGATAAGACTATATTCAGGATATCAAATACGGAAAATCCATTCCTTGCTTATTACAAAGAAATAAAATAATACTCAAATATGTATGTAAATCTACATATATAACGTTATAGATATATATAAGATTACTTTGATATTACAAGAGATAATTGCCCGAAACTTCAAGGCATTCTAGACGAAATAACTCGGCGCTAACTTCTATAGAGATGAACATTGCCTTGTTTATTAAGGTGGACGCCGTCAAAAAGAAATTCATCGTCACATGCCTTGAAATTGGGTGAAGGGAAGAGATCATTATACTCCCAAAATGAAGCGAATTCAAATATGTGCAGAAAAGATTTGAGAAGGATATTTACTTCATCTACAGTGCCCAAAACATTGCTTAAATCATGGCAACAATTTACGTACATGGATCGGAGCGACTCCAAATCTTTAGTGCAGTACCGATACAAGAGATTCAATATTTGCTGCACAATTCTTCGTAAAACGTCGCACGTCGAACATCTTTGTCCCCAACAATTAGGATTATATTACGAGGTTTTACTTTTTCAATGAAACTTGCATCCTCGCGGAGAATGCTTGAAATAGTGCGACCTCCTACTCCTCTTTAAAATATCCTATGATTTGCTCTAATGCCAAGATCCTTACAGTATCTAACATCCTCATTACTTACTAGGAATTGTTGAAAGCGGCGAAAAATAGAATGACCCAATATAAGTACTTCATTGGACTTCATCAGTAAAATAAAAACAAAATATATAAACCTTACCGCTTTACTAATCGCTTTGAAAATGTTCAACGCTTAGCTATCGGCGTCCTGAAAGAAAGTGAGAACCCACGCTATTAAAATGACGCTCCCAAAATTTTACCACGGAAGAAATTCTATGGGCGCACTTGTTTCAGACATCCGGGCGACAAGACGGTTCACTTTCATCACATGATCACATTGATGCGGCAAGATTTCTGAAACGAGTAAAATTTCAGCCGGAAAATGGCTGCCATTGTAGTAGGAGCGATAGGCCTACACATTATAAATGATGTTCTCGAAAGTGATGAGGAAGACGACGATTTGGAAGATATTTTTGCCATTTCAGGAGCAAGTTTAATGTACGCAAGATTAATGTAATCACTAAAATTCCAGTTTTAGACATAATATGAACGATAGGATCTGTTTATTTATGCTTAAAGCGAACTAAAAGATTGAAAAATCAGCTTGAAATGATTATTTACTGCTATATTGAATTTATGTTATCAAAAACAGGGCATAAGCCTTGTTTACATACATGTAACAGATTTTTTAGCTTTGTATCTTGTTTGTAACTCTACGACTGACTCTCAAATTTCATTTTCTCATTAGAAATGCATTCCTAAAGTATCGTATTATGGAGGAGGGGCATTCGATCCACTCCATCTTGCAGAGATACTATGAGACAACAATTAGAAACTACCTGCCAGACTCTTTTAAACGGTTTTTTAAAGTAAATAGAGAAACTTTTGAACTTTTATGTGAAAATCTTGCTCTTCATCCAACATTAAGTACACGTATTGTTTCTGGTGGAAGACCCCAAATTCTGTTGGAGAAAAAAGTTCTAATGACCTTAAGGTACCTGGCATCTCAAGAAACTATTTGCGAACTAAGTGACCGCTTTGTTGTAAGTGAACACTGTTTTCTTAAGAGCAAAAAGCAGGTTATAATGGCTGTGATTGATACTTTTTTCAACAAATGTATAAAATGGCCAGATGTAGCAGATTTTCCCAACATTGCAAGAGAATTTGATGAAATGGGGGCATATAATTTTCCAGGTGTGATTGGAGCCATCGATGGTTGCCATATACCAATCGAAGCACCATTACAGAATGCCAGTTCTTATTATAACAGAAAAAAGTTCCATTCTATCATACTTCAGGGTGTTTGTAAAAATGATCTACTGTTTACAGATATTAATGTTGGTTGGCCTGGAAGGGTACATGATGCTAAAGTACTAAGAAATTCTAATCTCTGGGAAGCTGGATTCGAAAAATGTGCACATGGACGCTACCATATTTTAGGAGATGCAGCATACCCCCTCAAACAGTGGCTTCTTACGCCTTACCGCGATAATGGCCATTTGAACCAACAACAACGACGCTACAACTTGCAGTTGTCCTCTAAAAGACAAGTTATCGAACGTGCATTTGCATTACTAAAAGGACGCTTTAGAAGACTCAAGTATCTCAATATTAAAAAAAATGGATATGTGTCAAACTAGTTTGTACATGCATACTTCACAATATATGTATTTTACAGAATGACAGATTGGATGACATTATCAATGTAGATTCTGATGATGAAGATGGTCAAGGGCATGTAAATGTTTATCCATGGCTTCAGAATGATGCCCAGGGAACCCTTAAAAGAATACAAATTACAAACAGAATGTAGATACTGTACCTTGTGCAAAAGATCATGACTACCTTGATTATATATACAACTCTTTTTTACGTGTATATAAAATCTTCAGAAGCTACTTCATTGTTTTTTAATCATTTATTGTATTTTACCAACATAAACAAAGTTGTCAACAAAAATAAAAAAATAATTTTCAACCAAAAAAAAAATAATCAACATAAACAAAAGTAATCGATTTCATATTGTTCTGATATGGTTATCATGAAGATTAACTATGAAAGATTGATGTAGATGTATGCAACATACTGCTTCTAACAAGTACACAAATGACCTACAAGTAGACACTTCATCGTCACAAGATGGCGATTTAAATGTTTTGTTAAACTGTTTTTATCGTTCGACTGGGTTGTATATCGTCATAGCCCAGTGGTTGAAGTATTGGGCTTCTAAACCGCAGATCATGAGTTCGAATCTACCTGGAGCTTTTGTTAATGTTTACTGAATTAAATTTTGAAAATGTAATTTTTCATCCAAAATTGCACATTTTTAAAGCGCTAAGCATAGCTCAGCGCTTTATTGTCGTTAGACTTCTACTTCCGGTGCAAGGAATAACCGACCCCTATGAGCAGAAGTTTACATCATTTAAACTGGTTAGGGAACCAGTTTCAGGAGCTGCACGGGCTAGTACGGGCTACTGTGAATTTGATGTACAGGGCTTACATACATCATTGCAGGGGCTGCCACGCAGTGATGAGGAATATATTGCGTATACAGAAACTAAAATGTTATATACATATATCTTTTACAAACAGAAGCTGGGTTAGCGCTTTTCAGTACTATCAGTACTTTGATTTGCCTATTTGACTTTAATAATACTTCTTATTCACTATGATATCTATAACACAATCAAGTAATTTTTTGCTGTTTTGAGAAAATATTTCAAGGTGTAGTGAGCCAACTTAAGGTACTTCACTACACCTTCAAATAGTTTCTCAAATCAGCACAAAATTACTTGATTATGATAGAGAGCATGATGGATTAGAAGTATATATGTCAAATAGGCGAAAAATATTGCAAATTTGGATAAAAAATTATATTTTCAAAAATTTCATTCAGTAAACATGACAAAAGCCCCAGGCGGATTTGAAATCATGATCTGCGGTTCACGAGCCTGATACTTTAACCACTGAGCTATGACGATATACATCTAAATCGATTGATACAAACAGTTTAAAAAAACATTTAAATCGCCATCTTGTGACATAAAAAGTATAAGTCTATGTGTATTGAAGTACCTTAAACCAAGATTTAATTTATTTCTTTATACATGAATAAGATTGCACATACTTGTATCTTCATCCTGTGCTGAAGGACCAGGCAATGATGGTGTTTGGGGACCAGGCAATGATGGTGTTTGGGGACCAGGCAATGATGGTTTTGAAGGACCAGGCAATGATGGTTTTGAAGGACCAGGCAATGATGGTGTTGAAGGACCAGGCAATGGTGGTGTTGAAGGACTAGGCAACATTGATGTCTCTCCAGTAGATGGAGGTGTGGATGGAGACAACATCAGTTCATTTACAATTATTTCTTTCACCTTTGAATCTGTTGAAAAAGAAAGTCTATACAGCCCCATAAATGAAGATAAGATGGAAAAAGATTATTCACCATCTGGGTGACTTCATTTTCCTTAACTGCAAATTTATATGAACATGCATCCAGTTAAATGTTTTTTAAGATGTTTAGATAAATACAGCTGTACATATATTTAAGATATGTTGCATGCATATATATATATATATATATATATATATATATATATATATATATATATATATATATATATATATATATATAATATAAATGTTGCAATTTTATTCGAAAGATAAATATGAACAAAAGATTCTGAAGTTGGATATCAGTAGCTATATCAGCTTACATGCATTCTTGTTATAATATAAAGATGTCAAAGAAACATAACATCCACATTATATTACCTATTTCCTTGGACATCAGCATGTCTGCAACTTCTCGGGTACAGGGAATTTTAGTAGTGACACCATTTCTTGTCACAGAGACAGATACAAGTTTCCTTGTAGACATCTAAAATAATATGTACATGTTTTATGTGTCTTTGATACCATGTATGACTATTGAACAAATTAGTTTGGAATTAACTAATCATTTAGGATAAATTAACAATCTTTAAATTATTTCTTTTTAGAACAAAATACTGTTGTTCTCTAAATTTTATAACGTTATATTGCCTCAAAACAAATTTTTATTCTACTAAAGTGAAAAGTAAATTAATATTTGCTGTTCAATTAAGATACCTTAGTTTTTTGCACAAGCACACTTCTCACACAGTGTTCCTGAGGGAAAAGTTCTATTTCGTACTCAGCACAATTTGCATGGAAACAAGAGCTACACAAAGGACAACGCAGGTAGACCCTGAAACACAAATATCCCAAAGTTTACCATACTCTAGGCTGTTCATAGTCAATAATAAATATTTGCACATCATCACCCAATGAGATTCAACGGTAGGATAAATTGTTAACTTTAATAATTTAATAACCTTGTATCTAATTTACATAATTATTGTTTTCCTTAATTTTTGAAAATATTATATTAATTTTTTCACCTATAATCTCCGTCTATATAAATTTCTGTTGCTTTCGAGATTTCTTGCGATTCCAATGAAGCTAAGGAGTGGACTGGAGCTCTTTGTTGACAGATATAGCACCTCCAACGATTTAATCGTGTTTCAACATCCATCTATCAAAATGTAAAGACGAAAATTATTTATAATATTACAAGAAAACATTTCATTAATTAATTGCACTCAAAGTTTTCTTTTCTTGCATTATTTGTTCATAAAATACACAGACTGAGATGTAGCTTCCACAAAAATAGAGAGAAAAGCAACGTCAATAGTTTAAACGTAAACAAAAAATGCCCGAAAAGATTACCCGTTGTATCACAACTAATCAGCTGTTAATGTTAATAAAATAAAACTATTTTAGTCAATTATAAAACGGATATTGTACGTGCAAGAAGACGTTTACCTCAGTTTTCCGCCATGTTGTTTTCCATGTGCCCGCTCGATTTTCGGGCAATCCGGGCTACTTTCTGATCGCCCGGCGGCTTAGAAATATTTGAAACAAGTAACTTACCCGCTTCCGGAAGTATCATCCGGCTTGACCCGGCTAATGAAACAAGTGCGCCCATTGGTTACATCCGGCGACGTTGATTTTACGTCCATATATGAAGATGCTGTATTTGACAATACCACAGGAAAGATAACTCTCGCGAACTAAACAGAAATTATTAATATGCTTAAAATATTTTAAGAAATCTTAAAAATTATATAATGCTTCATATGTATAACCATATTTTTATTCATTTTTGTATACGTCACAGTGACGGAGCAATAAAATATTTATATACATAAACATTACAAATATACAAAAAAGTATCGGCAATACACGACGCAAGACGGTCCTTAAGCTCTAATCCTCCTGTCTCCGCCCATTACTATGCTACCCTGAATCATCGTCAATTGGGTCCACCGTGTCCACCAGTTCACCTGCTCCAGTTTATCAACTACCGGAAACTCTTCCGGTCGTCCACCATAGGCCGTCAGTCAACATCACCTCTCAGGCCAATACACAGAGCCTCGTCCATGCATAGAATGTGACAAACCCCGGGACCTTTAATTGTAATGCCTACATAAGTACAATGTATTAATGACCCTAACCGGTCTCGTTATAAAACATTTAAACCGAGTGAACTTGTTAAACTACACTGTATACTACATATCTTAACAAAACATGACACTATTAGACTATAATGCACAAATATTGCAATATATACATGGCATACACGTGGCACTGTTAAACATACAACGCTAAGGTAACATTCACGTGGCACCTTTTGTCCGCTAATTATAGTAATATAAAGTGGCACTTATAAGCTTTAAGTGTTAAGAAAATGAAATGAACAAGATATCTGTGAGCCACTGCTCACTAGTGATACATGTACCCCCGCTCTGATGTGAATATGCAAAATAAGCAAAGTCGACAATTAACACAAAGCTGGCATCCGATTGGTACAGAAATATATCCCACAATATGGCATGCCTAAACAAATCGTGTGATAAAATTTGAAGCAACTGCGATAAATAGTTGCTGAGAAATCTTTGAGGAAAATTTGTTTGAAAATTTTGGCTAAAATAAACAAAGTACTCATTTCACAGGATCATTTTCGTTAATATATCATAGGATACGTGCACACAGATTTAATTTCTTTTACGTTTAGAGAAAACATATTTCATGAAATGATTCCAAATGTTGTTTCTAAATTGAAATTTTTGTCTTGAATAATTCTTTTTTCCAATTTGTCTACGTGGGGATTTTGGATCACGTTTATATGACACTGAAGTGAATTTTCTCCCCACATTTTCATTCCAGTGGCAAGTTCAAAGAAAAGCCCTAACTTAATATATTGTTCACTGCCAAATGCAATTCGTTTATCTTGATAAAATTTCAAAGTATTATTGAAACTTTCAACAAAGTAAGTATCCCGTCCGAGCTTGAAATCATCAGGGTATTTGTAAATGATGGAGTTAACAATGACACCTCTCAGTAATATTTCTGCCACAGGATTTCCGATCACAACACGTGAAGGCTCGTAATTCGGATCAACTCTACATCTAGAGGACGGATCACATCGTTTGTTATTGTTCTTGTAGTGCTCCACAATGTTGTCAAACATGGCTCTCAGTGTATTTCCATCCCCTTCACAGTGCTTGATAGCCTAATAGAAATGTGTGGCCACAGGTTCTGGTTTATCGTATAGTTCCTCAGACCTTTTTTTCCTCTTTGTTACGTGGACCGCTGGAAATTAGAGTCAATGCTTTTTTGACACTCTTAATTCCATGCCAAATATCATTTTGGTTGCATACAAAACCATGTTCACGCTCTTTCACAAATTTATTTATAGCCATATTTCTGTCGTGGGTGTGAACATTTACGGAAACTTGTTTGTTATCAAGATCGAAATAAATTTTTTCCGTTCCAAGTTTCTCGTGTCTTTTGTTGACTGGGTCCTCTGCTGTGGTGACATGCACACAGTTGAAAACCTTGTGGCTTCGGTCCCCTAAAGCCACCACACTTGTACCTTTCGCATTTTTCCTCCACCCATGACGTGCATCCGTTATTATGTCTATTCCGTCTAATTCATGATACATCCCACCTTCTTTCAAAAGTTCAGTGCTAATGGATTCGTCGTATTCCTCCTGAACAAACGATTTGCACTTATGGAAGAAGGAATTGCGGTTGGATACAGAGAGTACCCCAAATCCTGCTGCCTTGCAAAAACGAGAGTAATGGGAAGGTAACATCCCACTGCACACGAATTCATGGTTGATACGCTCATTAATCAGATATTTTCCATTGGGAAGTTATGGTGATGACGCCCACAGATATACATGTTTTGCCCTGTCTCTGTCCATCCGTGGTGTAGCTAGGGAGAGAACAATCGTGGTGTCAGGAAACTTCACAAAGGTTTTTCTCAATTAGAGTTGACATATTTTTGACACAACCTTCTAAATCAAGTTGGGATTTTAAGTCATTTGTTAATGAGTGGAAAATTACTACAGCGGGCTTCATATCTGGGCCATAACTTTCAATTTTGTTGATGGCATTATCTATTTTGTAAGCGATTTCTTTTTGTGTTGTATACTGCTGCCATCTTAGTGGCTCAATGTATTTTATGTTTGATGTTCATTTAAGTAGGAGAGGAGTTGCTTGGTTTCTTTGTAATACGTTTGTTTCCCCACTATTGTGTGATAGGTGATGTAGGTCACGGTCACCATTTCCAGATTTTGACATTTGAATGTATGTTTGTTCATCAGGACTATCTTTAGTTTGCTTTGCTGGACTTTTAGTATCCTTCGTGTGCTTGCTCCTAGTCTCACTGAAATTTCCTGCATTTGTGTCTGTGATACTGCAAATGTGTACCTTCCCTATGTACAGTTCTTCCTCTTTGCTATCTATCATTTTCTTGAATGATCTAACAGAACATTCGAGTAATTTGATTTCCTCATTTCTGGAGTCAATTCGAGCTAAGAGATATTGTTCTTGTTCCGCGCATTTTCACATGCTTTGCTGAGTTTTAGTTTTGTTTTTTCATGAGCGCATTTCTCATCCTTGTATTTGTCCTCTTATATTGATTTTTGGTGTTCGAGGGTTGACATTTTGTTTGTTAGGTCATTGATAGTTTGAACACAGATTCTCTCAGATATCTTACTTCATGCTCTTTTTGTTGGTCTAATGTAACATGTTTAAGATCACTTTTTCACATCTTTCCTTCAGGTCGGCTAGTATTGTATTGATGTCATTTACTGATTTTCGAAGATACATGTACTTCTCCTGTTGTTTCTGACTTTCCTTCAGATGTTCATTAATGTCATTGACTTTTAGTGCAATTTTTTCCCGATAGTTGGGTGTAGATTTTGTCTGTCATGTGCACCAATTTTCCTTCTAGTTTATCAATTTCCCTGTCCTCATGATTGATTTTTTCGCTGCTTTTTGGGTGTATTGTGGCCGATTGCATCCCAATGTTTTCATTGAATGTTTTGTTTTTGTTAGTCTTCTTTGTTTCATCTTTGTCACAGTTTTCTGGGATAATAGAGTCTCCTATAGGTTTTAATGGCGTCGAGCGAAGCCCGAAAGCCATCTATGGATCGTACGTTCGGATGTTTGCAAATTTTTAAGGAGCCAAACAACTCAAATAAGTGCAAAGTTTTCTTGTGTTTGAAGAAAAACAGATGACATACTTCAACTTCGAGCAGAACTGTACGTCAACAAACCGAGTTGGCAGATACGAAATGGTTGATGTCTTTGTAAACAATGTCTGGGTTCCAGCAGTTTAGCAGACGAATACACTTGCACGGAGACACATGCGATAGTTAGGCCTACATACTCAATTTGGTTATGAAATATACCAGCCTGCAAAACAGATTATTTTGTATCCATATCGAATATTGACAATGCACAGAAACATAACTTCCTACATTGAGCGATAAGTATATCTACAACCAAAAGTTAACTTAAACTAGTGAACTACTTCACTTTGTAAACAACGTGAATGGGTGCTTTCTATTATCTTCCCCTGATCTTTTCGGCCCGTGTCATTTGGACCCATGTGAATTTTAAATCAAATTGATAATAAGAGACAGTGTGTTTATCAGCATTATACAAATTACAATTTATAGAATTAAACACAATCTTAATTTACATGTAGATATTTAATTCTATATGAATAGAGAGAAAAAAATCTTTTAAAATAATTAACTCATAAGATATTTCTAAACTTAGATTTTTAATTAACATTCAAAATTAAGAATTAGGTGAGTCAATTAGTTATGTGATAAAAACATTTTTTTTTATTTTTGAAAGTTGACTAATGTATTTGTCTTTATATTTGATATTAAAAAGTAAGTATAATTGATACCAATTTCTAAATGAACAGTGAATAGCTAAATCAGATAGATTTTTGAAAATATAAAAAAATCAAACTTAATTTTAATATTTCTATTATTTTAGTTGACTGCGTAAAATCTATATTAAATTTCATTTTTGTTAAATTGACCGCCCAATTCAATTTTTATAGAAATAAATCTCCAGCAAACAACAAGAAAAGTTGGTCTCATGTTAAGTACACACATTACTAAGAGTTACAAAATCATACTTTGTTTTCAGGATTTTTTTTAATCTACAGTACCTAAGGATGCATTTGATCAATGAAGGAGAACCTTAAATTAAAAAAAAATATATATGCATTTTTGTAATAGTGGAGATTATTTTGACTTTAAAAAAAAATTATTTAGATTTTTATTCTTCAAATTAACTTTAACTCGACGCCATTGTGGCCCTTCAGGCCTTTGATTTAATGTTTGTTTCTTCCACATCTGTGATTGTGATGCTTGGGGTGATCTCGATGTGGGGTATGTTTTCATTTGAGACTTCATTGTTCATGTGATTGGCATTAGTTTTCTTGAATTTATCATGTTTATCAGCCAGTTGTTTAAGGTATGGAAATACCTCCTTTCCATAGCTGTCTTTTGCGTTTTCCTGAATCTGGCTAGTTCCTGTTGTTACGAAAAATGTAACTTTGAATAACGTCTTCTGTGTTTTCTGAGTAGTAAGGGGTATAGTCTGGAGTCAGTAAAATGAGGTCACCTTCACAATCTGGGTCACTGAATGATGTCAAGGTCAGGTCACCTGGGTCACTAGGTCTGGGTCAAGGTCAGGTCACCTGAGGTCAATTCACCTAGGTCACCTGAGGTTAAGATCAGGTCACTTGCTAGGGTCAGGTCACCTTGATGAATGAGGTCACCCTGATGAAGGAGGTCAGGGTAAGGACCGCCTGGATAGTTTTGAGGTCACTAACAGTCTGGAGTCACCCTTATAATTAGAACAGGCTTATGTCACCTTCAGAAGGTCACCTTGATATTTTTCCCATATAAATATGTATGGCATATATCACAATGTGTTTTTAAAACAGCAATGGATGAATTTAAGAACATAGATAATTATTGAAAAATAAATGGAAGAAAAGCCGAAGAAGTTTTTATTCCGCTTAAGGGAAAAGCCTACCAATTATTTTTCCATAGAACTCTATACAAACCATAGGACCTCTCATTACTATGACAATAGCAGCCCAATCTTTGCTTCATTTTAAGCACTTTCAGAAATTTTCAAAAAAAATACATGTCACGTGGCGTTTATAGGTCAAATTTGCACTTGTTTACAACTTACAGCGATCAGCAGTAAATGGCACCCTGCATAAAAGATAACCCCCACTCCTACAATCTCCTCTGACATTTCTGTATTTTCTGCAATATTTCCTCATCCCATCATTTTTTTCAAACATTTATATTTTGGCTTTAAAACGAAAATAATTACATACCTGAATTCAGCCAATCGCCTGACGCCTATCCATTTATTCCGGACAATGTTACAATGTTACAATGTCTATAACTTTTTCTCTGATGTCAACATCCGGTGCATTGGTACTCTTATTCCTCAAAGGTATGTCTCATTTTCATATATTAATTAAGCTGCTCTTGTAAGCGTATGATACTTTTAATTTATAAGTAATAAAAAGATGTGCAAACTTGAAGACTTTGACTCTAGTCTAAGTCGTTTCATAATCCGAGGACCAGAAGTATATTAGAAACATGATTTATGACAAAAAATTCGTACCGATTGTAATTATATTTTAATAGTGACTCAATACATGCATATAAAGGACTGTATACATGGTAAAACTAAAACATATGTAGTTTTGTTCACATCACATAACATTGTACAGAGATTCAAGACTCTGATTTAATATATAAAAAATGTTAATAATGTTTAAATCATTTAAAACAAAGTTCCCATACTGAAAACTTATTGTAACGGTTCATCACTATTTTGTTCATTTCACAATTTGTTTATCGAATTGCAGAAAACTTAACACGCTTTTTTTCTGGCTCATGATCATCTGTGTATTTGTCAGCCAGATAGTTGAGAATGATTTCACTTTGTACCATATACATGAATATGCGTTTCTGAAGGGCCTTTAAAACTTGAAATTCTCGCGAAGCGGTTACATGGGGCTCGACGAACCTCTGATTTAAGGCCTCGTATTTGTTTGGGTTCTTTCTCCTATTAAAAAATACAAATTTATGTTAAAAGTGAATACTAGTAATCGGATAAAATTATCATTATACAATTATTTATTTCGCTAAGAGAGAAAGAAAGAGAGAAAAAATTATATTTTATATCCTTTACAATAGTCACATCAACTCATTTACCTACAGTTCGTGGATAGAATCCTCCACATTTAAAAATGATGTCGATTTTGTGGCGGGAGGCCAGTTCTGGTCGATATGAGGCGAATAGGTACTATATTCAAATTTTTTGAAAGGATATTGGTAATATCTTACGTATAAATATAAATAAAATTTGAAGGAAATTAGTGTATATCTTTACCTTTTGAAAGGAAGTTCTTTAAATTGGCCGCTTCTACTTACGTATCTGCGTGAAACGTAAGCAAACTTGTTATCACATACCAATGTGATTAACGATAATAGTACAGACATTAACCTACTTTAAAAACTCAATTTAAACTGCATTACATTTCCTATATGAACGCAATAATGTATGAAATACATGTACCCCTTTTTTAACATCTGCATATTAAACTAGAAAACTGACCAGTCAGAAAGGGCCCCGCTATGACAATTAATATAGAGAAGTGAAAAAAAACTCTGAATTCAATCCTCTTTGTATTAACACTGAATCATCTTTAAAATTTCAAGATAATTCCTGAATGTCCAAAAACTCTAAATAGTAACCTTATATCTGCATAAAACAGGGATAACCTCATGTCTTATAAAAAACTAAATTAAATGTGTATTTAAGAAAGATTTAAACAGGTGTTCTATAAAATGCAAGCCTTCAGTGAATGCAGATACATTGTATCACCCAGGGTTGACCTCAACTTCAAAACAAGCATCAGTTGCAGACAAAGGTGTTCATTAATCTTCATATGACAGATAGAGATAAGCCTCTAAATTTTCTGCAGCAGGCAAGATAATTAATCCATGGGGATTAATTGTTCTGCGCTCTCATCCTTTCCTTCTAAATTTACAATAAGATTTTTTTTCAGAAATGACAGAATGGGTTTTTTTTATCTGATTACCTGTTAAAATTAACAGCATTATAAAGGCAGAAAAAAAAATAAATAATTAAAAAATAAAATAGTGAAAAAGGATATCGTAATATATATCTTGAGTTTAGAATTCAATAAAATTATCATAAATCATTGTGTACGATATATTTTAACCAAAATAAATTATGAATATTATATTTTAAATCCATATTTCAAATAATGAACACAATACTACACATTATTCAAAATTGACCTTAACTTCAAAACAAAGTTCATTTGCAGACACAGGCAGTACAGTAATAAATTTCAATGAGACAGATAAAGATAAAGCTTAGGATTTTCTTCCTGTAGAAGGTATCCCAAAGGACAAATATTGCACAGCCTTCCAAGTATACAATGGTAACAACATTCTCAGCAGTTATCTCTCTTTGCCCATTCATTCTTATGCATAGTTAAAGTCTTCCCAACCACCCCAGCTCAAAACCAGAAGACATAGAGAACCAAACTTAGCATCAACATTTTTATTTCTGCCTACTGAACTACCATACCAAATTTGAACTTGATTGGGCTACCATAAAAAAGTTATTAGAAAAAAACAGAAAATTTGTGGGCGGAAGAGTGACAGACGGACGGACAGAGTGATTACTCTAGTGCACCCGCAAATTCCTTGCGGGGCCCTAAAAATGTTTTTATTTTTTTCTCATTATTTTTTCCCCACAAATTTATCTGAACACAAGCAAGCATGCACAGGTATGACATGATTTTTTTTTCATATCTCAATAAACGTTATAATAGTTAAACCCACCCAATAACGCGGTATTTAGGTCATTCACACACAATGTTTTTAATTTGTTTCCAAAATTTAGAGTGTCTGTTTTAGTTTTGTTTAATTGTATTAATATGTTTTTTTCGAACATCTGCAATTTAAAATGTTTAATTGTTCTCATTATTTTTCCCTACAAATTTATCTGAACACAAGCTTCATAGGTATGACATGATTTTTTTCATATCTGAATAAATACATCATGTTATATAAATGTTCTAAAAGATAACCCACAAAAAAGCCGTATTTAGGTCATTCCCACCCACAGGACCGTCCTAGTGTATAAATTCTTAAGTACAATTAAATAAATATCGTTAAAATTAATTTATCAAATGACTATTCTTTATTTGATGGACATAGATTTTAATCAAAAAAAAAAAAAAAAAAAAAGTTGTATAAATGCTTTGTGTATTCTTAATACTGATTATATTATTATTTGCTCGATATTGAATCACTTCATCAATTAAAATATTAATGACAGCAACAGGTTCGGTTTACTGTTAATATTGCTATTAAACTACATATGTCATCAACTTTAATTTATATAAAAAAGGACCCGCATTTTTGTCAGTATCCGTTGATACCTAATATGGGTATCCATGCTGTCATGTGACAATTTTGCACGCGCTGAGTTTCAGAGGGAATATCTGGACGCCATATTAGTCAGAGACAATGCATATGGTCAAGCGATTTGTTGGGTTCATGTACATCAGGTATATCATGTTGGCATTTTTGCCAACCATTATCAGTGGCTATCCCAGATGCGGATTATGTATAGCAAACAATGGTGTAGCGAAGTGCATTGACTTAGTTGCTGCGCCCTGTATACGAATGTTGAATCATGGAGCAAAGGACGTGCGGGACATTCTTGTGGGTAGATGCGGCCAAAAAGTTGACCCTGCTAAGATGGCCATATTAACCGAGTTCAATAGAAAACGATGTAACAGTAAGTACTGCACTGCTTTGTAGCCAAAGAATCTTTATTTGATGGTTTATGTATATAGATATTCAAAGAAAAAAAATGTTTAAAAAAATGCAGTCTTAGCATAACGTTAGGTGTGGGGTTTTTTTTTTTAGCTTAATCTAAATAAAACGGAAAAGACCGAGTCTATTTTTAGCAAGGGAATGTTTGCTCTGGTTGTCCCACAATGCACCTTATCTGAAAAAAATGTTTACAGAGAAACGCATAGGTATCCTATTTCCCCGAAGGGTTCAAATCATGACCGAGGCAAGATAAATCCCGAATTCCCCTTTGATAGATAGCAGTTCTTCCACCAGGAACATGGTCAATGGCACTCCATTAATTGGGACCCCCACAGAGACCCCCATGGATAGCAGTTCTTCCTCCAGGATTATTGTCAGTGTCACTCCCTTAACTGGGACTCCCCACAGAGACCCCCATGGATAGCAGTTCTTCCGCCAGGATTATTGTCAGTGTCACTCCCCTTAACTGGGACTCCCACAGAGACCCCCATTGATAGCGGTTCATCCACCAGGACCATTGTTGGTGGCACTCCTTTAACTGTGACCTGTCTAAGTAGGACCCCCGTCTTATCAGACTATTGTAGTTGATGGTAAGTTTTTTGTTTCTCTTATTGTTTCCATAAACAAAAACAAAACAATTGATGCTAGTTTGATACATTGATTTAGGAAAATGTGTTTTAATTATTAATTGATACAGTGGGAAGAAGAAAAAAAAGAAAAGTTAAATTAAGTACTTCCACACTAACATTTAATTATGTATTGTACATTTCTATCGCGTATAATGTATTATTTTTGTATCATTTATCATTTCATAATGTACATATAATTATTTTTGTAGATTCTCAGAAGAAAAAAGAGGATCATGACCTGTTTGTGGATGACGAGTGGAAAAGTTTCACACTTATTGTTCCTTTAAATCTTGGTTTTATTGTTCCTGTAAATCTTGGTTTTAGTGTTTGTATTTTTATTGGCATGTTAATTTTATTCAAAGATAAGTTTAACAGGCTGAAATGTGGAACTAAGATATCCAAAAAGAAATTTAAGAGAAATCGTGCAATATTTAAACCAAGACATGGTAAATTACCTTCCAGGTCAGAAATAGATTTAAAACGAATGCAGTCATACATGTACATGTCTGCATCTGATGATAATGATTATGACTCTGTAATGTCTGACAGAGAATCTGTGTGTAAATAATGCTACAAGTTTTGCAGAAGTATGTGAGGGTATATGTTGTTAATTTTTCTTTCTTCAAATTTTGATAGGAATGCTAGCATGGGCTGTTGAGACGACCATCATCATTATTTTAATTCTTCTAAAACGGTGGTTATTGGCAAATTTGAAGTGCCAGTGTTGCAGTTGCGTAACCCCAGCACCATCAACTTCTGATACCCCATCTGTACCCCAGCACCACCATCTACACCTGTGTCATGTTCTACTCCACCAGTTGCACACTTGAATCCAACATTCACCCCACAGACAGCTGGTTTGGAAATGGATTTGATGACACATACTCCTCCTTCCTTGGCCACAACCCCTAGCACAATCAGTCCTACCCCTCCAAGCACTGTGAGATCTACTAAGCCCCTGATAAGTCCTGAGGGAGCAGTTTCCTCTCGTACAAGATCCAAGACACCAAGGAGACTTAGCCTTTAGATTGTTAACAAACTTTTTATTTTACCAACTCCTAATAGGTACAGGGCTTAATGAAAATTGTGTGATGCAATGGCATGCATGTTCTTTTTCTTCAATTTTGTAAGCATCTTGAGTGATTTTTTTGTTAAAGAATAGAATGTGTGCGTACATAAAAGGCATTGGTTAACTTTTCAACCAACTTAATGTTTTTATGCAAGTAGTTAGCATGTGTAAGTATACAATAAACGTTGGTTAGTTTTGTTTAGCTTTTTGACCAACTTAATGTTTTTTAACCAACTTAATGGTTTTTTATGCTAGCAGGTAGCATGTGAAAGTATACAATAAGCATTGGTTAGCTTTTTAACTAACTTAATGTTTTTTATGCTAGCAGGTAGCATGTGAAAGTATACAATAAGCATTGGTTAGCTTTTTAACCATTTTGTTTTTTTATGCAAGCGGGTAGCATGTAAAAGGTGACAATAAGCATAGGTTAGTCTTTTTTAAACCATTTGGTTTTTTTGCAAACGGGTAATCTGAGGGCATGTAATAGGCATTACGGGTTAGTTTTTTATGCGAGTAGAATGTAAAGGTACACGAAAATACTCAGTGTAGATTTATTAATGTAGGTATCCAATGTAAGTTTATCACTAAATTCGATTATGATTTAAATATTGTAAGCTCAACCAAACAACTCCTGTTTTATGTAGTTGTATTTAATATTCAGGTACATATTCATATATTAAATGGCGGAAACGTTTTTATACTTAAGGATAGAATGTGTGGGTACCCATAGGCGTTGGTTAGCTTTTAACCATCTTTATGTTTCTTATGCAAGCGGGTAGCATGTAAAAGGTGACAATAAGCATTGGTTAGCTTTTTAACCTTTTTTTTTGCAAACGGGTAATGTGAGGGTATGTAATAGGCATTGGGGTTAGGTTTTTATGCAAGTGAATAGAATGTAAAGGTACAAGAAAATACTCAGTGTATATTTTTTAAAATAGGTGTCCAATGTAGGTTTATCACTAAACTTGGATATGATTTGAATATTGTAAGATTGACAAAACAACTCCTGCTCAGTGTGGTGGTATTTAAAATTCAGGTACAGATTTATATTAAAGGGGTGAAATATGTTAATGCATGTGATCTTTAAATTTTCTGATGGTGTGACTTAGAGAATATGATTGTTAGTTTTTTTTTGTTTGCTTAAAGTTAAAGTAGATTTCTTCTTTCTTTTTTTTACCTGAAATTTTTACCAAATTACCAAAAAAAAATATAAAGTTGTAAATACAGTTCGAAAGCCTTCTTTAAACATTTGAGGTGGGGTTTTTTTTTCAAAGTAGTATTGTGTATTTCAAGTTGAGATACAGGTTTCTGTAAGAAGTGAAACGTGTTAGTCTGATTTACCCTTGCAGTTCATTTTCTTGTGAATATTATAATTTAATCACAGAATGTGAGAAGGCATTTTTTTCTTTTTAAACACGTTGTGAAACTTTATTCTTTTCTGATTAATAAAAATTGTTTTTAAAATAAAGTCTTAGTTTTTATTTTGGTGTGCAAAAGTATTGGAAAATTTATTAAATTTAACGAAATTATGAATTTTATTGATTTTTAAGATGAAAATAACGAATAGTGTTCCATCTATAACTCGGACAAAACAGAAAAATAGTCGTAAGGAACTGTTAAGAAATATTTGGACATTTACTGTTTACCATTAAAAGAGACAACCCAGAGCAAAACTGTTAAACAGTTTTAAGCAAAACATATATTTCTTTTGATCTCTCAATAAACATCTTACCTTTGTTCCGAATCAAATGTGTAGCAGCACAATCAATCTTTCGCCGAAAATTTTTCGGAAGTCTGCAGAGAATATTTTTATTGTAGCCTTCTTGTCTTTCAGGTGCCGTAAAAATCCACAGGAAATGAGATAGAGTGAAGGTGGAGCGTACGGTTCATCCTCTTTTATGGCGTGTTTTCTAAGTGTTAGCATTTTCTTGAGAATCTATCAATATGGTACGTCCTTTTCTGATAAAAGTGCAATAAAACGGGTACTTGCCGTAGCAATTACGTTGACAGTCGGTTTCATATAAAGTACAATCATAACATCGGCATCATTCAACTCCGGGAAATTCACGTCAAAATTTACCATCCCTGAAGCAAAATCAGTTACAAAATCCATGTGGTCCAGTGAATCAGCATGGTGGCTATATATGTATGCATGCATGTCTGTAACATATACAATTTATCAAATCATTCAAAAATAGCGTTTAAGACTTTTCGAAATTAGATTGAACTTCAGCTAGTTGTTTATTGCTTTCAGTTTTCGCTTTAAAGGTCAACTGAAACGGTTTTTTTATTTTTTAAAAGAATGCGTTTTTAGTAAGTTTACGTTAAAATAAAAATTACCACACTTTTATTTTTGTCACCTTATTGATGCACAGGTAGACATTAACAAAAAACGCAAAGAGCAGGTAAAGACTACATGTAAAGAAAAGACTAACATTTCTTTCTTTTTTTTGAAAAAAAAATATCAGCTTTAATATATTTTTAAAATCTGTTACACTATTTTTCTTGTGTTCTTTGTCTGTGGTAAAAAATAAAATGGAAATTTTCTCAAAATTTGATGATCCTTTCCTTTGATACATGTACCTTCGATTAAACATGAAAGTGAAATAGAAAACTGAATAAAACTGGTTTATTATGAACTCGATATAATAATTAAACTTAATGATGACACCGTAATCAATACTAAGTATTAGTAAAGGTTTATATACGTATGGTCACAGCTAAAACTATGCAACAGTCATCAAAACATGTTCACTTAAATATTACTGATGCGTAAATTTTATGAATGTCTTTTATCAAACCTAACAATGTACAAACTCGTGCATTTTTCACCAATTAATATTTACACACTCTGTTCACTGCTTTTGTTCTTCTTGAAAATGGTAAGAAGTCCATTGTTGACGGATTTAACGGCATTCATAAGTTCATCAAATCTCCTGTCAAAGTTTTCCACAAAGTGAACTAGGCTGTGTTTTCTTTTTGGCGACATCCTCCTGTTCCCTTTATTCGCCATGAAGTTCATTTTCTGACTCGTTTCTTCCTCCTTGAATAAAACTTTCGTCATGGTCCGAAGGAAGTTTCCAGCAGAATATGCCTCCATCCTAGCTTTCTGTTGGATAGCCTTGTTGACCACGAATTCACACTCTCCACGGACGATATCATTAGGAGAGTTCACTTCATGCAGTCAATGGTCAATCAGTACAATCATACTGTTGACAACACTGAAGTCAACATGTAAACAGCTGTCGATGGGTCGGTCCACTGGAACAATCCTAATGGGCTGGGTCAATTCGAACAATCTGTCTTGAATTTTCCCTCGGAGAGTTTTCAGAGGCAGGCTCTTCAACGACATCCTCTTCATCAAGTCTCTCGACAAACAGTTCATTTGGAAGTAGAGTTCCAACGCAGTTTTCTTTGTCAAATAGACGAATTACACTCAAGGGTTGACGACTTTAGGTGATGACGGTAACCTCAGGAGTTGTCCTTAGTGGTGGTGTTAATTGACGCAGATAGTCACTAAGACCGCTGATTTCCTGTAGTGACTGACTCTCTAAAATTTCCACAACTCTTCCAAGTTTTCGGTTGGTTTCAGCCTGGTGTGTTGCAATAGTGTCCAATGTACACTGAGGCAACTTAAGCACTGGGCGGTTGGACCAAACATCTATCTTTGAACTGGACAGGTTTCAACTGGTTGCTCTCTTGTAAGCCTCCTTTATTTCCTTATCATCTTTCAGCAATACAACTGAATCTGTCATCGTACCACAGCTTGCTTTCTGCTGAGAAAAGTTGTTTACTTGTTGTTCCAGAACATCCACTTGATCGGGGGTGAGGTCTTCATAGAAGCATGGCTGTCTGTTTGGCGATGCCGAGGCATCAGAAGAAGTCCCTTCATCATGAAAAAGGATTCGGAATGGTCGTCCATCATTATGTGAAAGAGGGGAAAAAAGTTAGAATGCATTTTCCTCAAGTTTGATTTTGTCCCATTAAGGTGGAAGGCTACATCGTCAAAACATGTTTAACTTCCGTTCGAAACGCCATTGTGTTCCGGATTGATAACATTATGTCGTGGTACAAAATAGCTATACACCGTTTAATTGAACTCTTCTAACCAAGGAGGTGAGAAAGGACTGAAATCACCAAAACGCTTAGAAAATAAGTCAATTTTCTTCCTGTTCAAAGCTTTTAACTAACATTGATTATCAGCTGTTTTTTACGGTAAACGTGGAATCTAAATAATATACAGTTTCCCTGCTCTGCTGCTATTGGCAATACATTTTTGTCATGTCATCTGCAACAGACGATCCTACATATGTGGCGGATTATCGATATAGGTAAGCAGATGTCAAATTTTCATTTAAACTATATATGTATGATGAATATAAAACGAAAGTACCGTAGTACGATCTCTTGAATTGATCCTAACTTCCCAAATTTAAAAAAAAAACATTTGCAGTAAAAGACTTTCATTGAAACTTTTGCTATTGTATATAAAAAAAAAAGTAAAAGGCAATTTAACTACTAATATTTTGTTTTAAAGAGTTAAATATATATAATGCATTCATCAAAAATATAATTTTTCAGCTTCAAACATTATCATAAGCACTACTAATCTTATATCTACATATTTAGCATAGACTTGTTCCTTTTTTAATTTTTCTTCGTGATTTTTATCAATTAAAAAATTGATCCCAAGATATTTGAGACCACGTAAAATAAAGAAAGACAACTCTTAAACAGGATCTTTTATACCAAGATTTTTGCAATAATTAAGTATTTCCTTTAAGTTTTCAATTTTATTCAATTTCTTTTCTTCATCCTATTAACCAACGAATATTCTTTATATTTTCAGGTTTTTGTAGGATTTTGTCCAGCAGTTTGCCTTAAAAGAATTTATTTATATTTTAGTTTCATATTTATGTGGATTCCAATAAAAATCATACAAACTTCATTCATGATTATTTTGTTTTTCATTTCTAAACTTAATAACATTTCACTTTCATAAGATTTTTAAAACAGAATTGTGTAATAATTTGATAAATATGGGGTTATCTGGAACCAGACTGATATTTTAAAAATTCTCTAGAAAATAGTGTATTGTATTTTGAGGTCTATTATTGTTGAATAATGTGCCTAGTATTGGTAACAAATGCATGCAACAAAAATCTCCTACACTTATATGGTGTAGAGATCCACCTTAAAAAAACCCAGTTGTCCCTCATGAATAAAGGTTGTATATTTCCATACCTGTAGTCAAATATTGAACAATTATTTCTACTGTTTATATATGTGGCAACCAGATCTAGTGGCAGTTCAAACTGTTATCATTATTTTTATTATTATTTATAATGAACTATTAGACTAGTACATAATTTTCAAATGTAACTGTTTCTCGCAAGTGACAGAGTATAAACAAATACAGTTTTAGAAAGTTATCATTGTAATAAAGAATTTCTGTTTATTACTCTATTATCTTATAAAATACCGGCAGTACCTTTTAGCCTTCCTGTAGTACTTTACATATTTTACAAAGTATAACCATTTTTTATTAAAACAAGTAAGCAAATCTTTTAAAGTACCTGTACAAATGAGCAAAACTTTTGAAGTCATTTCATATCCCATATATAAATTTACTTAATACAGTATTATTGTAAAATAATAACATTTATGTAAACTTTATGAGATTTCTTTTAATGTGATTTAGCATTGTATGTATTGTACCTTGAGGGGTTCAGCATCATGGGTTACCGACAATGCTTCTTGTCCAATCAAATGTCAGGCAAAAAGAATCGCACAACGTTGAGAAACTGACTAGAGAGCAAACTTTTTGTACTAAGTGGATCAAGTTCAGAAATGGCAGACGACGGCTTCAAAGTTCTATGACATTTGCCATACAAATATGTAAAGACCAAGTGTTTCCCTCATCAAAGGAATCCTGAACTTTGTGTCCAACATCGAGACACCAGCAATCCAGTAGGGGAAGATGAAAGAGAGAGTAGCCCTTAAAGAGTACTCTGAGATTACGAAGATACACCATCCATCATTTTCAGCTAGATGGAGTGGTCTGGTGCTCAACCAACACTATCCTACTCTTGGAGCCAACGCAGATGCAATGACTGACTGTGTTGTGGTAAAAGACTTGTGGAGATTTAGTGTCCGTTCAAGATCAGAGACACTATAATCCTCGTGAAGTCAAGTTCCTAAATCAGCCTTGGTCGATACTAGTATACTGCTTGACCGGCGGGGGACCCAGGAATTCTATTCTTGTTAACAGTGTAAATAACAGAGACAACTCGAACTTGATATTGGATGTGTGTCTAACGTTCTGCACGAATGAGGAAGATCAAGTTTTCTACTCAAATACTTGACCAGAAAATTTGAGTTTGCCAAAAGTGGAAGTCGACCAAGACCATACACATACGAAAAGACAGTTTTTCTATGTAAAAAAGACTGATGTTAATAGAAACTTGCCAGAAAGAGCAAATATTAAACAACTGAAGGACACTATAAAGTACCACTGTATAAGATCAGTACAGCCATTTGTTATTTCAGTGAGGGAGAGGAGTTGTTTCACTACTTTTCGAAAGCTACAGTTCATGCATCCTACCCGCAGAAATCATATTCAGTGACACTTACTATTTTAGAGAACGGCCACAAAGGCGTCGAGCTGACATGTTATTATATATAGATTGATATCAATTAATAATTTGAATTTCTGTACTGTACTAATAGTCGTATATCTAATAATACAGAGTTATATCTAATAATACAGAGTATTAGAATAAAAGAAGGAAATAAATTACGTTTTGTGCTGTTTCAAAAACAATAATCAGTATATTTCGTTATAAAATAGGTAGTGATGCGTTTATAATACAATAACTCATCATGGTTACAAAAAATCGAAGAAATTTCAAAGTTTAAAGTAAAATCATGTTCTTTCTGCTTTAAAAAGTCTTTGCACAGTTTCCACAGGCTCATAATTTGAATACATTAACAGTGTGTCCCTAATTATAATAAAAAAAAAACATACTTTTATTTATTTCAATTCCCGTTTGAAACAAGATTACCTATGCTATGGTTGTTTACAAACAAATCCATAACACGTGCTATCTAAAATGCTCGGCCAAACCAAGTGCATTATCGTGTTTATTAATTGCAACAAAATCTCTAGATAAGTTTATCGCTTACAATTATTTTCGAGACCATGCCCGATAACAAAGAAATTTACATATCAAATTTTATTTCTATCGGGCACGGTCTCCAATCAAAATGTAAGCGATAAACTTAAATAATATTTTAGTTAATGTTTACATTGCACCTTATTGTATTCATCCGCCATTTCTTGATTAAGCAAATTTATGCTAATGCAATGAGTTGTCAATAACCAGGGAGGCAAAGTTGGATTTTTTATACACAATTTAGTTGAATAAAAGGAATACAAATCTTGTAATACGTTAATACTTCAAGGAACTTATTTTTTATGTGCATTTAAAAGGCGGTGCAGAGCATGAATTTTTGGACGATTGCCAATCCAGACGATCGCTCGAAGGCTGCCGAGCATTAGCTACTATAAATACTGTTTGTGAGAATGTTGTCAGAGTGTTTAATGGGACAATTTTTTTTTCAATATTTTAAATTTCTTCATCCTCTCAATTACACGCTCGACATGAATCCTCAACTTGGCAATAGTCCTTGTCTGTGCCTCCTCCTGTGGCGTTAAGTTTGCCCTATCTCCCAGATATGGAGGAATAACTATATGCACCTTTTTTCAACAATAAGTCCCGTATGTTAAAAACTCGATCCACCATGACAAGATCTCCCTCATATAACTTATTTAAAATCCCACTTTTCTTAAAAATATCTTTGTCAGATATTGAACTTTCATAGACATCGGAAATAAAAGAAATAGCTCCAGATTGGGTGATCCCAACCAAGACTTTGCATTTCCAATAATTTTTGAAAGACGAATACAAATTCCCTTGTTGTTCATAATTTCTTGGAGCTTGGGTGAAGAATTCTGTGGCATCCAGGATGACTCTTACATTTTTAAATTTTCTGAAACTTTTAGGAAGATGCTTTTGAATTTTTTTTTCGAGAAGGAAACATGATGTTTCAAAGTCTATTGAATTAGTGAAAAAGAAACTGTATCCATGTTGTGATAATATTATTAACAGTTGATATTGCAATGCTAAATCTGTAATCTAAATCTTCATGGAGAAGGCCCAGTCTCAATCGTATTAAAGTTAATAATAATTCATCCTGTGATGTGAGCTTCCGCTTTGCTCCCTTGCCTTTCTTGGATTACTCACCCCTGAAATATTTCTTGTGTTTGGTCCAAGAAAATTCCAAAGGCAAAGGAATTGGGAATATGAAAGTCCAGTGTAAAAATGCATGTCTTTATCACTTTCTTTGAGGTTTACAATGCTAAGTTCTTTTGATTTTGCTATTGGATTAATTTTTAGCCGGGCTCTGCTGAAAGCAGAGTCCTGGCTATAGGCAGGCCAATTGCCAATGTTACTATAAATAGCACAAATGAACAAAAAACCAAACAGCGTCAAGGTAAAGCTTCCGCTATACCAAATAGTTACACAAAGAGCCACGTTTTGTCAAAAGTGTTGGCATTTTGTTTCTTTTTTCTAAATTTCGAATGAATTGTCTATCTTTTTTAGTTTTCTTATTAATAACGTGTTTTTAAAACATTACTATGCATTTTGAACTCATACAATGCGCATGAATTTCCATGAACTACTTTGCTGCACGATGAAGAAACGGGGATTGGATATATATTGCTTGTTGCAAAATTCAAGGCAGCAACTGTTGAACTTTTTAACTTCTACTAGACAGACTTATTTTTTGTTTATAGCCGCTTACAAAATTTGGTCGCTCTCTGATGCTTTGCCGACATTAAAAGCATGAGAGAGAGAGAGACAGAGAGAGAGAGACAGAGAGAGAGAGAGAGAGAGAGATTTTCAGTCTTTACTACACAATATGCACAAGAAAGCATATTGACGCAAGCGTCAAATGGGCCGCAAAAATATTTGTTGAATGAATCATTGATTGTTAAAATAAAAACACCCCACAAAGAAGAAAATAAAAGTTGGTTGTACTAATTTTTATGGTAAATTTTAATATACTTTCAGCAACTTGTTTTGAAGTAAGTTTAAGAAATATTTTATTCAAAAATATACATATAAGTATATAAATGAATCTGGATTGAACAGCAAGCAATACTAGCCTATATTAGTTCTCTCCATCTGAGATTGAAGTTTAACATTTAACTATTATCATAAAGAATCGATTACGTTACTGAAAGCATTTCTAACGGAAATTGTATGATCATTGCCATAGTATGAAGTAATGGAGAACACACTGCATGATTTGTACATTACTCTAATACAAAGTTCAACAAATCATTTTTCTCTTGGAGATTATGAATTTCAAACGGTTAACCATTTTGGGTTTTTTGTTGTTGCATAGTATTGAATGAAAACTTAATGCATTAATTTAATATATGATTTCAAGGGACCTCATAATTAAGTTCAAATTTTCCAGTCAATTCAAATTTTCATTTCTGTCATATTCTTGCGTAAATAAATGATATAAGATTAAAATAAATGTCATTTCATGATATTTTCTACCACATTTTACATGGGAATATAATAAATACACACGCAGAGTCATTTTATTTGACACGGCTTATAGAAATTCAAATACATCATTTACATAAAATCTAATGACATTCAGGTCTTTAGTATTTCAGGTCTTTAGTATGTCCCGCATACCGATCCTGATGCATTGTTTTGAAAAGAATGACAAACTCCGAAATTTTCCGAATAGATTATAGTCTCGATAAAATCGCGCCAAATACGACAATCTACTAAGTATGACCTACTTTTCATTTATGAATAAAACAAAAAATATGTGATATTTTCTAAAAGGCATAAAACATATTTCTACCTGCAAATTTACTTTAAATTCATAAAAATAAGCATAGTATTAATTCTATTAAAAAAGAACTGTCCCGCAGAAACGCAGTAACAATATTTAAATGTGTATCAAATAACGGACCGCCTTCCGGCGGCCCGTAATAAAGACACACCAAAAGAGCCCGGCTTTCAGTACTTCAGTACTTTGATTATCTTTAGGTCTTCATTCTCGTATTTCAGTTGGTGATTTTCAAGTTTTAAACTTATGGGTTCTTTTAAGACTAAGCACATTGATGTAGTTTGGGTTGAATTTTCCTGAAACTTTCTTTTGGATCCTCTTTCTATTTCAGATGGAAAAGCTTCCATAAATATTCTTTTTAAAATGTTGCTTTTCTGACTGAAAAATAATATTTAAAATCGTTAATTAATTGTAGGAATAATAAATGTGTAACCAGTTTATATGCCAAAAAACAATTGTATTTCATTACCTGTTCATTATCCGTTGCAATGACAAGAGTATGCTGGCGGCTTCATGTTTCTTTATATCCTGGCCGGTGTATGTGTTACATGTACTGTTATCAGTTTCGCCATCAGTAAAACTTGTAGACAGGGCTGTGCTCAGCATGTCTATTTCCTCTGATAATTTTAATTCCCTTCTGACGGCTCTTCTTGGTTTCTTTAAACATTTCTCTATGTTTTAAATAACATAAGCTTAGTTTGTGTAATACGTTAATGCGTAATTTTCTGCCTGAAGATATTAATAAAAATAATTTATATAATTTTGCATATTAAAACATACACATTAGCTTGTATACCTCATATTTTGTAGAAGTTGCAGGGATTGGATCTGGGTGATCAGATGTTGGGCCTGCATTTCCAACAAAATGCAAGCTACAAATATATGTGTCTTTTTTCACAGATTCTGCTGTGAATTTCTGTCGACAACATACTTTAGCCCACCGTGCACATTTTTCAGGTTCTCTGTGTTTTTGTGGAAAACGAATGAAAAACACGTCTTTCATTTCAGCCTTATATGGATATCTAGAATTACTGTTACAAGTCCCATAACAACAGTGCTTTGTGGCCCCCTTTTTAAGAAAAATTTGTCATAATAACAACTGGCTGACCCCACTGCAAGTGTACACTGTTTGTCCGAAACTGTTATGGCTGCTGTGCGGTGCATGATGGGTTAATCTATTTTTAGCAGTGAGGCTGAATTATCGATCGGTGCTATTGGAAAACCATTAATAGATTATCGAGAAAGTGATCAAGTGTTCCGTTTAGAGAGTCCTTTTTACCTCGTATACCACGATGATCGGAGTCGTGCGAATATCTTGTAGTTTTCAGCACGTGTCAATTACTGTCAATCAAAATCCACATGGTACAAATAAACGATATAAGATTATTTCGGTTTGTACGAGTCTTAAATTTCCGGAAGCTCATAATTACATTAATTAGGTATGTGAAAGGGATTTTTATCTATATCAGTTGTTACGATGAACGTAATTTCTTATTTCCTAACAAAACAATGGGTAAAAATCTAAAGTTGTTCACACATGTGTTTTCAGCTGTACTGCATGTCTCTTTAACTGGCGCTTTACTAAATCTTCACCTTAAAGGCCGAGGTTTGGGTATAAATAGCAGCCAATCGGGGAAATGGTGGGGAATATGATTTTTCTTGCCACTTTCAGATTACAGGAGTTAAATTTGAAATATCTCTCAATTAGGTTATATTTAGACTGCAATAGGCAACTCACCCACAATCTTAGAAACAGAAATATGATTTTATTGTGTTTGTTTTATTAGGTCTTTCCACCTTTCAGGTGAAAGACCTCTTGTTTTCTTTATGTTTTTAGGTCTTTCCACCTTTCAGCTGAAAGACCTCTTGTTTTCTTTGTTTTTTATTCTTCTTCTTCTTCTTCTTTTCTATTTAGCTCGGGGTGACTTTTTTATTATTAGAGTTATCCAAACAATTTAAACTTTATGTAATTGCTCATTAAAAGTTATGGTACCAATTGACCCTGTGTCAAAGAACTCCCAGAACTTACAGAGTTATTGCCCTTTGAGAAGGAAATGCTTGTTATCGCTACTCCTCTGAAACCATAAGAGATAGAGATTTGGAACTTTTACCAATGTCTTCATTACACTTAGAGGGTTCTTCAATCTATTCGTACCAAAAAGATCTGAGGCCCCCTTGTAGTAGTTATTGCCCCTGAAAGTATTTAAATTTTCATAAAATCACTTCCAACTTCTTTATTATTTATCATAGAGACTTCGAACCACTTGGGATGGAAGCGTCTACCTTGGCCGAACAAAATGACATAAAGGTCAAAGGTCAAGGTCATTTAAGAAGCTGTTAATTAATGACTTTTTATATCTCTTTTGTTAAGGGTGGTAGAGAAAAACTCTTTTATGGATTTAGTAGGACATCTTAAGACAATTTAAAATATAGCCCCTTGGCTCATACTTTTTAATAATTACACAGTTATAGCCCCTATTGTACGAAATGCTTGTTATCGCTACTCCTCTGAAACCATAAGAGATAGAGACTTGGAACTTTTACCAATGTATTCAGTGCACTTGGAGGGTTCTTCAATCTATTCATACCGAAAGGATCTGAGGCCCCCTTCTAGTAGTTATTGCCCCTGAAAGTTTTTAAATTTTTATAAAATCATTTCCAACTTTTTTATTTTTAGTCGTACAGACTTCGGACTACTTGGAATAAAAGCATCTACCTTGGCCGAACAAAATGACATAAAGGTCAAAGGTCAACGTCATTTGGAAGTCTGTTAATTAACGAATGTTCATCTCATTTGAATTACAGAATTATAGTAAGGGTTTCAATAGCTTGCTGGATTGCGCAATAAGGTATTCAATTGGGTCAGCCAGGTATCACATCAAGTTCTGTGGTTACTCAAGTGGAACTTGTTTTTACAGTCAACCCATTCATTTTGTACAAAGACAGCTAGCCTCTAGAGCACTCTCTTCTATTGTTAGTTAAATCTATTTCTATAGTATTGGCTTGATAATAATAAAAAATCTCTTTAAAAACCATTTATCAATTAATGGCTTCGTTGTTTTCCCATTTTATAGTACAGCATGTATCATAGGTATACTAATTTTTTTTATACCTTATTGAGCAATCTAGCAATTCAATAAAAATATTAGGTGGAAAGACCTCTAATTCTTCTAGAACAACTAGCCTACTAGTTAGGTCTTTCCACCTTTCAGGTGAAAGACCTTTTGTTTTCTTTATGTTTTTTATTATTCTTATAATTTTTCTTTTCTATTTTCCTTGGGACAGCTTTTTTATTTCAAGAGATATTGAAACAATTTATTCTTAATGTTATTGGTCATGAAAAGTTATGGTACCAAATGACCCTTTGCTTGAAAACTCCCAGAACTTACAAAGTTATTGCCCTTGTGTACGAAATGCTTGTTATCGCTACTCCTCTGAAACCATAAGAGATAGAGACTTGGAACTTTTACCAATGTCTTCAGTACACTTTGAGAATTCTTCAAACTATTCATACCGAAAGGATCTGAGCCCCCCTTCTAGTAGTTATTGCCCCTGAAAGTGTTAACATTTCTATAAAATCACTTCCAACTTTTTTATTATTTGTCATAGAAACTTCGGACCACTTGGGATGGAAGCGTCTACCTTGGCCGAACAAAATGACATAAAGTTTAAAGGTCAAAGTCATTTGGATATCTTCTAATTAATGAGTTTATATATCTCTTTTGTTTAGTGTGGTAGAGAAAAACTTTTTCATGGATGTAGTAGGACATCATAAGACATTTCAAAATATAATCCTTTGACCCTTATCGTTAAACAATTCTAGAGTAGTTGCCCCTATTGTACAAAATGCTTGTTATCGCTACTCCTCATTAACTGTTAGAGATAGAGACTTGAAACTTTTACTAATGTATTCAGTACACTTAGACGCTTTAACCTATTCATACCGAACGGGTCCAAGGTCTATTTCTAGCAGTTATTGCCCCTGAAAGTTTCGAGCAATAGAAAAAACACAAATAACTTTTGAATCAATAATCATAGATACATCGGACCACTTGGTATTAAAGCGTCTACCTTGTCCGATCAAACTGACATAAAGGTCAAAGGTCAAGGTCAAGCAATAAAACATTGCTTACTTAATCTTTTGACACTTTTTTCTGAAGTAACGCAGATTAAAAAATACTTTTTTCTATTGAAGCAATCCTATTTTAAACATAAAACACAATGAGGTGGAAAGACCTCTAATTGTTCGAGAACAATTAGTCTACTAGTTTCTTCTTCTTCTTCTTTTTTTCTATTTAGCTCTGGGTGACTTTTTTATTATTAGAGATATCCAAACAATTTAAACTTTATGTAATTGCTCATTAAAAGTTATGGTACCAATTGACCCTGTGTCAAAGAACTCCCAGAACTTTCAAAGATATTGCCCTTTGAGAAGGAAATGCTTGTTATCGCTACTCCTCTGAAACCATAAGAGATAGAGATTTGGAACTTTTACCAATGTCTTCAGTACACTCAGAGGGTTCTTCAATCTATTCATACGGAACGGATCTTAGCCCCTCTTATAGCGGTTATTGTCCCTGAAAGTATTGAAACTTCAATAAAATCACTTCCAACTTTTTTATTATTTATTATAGAGACTTCGGACCACTTGGGATGGAAGCGTCTACCTTGGCCGAACAAAATGACATAAAGGTCAAAGGTCAAGATCATTTGAGAAGCTGTTAATTAATGAGTTTTTATATCTCTTTTGTTTAGGGTGGTAGAGAAAAACTTTTTTATGGATGTAGTAGGACATCTTAAGCCATTTTAAAATATAGCCCCTTGGCTCATACCTTTGAATAATTACAGAGTTATAGCCCCTTTTGTACGAAATGCTTGTTATCGCTACTCCTTTGAAACCATTAGAAATAGAGATATGGAACTTTTGCCATTGTCTTCAGTACACTCAGAGGGTTCTTCAATCTATTCATACGGAACGGATCTTAGCCCCTCTTATAGCAGTTATTGCCCCTGAAAGTATTGAAACTTCAATAAAATCACTTCCAACTTTTTTACTATCTATCATAGAGAGTTCGGACCACTTGGAATAGAAGCGTCTACCTTGGCCGAACAAAATGACATAACGGTCAAAGGTCAATGTAATTTAGAAGTCTGTTAATTAATGAATTTTCATATCATTTGAAATATAGAATTATAGTAAGGGTTTCAATAGCTTGCCGGATTGCGCAATAAGGTATTCAATTGAGTCAGCCAGGTATCACATCAAGTCCTGTGGTTACTCAAGTGGAACTTGTTTTTACAGTCAACCCATTCATTTTGTACAAAGACAGCTAGCCTCCAGAACACTCTCTTCTATTGTTAGGTTTACTGTTTATATGATTGTGTAAAGAATATTCACTTGGCTCAGTTTTGCTCATAGTAAGTGGAAAACAATTCAGAAAAGTAAATTAAAAAATGTTTACGATATATACAACATGGAATTCTTAAAGAAATGGCTTGAAAATAAAAAAAAATATATCTCTTTAAAAATCATTTATCATTTCATGGCTTTGTGGTTTTCCCATTTTATAGTACAACATGAATCATAGGTATAATAATTTTTTGTATACCTTTTTTGAGCAATCTAGCAATTCATTAAATATATTAAGGTGGAAAGACCTCTAATTGTTCGAGAACAATTAGCCTACTAGTTTTTAATTAGTTTTTATTTTTGAATTGAAAAACTGAAGCAGAGTTAAATTTTGAATTATGTCCAAACGATTGACAGGAAGAGGCGGAACAAACTTTGTTATTGTTTACACCGGATGCTGACTCATAGCTTATATATAGTTCCCACCCAGACGAGAGTAACCCTCATGCAGATAAAAGAATTGCCTTACCTCAATGTAAACATGTGTTGAAGTTGAACAGTTAATCCACAATGAATCTGATAATACTGTTTATGACCATGACAAATAAATCTAATTAATCTTGGTGATTAATTTTACGTTAAATTAAGTGTCACAAATAAGCATGATATACATGCATTTACAACATGTACAAAGTCTGTTAAAACTCCTACACTCCTCAATTCATTAATCAGGACTGTCAACATCCCCATTTTCATCTTCATTTTCCATTGTCTAATAGAGTGTGTTTGCACTTTTTACTGCTTTCCAGATTACAGTTGACCCCAGCCATTTTACCGCCATCACACTCATCCTTATGTACCGTAACTGGAATTCCCAATCACATAAATCCTTGAATAATAATTATACCCCCGCTCCGAAGGAGAGGGGGTATACTGTTTTACCCTTGTGTGTCTGTCTGTCTGTCCGTCCGTCCGTCTGTCTGTCCGTAACAAAAAATTTTGTCGCATTTATCTCAGCAACTATTTATCGCAGATGCTTGAAATTTTTACACAGTGTTTGTTAAAGCATGCTATATCGTGGGATATATTTTTGTACCAATCGGACGTCAACTTCCTGTTAAATGACGACTTTGCTTATTTTTTAACTAAAATTTTCAAACAAATTTTCGTCAAAGATTTCTCAGCAACTATTTATCGCAGATGCTTGAAAATTTAATACACTATTTGTTTTGGCATGCCATATTGTGGGATATATTTTTGTATCAATCGGACGTCAACTTCCTGTTAAATGAGTACTTTGTTTATTTTGCATATTCACATCAAAGCGGGGGTATCACTAGTGAGCATTGGCTCACAGATATCTTGTTTTCTCTTCTTGCACAAATGCAAATTCGTAATTCTGTTTAGCTGTCGGTTAATCCCTTCAATTTGCATTATCCTGGATTTTTTTGAATTGTTTATACTCGAGCAGTGTTAGCACTGTTTACAGAACACAAGTCTCTAATTGATGCAAAGGCGCGAAAACTGGCCTCTCTGCATGAAGTCATAAAGATAGCAAAAGGCTTACTCATGGGACATTTGAGAGGTAAAAGTGGAGTCTCAGCGTCAATTCATTGGATTTTTGAAACTGAAAACTGGCACTTCCACCCCCCCCCCCCCTAAAAAAAATTACAAATAAAAAGTATCATGATGAAGGGAAAACTCGTAGCTTTTATTCAATTATCTTTATTATCCATTGTTAAATTTGGATTTTTTTTTTATTACCTCCACCCCTCCATTACCTCCACAGTAGGGTTTCAAATTTTGCATATAACTTTTAGTATTAATCAGTTTCTTGGAATGTGAAGATGGCGACTAACCAGACAAAGAAATTACCAAACTTTACAATTGAAATTCAAGGTTATGCTGAATTTAAAAAATCTATTCAGGACAGTATGAAAACAATGAATAAATGTGTTGACCGCAGCGAGAAACAAACCTGCAACCAATGGTGTAATTATGAATGAACTCTTGACATTCTGGATTGAAAATCATGATGACACTGCAAGGAATGACAGAGAAAATGTTTTCCCACCTTCTTATGTTCAGACCAAGAAGAAGGACACAGACCAGCAAATTTTTGTTGCAGCAGAATCATCAATTTCCAATTTAAGCCAACTTTCTGCTGCTCATTCTAAACTTTGTAATGGTTAGCTTACAGTTTTGAAGAAAACAATGAAAGGTCATGTCATTTCCATTCGGTTTTAGTGCAACGTTGATTAGAGTCATGGATATCTTTGGTCTTCATCTCCTTACCTGCCAAACAATGAATATCTTGTAAACCATCGAGTCAATCATGGATATCTCTGTAGTGGAATGCTACCCTCCCATTATACAAGATTTTCTAATGGCGCTGGAATAGGGTGCATCAAAAAGCAACGAAGAAAGTTTTTCTTCCAAAACTACAAAGAGGTGGCTGAGCAGGTGTATAAAGATTCCACTCAGGATGCTCTCTATGCAGAGATTGGCACTTATGAGGAGTTAGATGGAATAAATATTGTTACAGATGCAAGACATGGATGGCGCAAAAATGCGAAGGATACTTCTGTTGTCGCAATTGGGGAAAATTCTCTCAAAGTTATTGACTGTGTTCATGTAACAAAAGCCCAGGACCCGGTATCTCAGCGACACGAAAAATTTGGCACTGTAAAAATATATGACCACCTTCGAAACAAGAGGTTTCAATCAAAGTACACTCACATGACCGAAATCTAAGCATAAACAAATTTGTCAAAGATACTAGGGAAGCAACAAACCAAAATGATCTTTGGCATGCAGTGAAATCCCTGAAAAAGTCCATAAACAACATATCTGCAGGTACGAAAAAATCTGAAGGATGGACATGGAGTGAACAACTCATCGACAAAACAGAGCCGATAGCAACCCATGTTCACTGGGCTATTCGACATTGTGAAGAAGATCCTGTCAAATTACAAGAGTACATGGACAACATCATTCCACATTATGAGAATAATCACAGCAAATGTCACCCTGCATCTAGGTGCAAGATGGATCCAAATTATGAGCCATCACGGATAGTTTTGACAAGCAAGCACGCCAAAAAGTTGCTTGATAAAACTATCAAAGAGTGTGTAATATACAAATATCCCCAGGATTATGTTCTTGGAAAAGACACATTTTATGTTGAAAGTTTCAACAATGTTATGAACATTTTTCAAGACAAGAGAATTTCATTTGGAGATGACCAGTACAGATTTCGTTCTAATCTTGCTGTGTGTCACTGGAACGAGAATGTAGACAGGGAGTTTACATCTGTACACCGGCCCAACAACCCCAAGGCTCCAAGAAATGCAAAGGGAAAGAAAGTGTACAAGAAACAGACTTTCACTTATAGATCAACAATTTGGAAGCAGTTTATTGAAACAATATACTGACACCATTCTGGCATACATTTAATTTACTAGTCAGTATACATGTAGTGGTCTTTATTTGTTGTTATGCACATGGTATATGTAATTGAGAAATTTTAAGTATCACAAATTAATGAAATTTATAACAGTAAAAAAAATCTCTCTATTAAAAATTATCTTTCAAAAATTAAATTTCACTATGTTGTCCCCATTTATTTCGGTAATAAATTTGAGAAATTGACATTAACCTCAAAAGCAAAACTTGTTAAATTTATGTTTTCACAACAATTGTATAACCTGTGTATAAATTCAACCAATTTTGAATTTTATCGATAGTTAAATTTTTTTTAATAGTTTATTGACAGTATACATGTGTTTTTATCATAATTACGTATTATTATTAATTTATAAACATTGACGAACCATAAATACTGGAGATTCTGTGTTGTTTACACTGTCTATAAATCGCTCAGCAGGCAGCACTGAAGCCCGGCTGCTCTGTATTATGTGCTTAGCTATTTTTCGAGGTGACGTAAGTCAGCCTCGTAAGTCAGAGTCCAGCTTCAATGGCGCCCCCCTTTAATCACTACCAGTTGTAGAATCGCATTGCTTTTTTATAATAGAATTTTTTCGTCAATTATATTAATACAACTGAAATGCTATTCAAATTCATTTTGAAACTGATATACGAATAAATAGTTTACATTATGGAATAAACAAGTTTAATAAGATTTTATGAAATTTCAATTTTTATCCCTTCGATATGAAATATAGTTCATATGAAATGTAGACTTCAAAAGCTGTCACAAATAAGTGTTTGCGTTTTAAAACATAACAAAAATATTTTTCTCGAATAATCAACCAAATTGTATCCTCAAAAATAAAATAATAACAAATAAAAAGATAAGGTTGCTGTTGTATTCATTCGCATTATATAAAACAAGCGGCCAGACTCGGCAAGCGGTAAATCTAGTACTCTCTCCTACTCTGATTTCTATAATAATAATATCTATTACTTTCATATCAATGAGAATCGTTTTGCTTCATACAATCATTGCATATTTACTGCATTGAATACACTCACGCATACATCTATATAAAAAGAAAATAGATATAATCCGAGAAAGTCGGCATTAACGCTCTGAGTTTACCGCGTTCTCCATGTGTCTGAAAAAAATGCTAATGACCTAGTTAGTTCACCACCTATAAAAAAATAGTTCACATTGTAATTATATTGAATTTTGAAAAATTGTGTTTATAAATTCGAATTAATACTAAATTGAAATAGTTATTCCAATTTTGTGAAAAGTGTTTTTTTTTAAAGCAGAAATTTATTGACTCGTCAAGCAGCGTACTATTTTCTGTATCCATACGCGCCACGCTATCGTGTTTGTCAACAACATCATCGAGAGGAAAGATTGGCCCCGAGAGAACTGAAAAAGATATTTCTGTCAACGCTTTATGTATCAAGGTAATTATAAAAGTTACAATGTGTTAATTTTAGACAATCTTATCGCATGTTTGTTTTGGGATACATTCTGTTAGTTTTAATACCGTATTAACTGGATGTAAACAATAGGCGTTATCGAAAAGGCAGAGCGCCATTTCCCGCGCTCTTTCATGAAATATCAGTAACTGTAAACATAAACTGAGTTAAGAATAATAAAGGATAAGTTGTATTCGTAATTATGTTGCTTATTGAAGAGTAAAACTTATTTGTTATTTCGAGATAGCTTTCTTTGCAGTATTTTGCGAATCAATATTCCATTGCTTTAATGCGAAACTTGACACTTGCAAGAGTTGATACATTGTATTACATAGATTCAAGAGTGGAAAATTTCTTGGAGTGGTGTTGGTAAATGAAAAACTAGATTGATATTTAGATAAATGATTTGCAAACTTTGATACAATACTTTGAATTATATCTCAGAGTTGACACAAGACTAACAAGAGTTCAAATTTCAAGAGTGGATATTTTCTAGGAGTGGTTCATCATAGAGTGGAATAGATAATGATATTGACAAAATGTTTTTATGAACTGAATAAATACTACAGGAGCATAAAAAAAAAATACTAAAATTTAAGATAATTCTGAAACTCTTTTGATTAAGCTATGAAATTGTTAAAAGACTTACAAAATTAATCCCAGAAAACATCAAACTGAAATATTGAGGAAATTAAAAACCAAGTCCGAAAAAATGTCGTCATCAGATATGAAGTCTACCAGGAAAAGAAAAAAAAATGATATAGAAAGTCATGAAAGGGAGAGTCCGAACTCTGTTAAAAAACCAAAACCTAATGTGAGAAAATATCCGACAGTATTAAAATGCGTTTCTGCTAACATTCATCAAGGTTCAAATAATTTCTCGGAGTTTAGCAGAGGTAAGCAATGCATTGCAAATTCACTTGTTTGCATTGCTTATAATGCAGTTAATCAAAAATTGTTTGAAAATTGGGATTCAAATGATATTCATTTTGTACTTACAAAAGGCGATATTTTGTATAAGCATGCAAGACAGACATGTCCTCATGAATACCTTAACCCAGAGGACTTGCCCCAAAATGTTTGCATTCTAAATCAACTGCTTCATATATCAGCTGTACCAGTTTTTTCAGGGGAAATACAAGCCAATTATAAAGATAATGGTTCCTTTCTCTCGCTTGCTACAGCACTGAATTTATGCTTTGCAAATACCAGAGATGGGGGTATATTTATATGCAAAGGCAGTTCTGTTGCTATATTCTCTTCTGGCACTTTGTTCCACATATTTGATCCACATGCACGTGATTCAAATGGAAACGTTGATGCAGATGGTCACTCTGTTTTGTTGACAGTCAGTAGTTTTTCAAACTTACAAGCTTTATTGAGAAAGCTATTTAGGTGTGAAAGTGCAGCATTTGAATTGTATACAATTTCACTTGTAAATGTAGAAATGATGACTTTTGTCCAAAGACATGTCCAAAGACATGTCCAAAGACAAAATGAAGATAGGTGTTGTTTAACAATGGATAGTATACAACCAGTTTCTAGTCCGTGCCAAACATGTCATACAGGAACTAGTCAGACTCAAAGCAACAATATTCATTTATCGAACAAACAGGAGACAGTGATTAAGCAATTTCATTCATCTGTGAATACAGGCCCATCTTTTGTCTGTAAAAGTTGTTCTCAGATATGGTTTAAACATTCAGTTAGAAAAGCCACTGGAATATGTGAAGATTTTTTGATTAAGCATGGCTTTCAAAAGCAAGACATTATTTGTAACACCTGTCACAAATATTTAAAAGCAGAAAAAGTTCCTCCTTGTTCATTTATAAATGGTTTAAAATTCCCCTCAAAACCTCCTGAATTGAACATTACACCTCTTGAAGAGAGACTTATTGCCCCCAGAATCCCGTTTATGCAGTTGCGAGAAAAACCTCGTGGTGGCCAAATGAGTATCACAGGAAATGTTGTGAACGTTCCTGCTGATGTAACTTCTACAGTTAAAAAATTACCTCGACTCTTAAGTGAAAATGAAACTATACCTTTGAAATTCAAGCGGAGCATGAGTTTTAAACATTCGATGGCATTTGAAAGGATACGCCCAAATAAAGTCCTTGCGGCAACAAAATGGTTAATACAGAATAGTTCTTTATTCAGAGCAGAAGGTATAGAATTGAATGAGTCATGGAATTGCCAAGATGTCGAAACGAAGAAGAAAATGAATCAAATTCAAATTCCACATTGACCGCAAATTCAGTGGAAGAGTCCATCATAGAAGCTTGGACAGAAGAAGGTAGTGTGGAAGAACGGCCAACAGGCAATATGGACACTATGATGCAAAGTGTTGACTTCAGAGAATTTAATCAGGTTTTGAGCATTGCCCCAGGTGAAAACTTTAGTCCTTTAAGTATATTTCAAGATAAAAACGCAGAATTTTTAGCATTTCCTACCATTTATTGTGGTGAAGCAAGACCAGACAACAAATTTAGAAGTGTTCCGTTGCATTACAGTACTATTTGCAAATGGGAGTTAAGAAATGTTGATAGGAGATGCGCTCAATGTGTTCCAAATCTGTTTTACAAGTTGAAAAGAATACAAATTAAGCAAATACAAGACAAAGTAATGCTTGCCATGAGGAAATGTAAACTACAGGGTCAGAAATACACTGCAGCACAAATACTTGACTCACAGACTGCTGATTCAATTGTACGATTGAATGAAGGATTTCATGTTTTACGAAATTTACGAGGCTCACCCCCTTACTGGGAAAAAGCAAAAAGGGACATTTTTGCTATGATCAGACAACTGGGTTTACCCACATGGTTCTGTTCATTTTCTGCAGCTGAAACAAAATGGACACCACTTCTTAGAACACTCGGGGAGTTAATTGAAAATGTGACATACACAGAAGAGGAAATCAGGAACATGAGCTGGGAACACAAAAGTAAACTCATCAAGTCTGACCCTGTAACTTGTGCAAGATATTTTGACTTCAGGTTTAACAAATTCTTTGCAGAGGTAATGAATCATAAAATGAATCCTGTAGGCATCATTGAAGATTATTTTTACAGGATTGAGTTCCAACAGCGAGGTTCTCCTCATGTGCATATGCTTCTTTGGATCAAAGATGCTCCAACTGTTCAAACTCACCCATACGAAGAAGTGGCTCAGTTTATTGATAAGTACACAACTTGTGAAAAGCATGGGGCAGATGATTTTTTGATAAATTACCAAACGCATCGTCATGCAAGGACTTGTATGAAAAAGAATAAACCTATATGTAGATTTCAATTCCCCATACCACCAATGCCACAAACTGTTGTTCTTGCACCCTTAGATGAAGATGATGATGATTTCTCAACAGCAGCAACAACTTACCAAAAAATTGTAGAATACCTTAATTCATTAAAGTTTAGAGACTCTGCAGTTGAAATGTCATTTCAAGACTTTTTATCAGAACTGCAAATCAACATGGATTGCTACTTCAGGGCAGTGAGGTCATCTTTGAAACAAGAAAAAGTTTTCTTGAAGCGAAATCCAAACGAAGTGAGAATTAATTCATACAATGATATTCTTCTAAAGAGCTGGCAGGCAAATATGGACATTCAATTTATTTTGGATGCATATGCATGTGCTACTTACATAGTATCCTACATTTCTAAAGGTCAAAGAGGAATGTCTAACTTGCTGCGGCATGCATGTGAAGAAGCAAGACAAAATGACTCAGATATTCGCCAACAAGTCAGGCGTATAGGAAACAAGTTTCTTTCTCATGTTGAGATTGGTGCTCAGGAAGCAGTATACTTGGTACTTCAAATACCACTGCGTCATACATCAAGATCTGTGACATTTATTAATACTGCTCCAGTAGATGAGCGAGTTGTTTTGTTAAAACCTAGACATATTTTAGAAGGCCTGAAAGAAAGCAGTACAGACATTGAAGCGGGCAATATCATAAGACTGTATCAACAACGACCAAAAGCTCTTGAGGGAATCTGTCTCGCTGATTTTGTGGCCTGGTTTCAAGTAAAATATCACAAAGAAAGCATCAAACAGAACACTTCAGAGGAGTTGCCTGAAAATGAACCAGAGGATGAAATTTCAGAAGATGCAATTTCTGTCATAACAGATTCCTGTGAATTTGCTCAAAGTTACATGTTTAGGAATGGTACAGAAATAATCAAAAGAAAAAAGCCAATGGTTTTAAGATGGGTACATTTTGATATTGAAACAGATAGTGAAAAGCATTATCGTGAACTTTTGATGTTATTTACTCCATGGAGAAAAGAAGAAAAAGATTTAATGAATACATTTCAATCTTTTGAAGCAAGATACAAGTCATGTGAAATTCAAATACAAGAAAAGCTTTCTGAATATCAGCTGGGAGGAAAGGTTTTGAATGATATAGAAAACATGCTTCATAATGTAGATGCAGAGGATTTGTGTACAGATTTTGTGGCTCCAGGAAATGAACATGAAGAAGAAATAGATAGAGAGGAAGGATCAACACTCTCAAACAGATGGGGTTGTTTTGATCCTGGTAAACATGCACCAGATTATGACATAGGCCTTGAGCTTGGAATTCAACGAAAACAAATTGATGATGATATTTCGCAAATGGGTGAAATGGAAGATATTCCATACAGAGAAATGTTAAGAGTTCTTAACCACCAGCAAAGGGAATTCTTTTATCATGTGTTACACTGGCTGAAAACTAAGAAAGACCCTTTGTATGCATTTTTGTCTGGCGGAGCAGGGGTTGGAAAAAGTGTACTTACAAGAGCCCTATATCAAGCATTGTTAAAATTCTACTCTCACCAAGTTCATGAAAATCCTGACAACTTGCATGTTCTTCTCTGTGCACCTACTGGAAAAGCAGCTCATAACATAAATGGCTCTACAATCCATGCAGCATTCTGTATTCCAGTTGGCAGGGGATTTGCATACAAACCACTAGACATGCAACAACTAAATACCTTTCGAACACGATACATGAATTTAAAGGTGATATTCATTGATGAAATATCCATGGTTGGTCACGGCATGTTCAATTTCATGAACCTCAGACTGCAAGAAATTAAAGGATGCACATTGCCTTTTGGTGGAGTAAATGTTATTGCAGTAGGTGATCTCTTTCAGCTAAAACCTGTCATGGATAGTTGGATTTTTTCTCACTCAAATAAAGATTATGGTCCATTAGCAGCAAATTTGTGGAGAGACAATTTCAAGCTGTTTGAATTAACCATAATAATGCGCCAAAAAGATGACAAGACTTTCGCTGAACTACTGAACAGATTACGAGAGGGAAATCAAACTGAACAAGACATCAGTCTACTGTGTCATTGTGTTAAGGCAGAGACTCCAGATATTGCAAATATACCCCATTTGTTTGCTACCAGAAATGAAGTACAGTCTTACAATAACAAGATATATGATATGGCAGATGATTCCCACAAAGTCAGCATTAATGCTATTGACTGGGTTATTGGCACATCTGATGAAGCAGTAAAGTCAAAAGTATTAGCAAGAGTTCCTGATGACTCTGCCAAAACAATGGGGTTGTCTTCAATGTTGTTCTTAGTTATTGGAGTCCCAGCTGAAATAACCAATAATGTTAATGTTCAAGATGGAATAACAAATGGTGCATCGTGCACAGTAAAACTCTTTGATTATCGTGTTGAAGGATCAACAAGGTGTAGCATTATTTGGGTGCAATTTGATGATGATAACATTGGAAAGGAGTTGCGCAGAGAATATGCAAGGCTATTCAAAACTTACATTGAGAAAACTTGGACACCAATATTAGAAATAACAAGGCAGTTTAAAATTCAAATGAATGGATCATATCATGTAAAACGAAGACAGTTTCCATTAAGATTAGGAGCTGCCAAAACAATTCACAAAGCCCAAGGCTCAACTATGAAATCAGCAGTTATAAATTTTGGCTCTAGAAAAAATGACCATATGCATTATGTGGGACTTAGTAGGGTTACCCATATTGAAAACTTGCACATCACCTATTTGAATGAAAAAAAAATGTCGCTGTCTCCAGTTGTGTTAGAAGAAATGAACAGGCTTAGAACTGAGGAAAAATTGAATGTCTGCATTGACAATTTGGCAGCATATGGTCCTTGTACTACAGTTCTGACATCATTTAACATAAGGTCACTTCATAAGCACAAGGAGGATTTAGAAAAGGATTTAAACCTTATGTCATCAGATGTATTAGCAATATCTGAAACAAGACTTGTTGAAACTGATGAAGAAGAGACACTGTCATTACCAGGGTATACAATGCATAGGTTTGACTCCCCAAAACATGGTACCCACAGACCCTCATATGGTCTTGCTATTTATGTCAAGGAATCACTCACTGTAAAAAATATTAACAAAAAAAGAGAACATAATGTTCAGTTCTTTTCCTTGGATATTGAAATTCGCAGTGGGTTACCAATATTATTTTTGTTCTTGTATATTCCACCAAGGACAAATTTGTTGACATTAAAAAACATGCTTGGGGGTATGTTACGAGATTGTTTAGACGATCAAACACCTGTAGTATTGACTGGGGACTTCAATATTGACAACCTTTCATCACAAACAGGAAATATCATCAAATTCCTGTCAGAATTCAATTTTAAATACCTACCAACAAATTCTACCACTGACTATGGATCTGCACTTGACCACATATACACAAACATTTCAGAAACTCAAATTCAAACTTGGGGGACACTTGAAGCTTACTTCTCAGATCATAAGCCCCTATATATTGCACTGAAATAGCTGTATTCATGACATAGAACTTTTTTGTTCTGCACTGTTTAAAATTTCTTTTAAAAATGATAAACCATGTACTTTCACTGCTTTAGAAAGTACTTGGATTGCTACCACTTTATTCTCATATAAACAAAGAAAGGCCACTGACTATAAATGCTAATACTTCATTATATTAATTCCTATTTGAATAAAAATTTACATCTTGAAAAGTCTGCTTTTTGTTGACATCTGCCTTAATGTTAATATATATCATGACAGTATTTAAGGTTGTTACCACATTATTACAATATTTTATTTCCAGAAATTGAATATATAGAAGATTTTGCACTTTATTACTATAATTATAGCAAGATATTACAATGATTTCTTAACACTTAATCAAATTCATTCATTTTTCAATTACAGATGCTAACAGTTGCAAAACTAAAGGATTCTAGAGGTGGTAAACCTTATGCACAGCCACTGAAAGTGAAAGTCTGTGCTGTTGGCAATATTCAGAATTATCAAATCGACAGTGGTGAGAAAAAAGAATGTGTGACAGTTGGAATGGGGGATGCAACAGATGCAATAAAAGGCACTCTCTATGACACTTCTAAACTGAAAACATTAACTGGAGATAACACTGTCATCCTTATGAACTATATTTTCAAGAATGAAGGCGAACCTGCGATTGTCATAACAAAAAACACAAAAGTATTGAAAACAGGAACCATGGAGGTTCCACAGGATATATTGGAGAAGGGCAAGAGGATTGCGAATCCACCACCTGCTGTGACGCGCCCTATCAAGGCCGCAAGACCTCCCCTGTTAAGTCACTAGTGTCTGTGAAGGGTAGAGTTGTCTCTGTAAGTATACACTTCAACTACTTCTGTATAATTCTTTGCCAGATATGGTTTGAAAACATTTGTCATAAAATTTGATGTTATATATTAATACCAAATCTTTATGACAGCTTCAATTGCCCATAGATTATTTTAAACTGTTACCTAAGTGTAGGAAGTTCAACAAATGAGCAGATGTGATAATTTATAAATAGATTGGGCTCAAATGCATTTTATATTGCCAGTTAGAATTCTCTCAGATTGAATTTTACATTCTTTAATCAGTTAAAGTACATGCATACAACTATTCAATTTCTGGCCCCAGGGCCATAATACTTAGATGAGCTCACATTTAATCTCAGTCTCACTTTTACAGAAGGAATACATAGTGGAAAAGTGAGACTGAGATCAAGTGTGAGCTCGACTAACTTTTATGGCAGATAAGCATGATGTTCTAATGAATTTTGTTTAAATTGTAAACAAATGAAGTATTATAAATATGCTTAATGCACAAACAATATAATATGTATTTCCTTATTTTATTTCAGGAGGACATGACAAAGACCGTGAAAGTGAAAGGTGTTGATGTCAATGTTAAAAGTGTTGCTCTAAAGGACGAGACAGACAGTATAAAAGTCTCCCTGTGGAGAAACCTAAGTGACTCATCCATAGTAGGGAAATATCTGTCAATCACAAATGTTGTTGTGACCAGCTTCAATGAAGAAATTTCTGTTTCAACAACTTCAAAAAGCATTCTTGAAGTAAGATGGCTCTGTTTAATGTTTAAAATACAATAGAAACATGCATGAATATAATATTAGGAATTGTTTTCTCTATAATTTGATGACAATGCATAATGCTTGAACTGATTCTTTCCCCTTTCTTTAATATGGTATTGACTGTTTTTAGCAGTACACAGTGTTATTCCCAATGAAATTGGTGTTTTTAGCGCACATTTCTTTACTTAAGATCTTTCTTTTTGTTTCAGGAGTGTGAGCCACCAGTTTCTCAAATACATGGATCAGCCATTGCATTTGAGAAAACAGAGCTGAACATCTCCCTCCTGATGAATGTACATGATGAGTATGCAACATATGAAGTTCCAATTTGCATGATTGCAGCTGCTCTTGGTTGCAACACTGAAGACATAGAAACTGAGCTACAGAATAATCTGCCACTTCAATGTTCTTTCATTTTGAAAGACTCAACAGTTGAAGAGATCATCAGCATCACAAAATCTTCATAAATGCCTTCCTGTCCAATCCATCATTTTGTAACTTCGTTTTTCTATATTACTCTGATCATATCTTATGTTAGCATTTTTGAGATTTTTGAAATATAAAGATTTTTTTTTCATGAAAGGGGTAAGGGGGGGGGGGTATGAGAATAGTCTAATCTGAAATTTAACTTGCAACTATAATTGTAGAGGTAAACAATGAAAATATTCAAAATGGATTCAGAAATCTATTTTATAATGAACATGTTAATATCGTCATTTTCCTTTTAATTTAAAAATTCTTGTGTAAAAACAAGTTAGGTATTGATTTTTGTTATTGAGTACAGTTGGAATTGATTTTGCATATCAAAATGCAAAACAAAATAGTTTTAAGGTTTTTGCAATCACAATTGTTTGCCTTACACATATGCTCATCTCAAACCACTTGCTTTACTTAAAAAAATCATTCTTGGAATTGTGTATTTTATTTTACCTTTTGAGCATATTGCAATCTTAGACTGAGCGTATTGCAATCTTAGACCAAGCATTCTGTTTGTAATAAATCATTGTTTATTTCATTGAAGGACAAAGTATAATCTTTTTTTTTGGGGGGGGGGGGGATAATAAGGTTTACTTGTTGTCTTTGATTGTGTATATCAAAACATTGTATGTTCTTTTTTCAACCATATATTATGCAGAAAGTTTTTTACTTCCTTTTTGACAATCATTTGCCAAACATGACAAGCGCTATCCTCAAATTAAACACTTGAACATTCTTTGTAAAAGGTAATATTTTCCAATGTTTTGTAAAAAATATATGCATTGTATTATTGCCTTACTGTACAAAAGCTATGTGTACATCATATTTTTTTTTGCAATTTGCACAGTACATAACATATAATACAAAAAGACTTTTTTCCATTTCCTAACACACTGTTGTAAAAATTGTCCTGAATTTATGGCATTTGAAACTAGAACCTGTTTATATTAAATGCATATAAAGCATTTTTTTCATTATCATCTTCTGAAAGCTATTCTTAGAAGATATAGTGTTTTTTCTGTCTCACTTCTTGTGATGTTGGTAAAACTTGAGCAGTATTTTGTATAAGTACAAAGTTCTACAAACCTAATAGCTTGATTTCCCTAATGTTTATTTGTTGTACGCTGCTATTGTATTTCTTGTATAATAGTATTTAAAGCCATATGTGCCAATGTGTAATGACATACTTTTTCTGATACAGCTATTGCAATAATAGTTACTCTTGAAACCATTACTCAATATTGAAATTTTTATATTTTTAATCTTCAAATGGTAGCTATATTCTTAAAAAATTTTACATTCATTGGTGCTTCAATTCACAGCCATAATATGGTTCCTTTTGTGTGCAGAAAGAAGCCTTATTTTTATTATCAACAATATCATGACTTAGTGTAGCTTGTGTGTATACCAAATATTTAGCATATATCTTGTATTTGTTTGACTTCTGCTGTTTGAATTTTTTTCAAATTTGAACAATTTTGATTCATTTTTGTGCCTACATGAAAGAAAATGCTACCAATCAAAGACCAGTTCAATAATGCAGGTGTGATAACAACGTTGTTTGTATGTAATATTTCCAGTATTATCCCTTTTGTATTTTTACTGCCAGTAGACTTAGACATGAGTATTTGAGTAATGATTTGATAAGTTCCTTTTAACTATGATTTGTATTGAATGTTTCCTAAGAACAGAAGTAGCTACCACCAAGGAACCAGTTCTCAAATGTGTTTAGTTACTGATACATATATCATTAGCCTGAGGTGTATAGATATTATTACTAGTACATGTATTCCTTTTTGTTACATTTTATTACTGTTCTCATAGTTCAATAGTTTGATAGCTAGTTTTACCTATATTCTGTGTTTAATTATCTTAATGATAGAAATATCTATCAAGTGAACAGTTTACAAACTAGTCAAAACAACGAAGTAACCAGCTGTGTGATAATTGTAAATGTTACTATCTTCTTGCAATATTTTCTCTGCCACAACAAATAGAATATTCATTTGATGCTTTCATGTTGAGATATATATACCGAAAACTTGCCACATGAAAAGTGATTTGGTTTGCAACCAACATGACACAAGCTTTACCCCTAAATCTTCCCGTTGTATTATTTACATCAATTATTCCATTTTTTATAACTTTTATACCAATACATGTATATGAGTTTTTGTTGTTATTTGATATTGTTTCTTTATCTGATTTTTGCATGTATTATGTATCTTTTGTGCCAATTGATCAAAGTTGTTGCCAATCAGGGATAATTTTAAAATATGTTACCACTTGTTTGATACACATTAACTGCCATTCCATTTTTGTAAAAATTGATTGACATTTTCATTCGACTAGTACTTGTTAGTCTAGTGGGTTTTTTTACATAGTTTTACTGAATATTTCTTTGGCATTATATCATGTTCAATATATTTGAAACACAACTATATCTGCTATATTGTTTTTCATTTTGTCTATTCTATAATATTAATTCATTCCAATTTCTATTGTACATGTATTTTAACATTCTTCTCACTCTCTTCCAAGATTTTGTATTATGTTTCAAAAAATTGTCCTAGCAATAATTTCCTTTCTTTCAAAAGTATTCAATAAACATTTTGATAAATTACATGCCTTTATTTTTTCCCCAATTTTCAAACCAATTTTAATGGTATACCGGTATATTTACCTTTTCAACTGTATCTGTTTAAAGCGTATAGCCCAATAATTTCATTAAAGATTAACGACACACATAATGGGCATATCTTAAACCGGAAAACAACACTGGCTGCGCTGCGTAGTAATACTACATACCATGCTATGTGGAAATAATAATAAGTTGTAAATGTTGTTTTTTAATTGTATAAATTGAAAAAGAATATATAGATACAAGTAATGAGGTATCATTATGAAATGATTCATCACCTCATTTACCCAACATATGATTTTTTACTCCTTAAGTAATACTCTTTACCATTTATTGATTCCCCTTTTTTATATGCCAATATGTATTTCGCAAAGTTATATACCCGGTATTACATTATTCGAATTTATATGGATCCAATAACATCTACCCAAAAAGTCACCTCGTTTCAGTACTTTCAGTACTTTGATTATATATGATGCTAGAGATAAGACCGCCCTAACACCATATAGGCTTAATTGCTTCCCCACCGGAAAATAAAGTAGGTCAACCTCGGCCTTTAAGGACAGAATAATGTAAATATTAATAGACAGGATAGTGGGGTTTTTTTTAAAACAATATTAAGTATAAATTCCGGATTGAATCACAGTACATGTACTTAAAACACGCAGACTTGAACCATTAGATAAAAATTTTAAAAACAATATTAAGTATAAATTCCGGATTAAATCACATTACATGTACTTAAAACACGCAGACTTGAACCATTAGATAAAAGTAATAGGTTTGGTGAATAAGTTACTAAACGCGCTTCAGTAATACAATTGTCAACTCGTTCGTTTAAAAGGTTTTCTGAAGAAAGAAAAATAAACACTATAGATAAAGAGATTTGTAATTTACGCATAGAATTTACTGACAAAAATTGTGTACATAGTGTTTCGTGAGCAACAAACAACTTTTTTGTTTACCTTCAAATTTATGGAACTATACTTTATGAACGACTTGTCATTAGAGAGAAAGAGGATAAACAAGACAACTCGTACGTATTTGTTTCTATGATTTATGTGAAGATGAACTTCGATGCCTGCACTTTCTTTTTCCAGACTTTGAGACACATTAATGTGACTTGTAATTCTTTTTACCAACTTCTTGGGGCTTTTGGGCTCACTTTTGTTTCAAACTGATTTCCCTCCAGATATTTTCACTTCAGTGACATGAACATTAACATACCCGCTCTTTATACATGTCACTTCAGAAAGCAATCCTTTTGTCTTCATAAATATTTTAAGTTTCGTTAAAGCTATCAACGTAGTAAGTGTCACGTCTTAATTTAAAATTTTCAGGGTATTTATAAACCAGTGAATTGATATTAATGACATTTTCAATATTTTTTTTCAGCCACCGGGTTTTGTATGACGTGCTCTTTCAATCACACTTTTGTTAAGAAGTTTTTAAATTTCGACAACAATCACTTCTTCTGGAGAAAATCTTATTTGATGAGGAAGTTTAGCTTGCAGAGGACATTGTAAATCAAGTAAATCAAGTTTATATTCTAGTACAGTTTTAAGAATATTTATATCAGCTGTTTATTCTTTCCAACGATCAAAGTGAAAACAAATTTTTCCCTCATAAAAAAATTGTAGGTGTATTTTGAACACTCAGGAAAAGTACACTTTTTGACACTATCAAGTGTACTTACAGGATGGTCAAGATGAGTGTGCTGTCTCAGTCCCAGACTGGTGTTGTAGCCAATTACAAATAACCTCATAATAAACTTTTAATAGTAATGGCTTCACAAAAGGTAAATAACTGAAAAATGAATAAACAAACAATAAATTCCCAATTAACCCGAATTTTCTCTGATAATTTATGATACCTGGCAAATTCCCAACAACACACATTTAAAACAAATCTAAATATTTTATTGCATAACAATAGAGTCAAACAAACACTTACATGGGGTTCAAAACAAACAAAAAACACAGCCCTCACTCGCACATGCCATGGCCTTGCTGAGTCGCAGAGTCCCTAAACAAAACCGTCCGGGTTGGAATACGGATGTCTGAAAAAGCGTGACAGCACACTCCCCGCCTGACTAAATTATTCACTATCCATATTCGGTGAGTAAAAGAGGACCACGTCAGCAACTGGTCTTAAATATTCAACTTGGCGTCCTCGTCTGATGACCTTTACTCTTATTTTCCGAACCTTTGCATCTTCATTTAAGATTGCCTCTTCTACTATACCAGTTGCCCAATCGGATCTCTTCATATCGTTTTCTTTTGCCAGTACAACATCACCTTTATGAAGATTCTCTTTCTGTGTATTCCACTTTCTTTTGGCTTGAAGACTCTTCCAAAACTCACCTTTCAATATCTTCCAAAACCTTTCTGTCAACACTTGCACATGCTTCCAGCCCGCCCTGAACATGTCCCAAATGCCTAGGTTTTGAAGAGATGGTATATCATCTCCTTTCTGTGTTAATACTACATTCGGAGAAAGAATAGTTGGATTTTCTGGGTCGGAGGATACGGGAACTATTGGGCGAGAATTGATAATCATGCAAACTTCTGCCATAAAGGTTGTCAATACTTCATGCGTCAACTCCTTCTTCTACCGACAACATTCCAATGGCCAAATATATCGACTCCTACATAGGTAAAAGGTGGTACCGGCTTTAGGCGACAAACAGGAAGATCAGCCATGATTTGTGTCTGCAGCTTTCCTCTAAGTTTTGCGCAAGTGACACAGTGATGTAAAATATAGGATACCAATCTTTTGGCGCCTATTATCCAGTACCCAGTTGTGCGCAATGCTCCTGCAGTAATGTGTCGACCTTGATGATGTACCTTTTCGGGGTGATGTCTAACCAGGAAGACTGCAATGTGTGAACTTTAAGGAACAATAATTGGATTTTGCATGTCTTCCAAACTTTGCTCTCTTTAGCCTTCCTCCTACTCTTGAGTAATGTAAGGATTAAGTGATGACAACCTACTGTCATTGGGTATTGCGTTGCCACTTGTAAAACTTCTGATCTCTTTCTCAAAGAAACTCGATTTTGCTCCGAGGGAATGTAGTTCCATTGAGCTGGCTGTGAAACAATCAATATCCTTTCTACCCTGTTACTAACATACGTGTAAAACCTTCTTGTCCTGTTGTTTAAATATCGTAAGACAACCTTGCTATCAGAGTAGAAGTATGTAGCGTCAACTGGACTATCTAACTGCCTTGTTACAGCGGTAGCAATTTCAGATGCTAAAACAGCGGAACAAAGTTCTAATCTAGGTACGGTATGCCCATGTCTGGGTGAGAGTTTGGATTTCCCAAATACAAAACCAAACTCATATTCGTCATCTGTCCTGAACACCTTCAGATATGCCACTGCTGCCACGGCTTGCTCTGACGTATCTGAGTATACATGGAGCTTTGTCCTAATGGCCTCATTGAAAGGAATAGAAGTGAACATCCTTGGAATCTTGAGTAAGGATAGATCACTTGCACTATTCTTCCATTCTGTCCATCGTCTCTCAATTTCTACAGGTAAGGGTTCATCCCAGTCAGAAGACAATTCCACCAGCTCTCTAAAAATCATGCGACCCAGGAGAATCAATGAATCAACAAACCCAAGAGGGTCAAAAAGGCTGTGGAGTGTACACAAGACACCTCTTTTAGTAAATGTCTTCTCTTAAAACTTCACTTGAAATGCAAGTGAATCCGTTTGCAAGCTCCATTGTAGTCCTAAACTTCTTTGAAGAGGAACATCATCTATGACACTTAAGTCCATATTTTCCAGATCTAATGCTCTCTCCTCTGGTGGGAATGCATTGACAACATCCTTGTTGTTGAAAGAGACCTTAGGAAGGCGCACATTTCCACCAGTCAATAGGACAGCTTGTGTCTTTTTCATTATTTCAACAGCTTTCTCGGGTGGTGTTGTCGAAACCAGACCATCGTCCACATAAAAGTTCTTGTTAACGAAGTTCACTACCTCCTCACTTGTTGTAGGATATACACTAACTGCCTTTCTAAGACCATACGTGGCAATTGCTGGAGGTAGTGAATTTCCAAAAACATGTTTACACATTCTGTATTCCACAAGTTCTTTGTCTGGGTCATTATCACGATGCCATAAAAACCTCAAGTAATTTCTATCGTCTTCTGCCACAATAAATCCAAAAAACATCTGCTCAATGTCTGCAACTACACCAATCGCATCTTTCCGGAAACGAAGTACCACTCCTACAAGGCTGTTCGTTAAGTCAGGTCCACAAAGCAAGACATCATTCAATGAGGTATTCTCAAACTTTGCTGATGAATCAAAGACAACCCTCAACTTTGACGGTTTCTTTGGGTGATACACCCCGAATATTGGAAAATACCAGCATTCCTCATGGGGCTGCAAGGGTGGCGCCAATTCTGCATGCTTCTCTAATAGTCCTTGCATGCAGATATGAAAGTGTTCTTGTTTGCAAGGATTCTTTGGCAAAGTTTTGTTCAAAATCCTAGCTCGTTTAAATGCCATTACTCTGTTATCTGGTAACATATCTCTTGGCGTTTTAAATGGCAGTGGAGAAACCCTATTTTCTTCCTCATTCCGTTTACAGTGTATTTCCATAATCTTTAAGAACTCTCTATCCTCTATTGATAAACCCGGTTTATCAGAAGGGGGCAGCCGAACCTCACGTAACCTCGCCGTATGGGTACCAAATGATCTCTGTTTAACTTTCAATGAAACTATTCGCTCATCTGTCTGATTGACCTTGTCCGTTGAGGAGGGTGAATATCAACCTAAACATTTTTATTTCTAGTTTCTGTGGAGGGTGTTGTGGAAAGGTTTTCAGTGATACTTATATTTTCCAAAGAAGCATCATATGGGAGTGACAAACTTTCATTGAAAACTTCATTTAGAACCTGTATCAGAATCAAAAACAAAGCTTCAGTTGCACATATTTATTGTTATCTATGCTAACTAAAACCATATTGAGAGACTTGAAAAATAATAATAAAAAATATAAAAAAACAAATTTTTCTACAGCGTAAATTTTACTTAAACTGACCTCTGTTCGCTGCCGTTTTGCATATGTTCCTCGCACTTTACTAGGTTTTTCTGAATTGCCTTGTTCTTCTTCAAGGAAGTGGTATATCTGGCATATCATCAGGTTTTAAACGTTTCCTAAAGCTGTACTCTAGGCCTAGAGTACTCAGCATCTCAGGATCCAGATCATAGCACCAGTTTGAAAAGTGTACTGAGCACAGTCTATGTCCAACTTCAGGTGTAAAATCCTTCCTTCTGCAGTAATAAATCCACTGCTTCCTCAAATTAGAATCTTTTGGAAAGTGGAAAAATCTACCACTACCATTTCCTGCCTTGTTGTTGCAACCAATTGCAGCACAGTTGACCATTATACATTAAAAACGTGAGTAACCTCTATATCTCAAATGTAAACAAAGAACTGATGCTGATAACTGGGACGAACCTCTGACGAAGAGCCTCTATCAGTTCAGAATAATTTTGCATATTCTGACCAGCTGTCTTATCAGCACTACACCGCGGGAAATACAAAAGCTTATTAAAAATGCTTGGTTATCTCTTTGTTTTCAGCTGCATTAGCATTTTTAACAGGAAAATGTAAGATTAACAAAATTGTGTCACAATTTCCTTTAAATAGATGGATGTTATCTTTACTTAAATACATCTATTAAGATTCATTTAATAGCTTGAATTTATATCAAACATTTTAGTTTAGATAATATACTAAATTTGTTGTGTCAGAATTAAAGAAAACGTTTTCATCAAATCAGAGTTTCAAGTAACAAGTGAATATTATTCTATTTGATGTAGGAGAAAAGAAATCAATTGGCAAATACGATATTTTTATGGTTTGATATTTACTGTGGATAATTTCGTTTTTACCTACACATACTCGTACAAATAAAATTCATAACATTTGTGTATTGGTGTCTCTCATGAAATTCTTGTTTATTTATTTACTCGACCTAACTTTAAATTACATTTATTCTAGTTTTTTTACAATTAAGGTGTGATAATTTCACCGCTTAAGAATTGTTAATTAGTAAACAAATAAAATCAGTTGCTAAGGTATCTCTTCGTTTAATGTCAGCAACTACGTTTTTGCATTTAACTTGCCAGATATTGAGTGACAACTCTTTATTGTTAAACGGGACATCAACGATTTCCATTCCTTTTTCCTGCACATTGTTTCGTCATGATACGTGTCTTTGTATGGCAGAATTCCCTTTCTATGCATGAGCATCACAAATTTCGTAAATCACAAGCACATTGAAAGGGATTCCCTCCAACATATCTTTTAATTAAAAAATGAAGGATCTGTATTTGACAAATATTATAATACAGAATACGCTTTATAGTTGTTATAAAATATTATACATTCTATTTGTAATTCGGGTAGATCTCTAAGGAATGGTTGATAAGTGCATCATGTTTTGTTAAGATGCTCAATATTTTCAGTCCGAATGGAGATCATTTTTGCTGCAAGAAATATATTGGTAGATATATGATGAAAAACATTCTCCTTTTTCTTCTTATAGTGCATTTTTCGTTTGTTTTATTTGTTAAAAAAATTTCTGTTTACTAACAGTATTGGAGTAACAGGACATCGACGTTTCCATTCTTTTTTCTGCTCTTGGGTTCGTCTTTTTACGGCTGAATACCCTTTTTTTGCATAAATATCACAAACGGTCGTAAAGCACACGTACAATGAAAAGAATTCCCTCTAATATATCTTTTAATTTAAAAAATGAAAGATCTGTATATTACAAACATTATAATACAGAATACGCTTTATAGTTGTTATAAAATATTATACATTCTATTTGTAATTCGGGTAGATCTCTAAGGAATGGTTGATAAGTGCATCGTGTTTTGTTAAGATGCTCAACATTTTCAGTCTGAATGGAGATCGTTTTTGCTGCTAAAAATGTATTGGTAGATATATGATGAAAAAAATTCACATTTTTCTTCTTATAGTGCATTTTTCGTTTGTTTTATTTGTTAAAAAATTTACTGTTTACTAACAGTATTGGAGTAACAGGACATCGACGTTTCCATTCTTTTTTCTGCTCTTGGGTTCATCTTTTTACTGCTGAATACCCTTTCTTTGCATAAATATCACAAACGGTCGTAAAGCACACGCACATTGAAAAGAATTCCTTCTCATATATCTTTTAATTTAAAAAATGAAAGATCGGTATTTTAACAAATATTATAATACAGAATACGCTTTATAGTTGTTATAAAATATTATACATTCTATTTGTAATTTGGGTCGATCTCTAAGGAATGGTTGATAAGTGCATCGTGTTTTGTTAAGATGCTCAATATTTTCAGTCTGAATGGAGATCATTTTTGCTGCTAGAAATATATTGGTAGATATATGATGAAAAAAATTCTCCTTTTTCTTCTTATAGTGCATTTTTCGTTTGTTTTATTTGTTAAAAAATTTACTGTTTACTAACAGTATTGGAGTAACGGGACATCGACGTTTCCATTCTTTTTTTCTGCTCTTGGGTTCATCTTTTTACGGCTGAATACCCTTTCTTTGCATAAATATCACAAACGGTCGTAAAGCACACGCACATTGAAAAGAATTCCCTCTAATATATCTTTTAATTTAAAAAATGAAAGATCGGTATTTTAACAAATATTATAATACAGAATACGCTTTATAGTTGTTATAAAATATTATACATTCTATTTGTAATTTGGGTCGATCTCTAAGGAATGGTTGATAAGTGCATCGTGTTTTGTTAAGATGCTCAATATTTACAGTCTGAATGGAGATCATTTTTGCTGCTAGAAATATATTGGTAGATATATGATGAAAAAAATTCTCCTTTTTCTTCTTATAGTGCATTTTTCGTTTGTTTTATTTGTTAAAAAATTTACTGTTTACTAACAGTATTAGAGTAACGGGACATCGACGTTTCCATTCTTTTTTTCTGCTCTTGGGTTCATCTTTTTACGGCTGAATACCCTTTCTTTGCATAAATATCACAAACGGTCGTAAAGCACACGCACAATGAAAAGAATTCCCTCTAATATATCTTTTAATTTAAAAAATGAAAGATCGGTATTTTAACAAATATTATAATACAGAATACGCTTTATAGTTGTTATAAAATATTATACATTCTATTTGTAATTTGGGTCGATCTCTAAGGAATGGTTGATAAGTGCATCGTGTTTTGTTAAGATGCTCAATATTTTCAGTCTGAATGGAGATCATTTTTGCTGCTAGAAATATATTGGTAGATATATGATGAAAAACATTCTCCTTTTTCTTCTTATAGTGCATTTTTCGTTTGTTTTATTTGTTAAAAAAATTTCTGTTTACTAACAGTATTGGAGTAACGGGACATCGACGTTTCCATTCTTTTTTTCTGCTCTTGGGTTCATCTTTTTACGGCTGAATACCCTTTCTTTGCATGAACATCACAAACGGTCGTAAAGCACACGCACATTGAAAGGAATTCCCTCTAATATATCTTTTAATTTAAAAAATGAAAGATCGGGATTTTAACAATTATTATAATACAGAGTACCCTTTATAGTTTACATAATATTAATTTATGTTATGCAATCACACAATGACGTCAACTGTGATGATAATTGATGTAGATGAAACATGGGGAACAAGCGCCTACTAAAATCATTAAAATATATATATATATATATATATATGCAGAGAGCGAGAGAAAGAGAGAGAGTACAAAATCTAAGCATTGATGATATGATGATGCATTTAATTGTATTCAAATCATTTATCCTTTGTTTTCTACAATAACTATGGATAGACATGTATATATCACTTTATGACACTTACATTTTCACTATAAACTACCTCAGGCGTTGAGAGGATGTCGTCTTGCTCATTCCCGTCTGAAAACTCGGTGCACTTGTGGAATTTACCGACTCCCCATCCTTTCGTGCTATCTGGGTATATCCCTCTAACTATTTTTAGAATCGGTAGGACAACAAAGTAGTGCCTTTAAGCAAAATAGTCCCTATACTTGTAGAGTGTATATACATTTTTTGGGACATTTTAAATCAGAATGCCTGACACATGTCAGAAAAGAGGATTTTCAATTTCAAAAACGAGTGTCAAAATTGAATTATCATTTGAAGAAAAGAATTGAAATTGTTTGATGTACAACCTTTCCAAAACTGGGAAATTCCTTACTTTTACTTTCATTTTTAGAGTTTTTCAATACAGACGCAATTTGCCGGAAAACGAATCTGACTTCAAACCACGAAATTTTAGCAGGAAAGAGACAATTTGATGAGCTTTCATTCAAGAGGTCCCTCGCTGCTGAACGAAAATTAGGGCCGGAGCTATGAACCCTAACGTAAACATTACCGCCTATGGAAAATGCATTAGTGGACTATACCCATATGAGATTGTCGTACGATTTCAATTAGTTTTATTTGGTGTTTTATGCAAATCTACCAATGTTTCATACCTTGTTTTACATTAGACGCCCGACCATTTAGTTAAACGTCGTAAACTTTAACTGAATCTCGACAGATAAATTAGATTTTACTTAAAAACAATTAGTCTATTGTTTCTCAAACTGAATATCATATCATATATTCTCAAATAATAAATTGTTATTTTACGACTTATGTATGGTAATGGTGGAGGGTTAATTTTCAAATAAACTCACTGTTCACATGTAAACGTTCATCAAATACCAGGGTAATAACTAAAGTGGATTTCACGTGATTACAGTCCTGCAATGTCATAGGTTGTTGACAAAATATAAGAACAAATATTCTAAAAAAAAAGATATAATGGACCCTCAGGTTAAAAATAACTATAAAAAAACCAGGTTCGAAAAATAGATTATGTGACAAAAAAAAATGGTTAAGATACAATGATGCCATAAAACATAATATTTCCTTATGTCCTCCATTTATCTTATGCTAAAATGTGTGGAAACTAGTTCCATCTTAGTCCTGTAGCTTTGTTAATTTTTACTCCTTTAAACACTACAAGTCATGATTTGATGAATATTGTCATTTATTAATGACGAAGATAAACAACTTAATACAAATAAACTACCTTAACTACTAAGAAGATCCTAGATAAACATAGAGAGACTTATTCAGCACCTAATTTCAGACAGGCAGTGGGATCTCCCTAAAGACTAAGTAAAACTAAGTAAAACATAATTATCATTGATGAATACACATTTAGAAAATGGGAGATCCCAAGATACATGTAACATATATTCAAACTAGTCTACAACAATGGCAGGGGGATCTCCCTGTCATATGAAAAACCAAAACAAAGTAAAAATTAAGGTGGCATATACAAAACGTTTTGCTACAAAATCCAATGACAATTGGATTCCGCCATCCAAAGGACAAAACGGGGAACTGGTTACCTATTAGACCATTTCGAAATATTAAAAAAAAATCATATATATTTGCCTGTACCTGTTAGGTTTTAAATACAACTTTTAGTTTTAATTAAACAAAATGTCAGGTGGCCAGCAAGACAAAGAAAAATAAATGGTAAAACACATATCCTAGTATGACCATATTAGTATGTATAGTAGTTATTGATTACCAAATAGTCGGGTGGATAAAGACATAAAAACATGGGGAAGGGGTAGCAGACATGATCTGAACATAATGTAGGTTGAGGGTTGCACCAGACATAATTTGACCTACTTTGGGTTCAGAGTAGTAGCAGACATATCCTGAATAGTTAACTCAATGCTTAAAACAACGTGGTAGCAGACATATATCTGAACTACCTGGTACTCTATCATGACTAGGATTTAATAACATAATGAAACCGTCAAATCAAGAATTCTCAATCATTTTAAACAGAAAATGAACCCATGCGAATGTAACGCTTGACAGCATCCGATTTCCATCTACCCATATTTTGAATAGCATTTTCTGAAAAACCCACTTTTGCTGCATGTGTTGCAGCTCCAGTTCTAAAGCTGTGACCCTTGTATTGTTTGGGATCCAAACTTTTGGAAACAAAGGGACATGACACAGGACAACCATCTAAAGAACCGGAAAAGAGGTCCCATTAAATGACGGTAATGTTTTAGATATTGAAACAGTGCGTGAACTGGACATGAATGAATGTTGTTTGATGTTTCTTAAGTAATAAACCTTGGTTGTCCTAAACTAATGGTTTTGAAATGAAGGATTAATTGGACATGTTTTAATTTGTTATTCATTACCTCAAAACGCACATCTGACCTTTGAATTACAAATTCTGCCCGGGTTTTTGATGTTATAACCAATTCACCTAACCCGTAAATTCCATGGAATGCAATCAAAAACAAGGCCTTAACCAAAAGCATTTGGGCATGATTAGGGATTGTGTGTCTCAAAGCATTTACAATCTTAATGAGAATTTCTCCAGTTATTGGCAAACGTGAGTCCACAGTTGGGCCTACTTTGTGACACCCTTTCAGCATCTTCTGCACTAAGAAACATTTAGCTGGTTCTGGCATATTAAAAATCTTATGAATGTATGCAACAGCTGAAATAGGTGATGATATGGAGCTTGGTGAATATCCGATATCAAACAAATGACCTATAAAATTGCAGAGTGTAATGGATTTTAAAGGTAATGATATGGAATCAGCCCAGGAAAAGAAAAGCTTCCATGAATGCTGATATGCTTTTCTTGTTGCGGGGGCTAATAAAGCTTGCAGTAGTCTTTGTGCTGAAGATGTTAAATGTAAAGAAGGCCCTCTGGAATTTCGTTGGTTGTTGTTGTATATATGGTGATTCCCGAAATGCTTCCTGGAATTTAAAACGAGATAATTTGTCAGCTGTAACATTCAACTTCCCTGGAATGTGTTTTGCACGGAAATGGATATTGCACTGTAGCGACACTAAAACAAGTCTGCGTAATAATATCATCAACCTTTTATCCCTACTAGACTTTTTGTTGATAACTTCTACCACAGCCATATTGTCTGATAGGAACAACACCTTTTTTGTTTTTGAAATGAACTGACCACACTTCCAATGCAAGAACAATTGGAAACAATTCTTTAATGCAATTTTGATAGTCATTTAATTCTAAAGGTCATTTACTGACAAATCACTGTGACCCTAAAACAGCTGCAAATCCAAGTGAACCTGATGCACCTGTGTATAGACTGAGAAGGTCTGAAGATAACCAAGCACTGTCTAAATATACTGATTTACCATTATAATGGTCAATGAACATTGCCCAAGTTTCTAAATCAGCTCTAGATTCTTTATTCAGTCTAATGTAAAACTTTAGATTTGTTAGGCCACATGTCAAGTTAATCAGTCTACGAAGGAATGTTCGCCCTGGAACCACAACAGAGCAAGCAAAATTTAAAAGACTTATACATGTAATGGATTGCATGTCTTTTAGTGTGACCTTTTTTGGTATTGTTTGCCCTGTCACTTGCAGAGGTATTTTCACATAAATCCAAGTTACTTGTATCATGACTGACCTCTTCACTATTGTTGTCATATAGCTGACGCTAAAAGCTCATAGTCAATCACTGCTGCCACAGAAGGAATGGGACTGTTTATGGGCATCGTAGGCGACTTTTTTCTCTTTGTTGCTGGCTTAGGTGTGGATTCTGACCTCCGTTTAGGCATGGTTAATTTTGAAATGATTTACAAATGTGTTACTTCAAATTAACTTCAACCCTGGACTCACTTTGGGAAGAGTTTTAGTTTATGTGTTTACCATAGAACACATAAAACATTATCGAGTACTTTATATACTTTCTCGGTTCCATGAGTACCAATAATATTAAATCTAATAATCATGTTAAATGGACAATGTCTTATACAGATAAAAGCTGCTTAGGGTTCATGAGCCAATCATTATTTGGCATGAATGATGGTGTTCCTCAACAAACTATTGATTCAAATCTTAGAAAATGACCTGTTATGGTCTTGAAACATGTCAACTATAATATAGGAGATTTAACTTAAAAAGACCTGTCCCCCAAAATTTCTTTCCCGCACTGGGCACAGACTAAGCTACGACATCAAGTGTCCTAAACATCCCCCAAGTTCCAAGCAGTGTCCTAATGCCTGTTGAATGTATAGCTCACCGCCTGCGCAGATGTCAACTATGCCTGTGTTAGAGCCTCAACACAGTCAACCGCAAGGAACCAGTATGTCTACTGTAACAACACCTCTGGTGGCTCAATACGGTACGCATATTAATCCGCTTGTTAGCATTGCATCTGATCTTGGTGCTAATGTTTTACTGTCAACACAAGAAAAAAATTGGAATAACGAATACATTGATCTAGCACAATTATTGCATTCAGACCCTGCAGCTGAAACTCAACAGTTTCTTGTATTAGAAGAGTGGCAAATTAAGATTACAAACAAATCAAAAGATACGAAAGTAGCTTCCATTTCCGAATGGACAGATGCAATTTTAATTTATGCTGCTATATATCTGAAAAGGTTTCCCCAGCATGTCCAGGGTATAACCAAGTATATAAGTTCAATAATAATGACATCCTGGGGAAGCTCAATGTTTTTCACATGCCATAGACAAGCCAGAGGGTCCTGCTCCCTCCATCTTCTAAATTTTTCATCATAGGTGATTGCTGCCTGGTCCCCACAAGAATCAGCAATTTTCTTGCAATTTGTGCATAAGCCATTAAGGCGGAAGTCTCAATGGAAAATTTCTTAGTGAAGACAGCTACGAACACATGAAACGCTTCCATCCACTTGTTGATGGTTTTAATGGGATCCTTGACCTAAGCCTTTACAAAAACTAACTGGCCCTCCCATTCCACCGATTTGTATATATCGTTGTTCTCGGATGTTAAATCTTTAGGCAGTAGTGAGGAAAAGTAAACAAACTCCCACTATAGATTCTCCTCAACACCGGTGTTAAATTTGTAGGGGTTCTCGGGTTTTGAGGCGACTGAGGGACAGCTCCATCAAACTTGGTTGTGCTAGTACCTGTCCTCTAACAGTGTTGGGATAGCTTGATCCTCTTGTCTGGCAACTGCTGGCCTTCTAGTTCATGTATGCAAATGCAACTCATAAGTCATATAATCACCAGCAGATTTTAGTACATAGGGATCCTTTAGTTCACATAGATTCTCTCACAGCCACAGTAATTCCGCGTGTATTTCAATAGATCCTCTTTGCCTCTACAACCGACGCGTTCTCGATCTCTCAAAGAACAATCTAAATATTAGCTATTTGTCCCTCTAGAATTGTTATAAGAAACTTACATTTCTTGGATGTTCCTCCTAATGATTTAAGTATTGTTGTTTTCTTATCCGTTTTAAATGCAGTGTTCCTCGGAAATACCGGTTTAACTAGTAATGCACATGCGCGTAAACCACAGTAGTTCGAGGATAAACAATTCGTACACAACATACTTAAACAATTTACCACGATAAATTATGTTTTATTAATTAATTGCACTCCATGTTTTCTTTCCTATATTACTTGTTAAAAAATACACAAACTGAGATGTTACTTCCACAAAAATAGAGAGTAAAGCAGCGTTAATAGTTTAAACGTAAACAAAAACTGTCAGAAAAGGTTACCCGCTGTATCACAACTTAATCAGTTGTAAATGTTAATAAAATCAAACAATTTCAGTCAAAATAAAACAGATATTGTACGTGCATGAAAACGTTTACCTCAGTTTTCTGCCATGTTGTTTTCCATGAGCCCACTAGAAATTTTCCGGGCAATCCGGGCTACTTTATCATCGCCCGGCATCTTAGAAATATTTGAGACAAGTAACGTACCCGTTTCCGGAAATACCAACCGGCTTGACCCGAGTGCGCCCGTAGATTAATGATATGAAAAAGTCAGTGTACAATTCGGATATTTATTTTTTGTTAATCTACTGAGGGGCCATATGGCACAATATCCTTTGAACGCCTATATAAAGCCAGTGTTGCTCAGGTGAGCGGTGTGACCCCTTCGGAATCACGCCCCTGCGCTACACTGATCACGCCCCTCCCTGCGATTCAGTGGTTCATAAACTTGTTAAAAAAACAAAACTTTCAACTTAGTAAGAGTGATCTAACTGTGTCTTGTAAAAGGCCCTTCTTCAATTAATCTTTTTTTTTTTCCGGGCATTGTTTTTTCCCTAATTTCAGAAAAAAATATTACTCGTGGTTACCATTTTCTTCTTTAGTATTTTTTTCTTGGACTCGACTATTGATGAAATATATTGGTATATAAACCAGGTCTTGTAAAAAAAACGTTCAACTTAGTAAGAGTGATCTAACTGTGTCTTGGAAAAGGTCCTACTGCAATTAATCTTTATTTTTATGAGCATTTTTTCTTGTTCCAAAAAAAACCTTTTACTCGTGGATAACTTTTTTCTTCGTTAGTTTTTTCTTGTATTCAGCAATTGATATCATGAAATTAATTGCTAAAGCCATGTTTTCCTGTGTTTATCAATTTCCAAGCCAAGTACGTAAATCATGTTAAAGGTACAAAGTAGAAACGTTGCGTGTCACGGGGACTTTAAAGCTCCCGAACTGGACGGTGTACAGCCTCTATCCCAACAGTTTTAGTGTCTTTGACAGTAAAAAGATATATTGAATATTTAACCATAAATATCTAATAGATAGAAATATAATATATGTAATTAAGTGAATAATTTTGATATATTATAATTAGAAAGTATCATTATATATATGTAAATAAATGTTGTCCTTTTATGAGATGAAAACACAAATAACGAGTGCATATTTTATTTTTATTGGCTGGAAAAAGGTACCATGCGAATAGTATATTTTACATGAATTTACAATCTCAAATTCTTTTTCTAAAGAACTGGAAAGGCAATCCAAGTGGTCATATTGTAACTTAAAAGGTCACTGACAAATCTGTTCACCTGTGATACAATGATAGACTGTGTACCGTCATACCAAGTCTTGGGATAGGAACGAGCCCTTTCCAAAACATAATGACAAGCATGTACATCAGACAGAGATTTTTTATTGTTTCGAGGTTGCAAACCAAGTAATTCCAAAAGTCCAAAGTTTTCTCTGTAGAAGAATATTTCATGGTCTATGAAGATGACTTTGTCTTCAGTCCATCCAAAAGCTTTCTGATCACCAGTTACAGTTCGATAGTTTGTCTCCACACGAAGACAGGTATTTTGAAATCTGCATTGTTTTCTTTTCTTGTTCCCCATCAGTAACTATGCTTTGTTCTCAATACATTTTGCAACAGTCATTGCGGAGCTACTGGAATAGTTAAATGGTGAGAGATGTCCACCATGCTCTTTAAATTGAAGGAATTGGTGACATTTCCCTCTCGCTTTCTTCTGATCCAGAGAGATTGGGTCGCAGGGAGGTTCTTGTTCTATATCTTCTTGTAGTGAAGAAGTTTCAGACTGTTACTCGTCGTCCACGGCTGTCATTATTACGTCTAAAGTACTTTGCAGATAATCCAATCGCTCTCCCGGCGTAATGAAACGCCGATCCAAATGCAACAGCATACGGTCTACTTCGACTGATTGGCATATCTGCTTTCTAGCTCCGTAAAGTGTAATGTCTATATTGATAATGAACCAGACTGACGATTACAAGGGTATATATAGAGAACGGTCACGTGATAAGGGGGCGTAATTGGAAGTTTCTAGAAATATGTCTTGGCATGTGCAGACAGTGAGGTCACTGTTATGTTTCCATAGTTATATTTTTTTTTCATTCTATATAATAAGTACCTATCTCATTTATATAATATATACATTATATAAAATTATCATACCAGATAATATTTCTCTTTTCAGTAAAAAATAAATTTTTTGTCACCCTTTCCGTATTTCTTAACAGTGTCGGCAAAGAACTAAATATGTTTTTCCTGGTGATTGATAGACCAATGCAAACACTGCCAATGAACGCTGAATTGACAATAATGTTAAAATTCAGTTTTGTCTTACATAGGGGCTGAATGTTTCTTTAGGCTTGATATCAACGAATGTTTACAAGGATTATTTGTAAAGCTTAATTTGAATTTTGATATCAAGCCGTAGGATTATGTAGCGAACTTTTTACTTATGTTTAAAATTGTACATTGTCCTAATGTCTCCTGATACGATTTAAATCTTATTTTAAAAAACAGTCTTAATATTACGTTGTTGATTACAGACTTCAACAGTCATATTACGATAAAAAATTATTTTGTCTAAAATTGTTTTATATATCTAAAGACTGGGTTATAGGTTACAGTGTAATAGAATATTTTCGAAAAAGTTATGTATTTCGTATTTTGGGTGATATAGCGACATGTGTTTGAATATCAAATGTCAGACAAGCATTCAATAATGACAAGTACTTGGTGCAACACACTGATATTCTAATAACAATATAAATATAAAATGGTCTTCAAATTGGTTTTCGATTTTCACAATATGCGAATAAAAAGTTTGTTAATTTCTTGATCTTATTTACAGATGACGAGTCTCTGTTTTCTCTTGGTCTTTTCTAGGAGTTTTGTATGCAGGTATGTATCATAACGGAAATTCTATAGAAATTGGTTAAAGTGCATGCGTTATATAGATAGCGTATGTTTATTTATGTTCATGGAGAAATGTGTTATAAAGTCCAGTGATGAGCCTGTCGAAGCCGGGTCAGAAATCTAAATAAAACGCTACTACTGACCACGGTGCGTCAGATCATTAGTATGCACTTGATCGCATTTACTTATTAGGAGGAGAATGTTGTAGCGCAGTGTCCGTACGTATAAAATGGGGGTGCGGGAAACGCAGCTCTCCAGTAGTCATCTGGAAGCTGTCTTTCTGCCTCCTCTTTTTATACAGACTGGGACACGGGCTACTCCCCATGTAGAGGAGGAGATATTCGGGTGCCAGGTGTGGGCATGTTGGAACAAAGATCTCTCGAGGATCTAAATAAATTAACTATCATAACACTCCATATAACCCCTAGTGGACTTATATAAAGTAGTATTGGAGGCTTTATGATATAATGGTGGAATCCGGTGTCATCTTGTCCTAGCCACGCCACGGAAGAGCCATCAACGACCTAACGAACACGATTGGGCCACAAACGTAAAGCAACACCGCCTCCACAGCACTGTGTGATCATTTCCCAGGACGCAAACGACGCCCGGGATGCACTTCAGCACCCGGGACCAAAGCGATTCCCTGGACGTTATCAACGCTCACAGCATATCAACGCTGACGAATATAACGTCCCGGACGCACACCAGGTCCCGCACATTAATAACGCACTGGAAAACCTCCCTCGTATCAGCTAGGAATATGTATCAATGGGAACTATTAAACAGTGCAAACAGCATGTATAATCTTTTTTTTCTCTACCTTTTGAAATGTCTACAATTATCAAATTAGAAAAATTGAAAGGAGATGGTACTCAAGATGTCAAAGCATGGTTTTACGCAGTGTGTCAAATTTCATGATTTACCAGATTCCAAGAAAGTCAATTTGTATCCGTTTTATTTAGAGAGGCATGCCAAAGTATGGTATAATTCCTTACCGTATGAACATAAAATTAACACAACGTTACTAACATCTCGTTTTCAGGAAAGATTTAGAGAATTTGAAAATTTTTGGGATTTGTCAATATTACAATTGAAACAAGAAAAAACAGAACCTGTTGAAGATTTTTTTAACAAAACTTATAAAAAAAAAACTATTTAAAATATTCCAGGCAAAATTTTACTTTCGGTTGCAATGAATGGTTTAAGATCTGATATAAGAACGCATTTTCTTACCCAAAATCCTAGTTCAATAAAACATTTAAGGAAAATTGCTCTTTTAGCTGAAAAATTTCAACCAAGTCAGAGTAAAACGTTGGCAAATTACGAACATTTGTTAACAGAAATTCAAAATTTGAAAGAGAAAATTAAGACACCACCATAAATTAATGATCTAAAATGTTTTGAAGCCCAAGATCCATTTCAATCTCAATATACGAGCTGCCGGAGGTCACCTACTGCACAGCAGCAGCAGCTAACACAACATCCCCGCATGATCGCTCCGCAATGTTATTCTTGTTTAGGCATGTGCATTAATAGGTCTAGATGTCCGGGTGTTGCTAAAACGCGGAACGGAAGGGAAAACGGAAAATCTTATCTAATGTTATTTACCTCATAGATTTGTTAATTATGCTAAAACAATATACTTTATGCACCTTTTTAATTTTTTTGAAAGATAAGCAATATTAGATTATTTATTCAAGAATATCTATTTCCTCAAAATTAACAGTACATGCATTGACCACTATATTCTGTCCCAAAATATCCTCGATTCACTTTTTGCTGTGTATTTATATATACTTCAGGGTTCAAGCGATTCTCTTTTAGAAGCATTAAACATTCTCATTATTCTTTCTTTAAAACGTCCTCTCTAGCTTATCAGCTGGTTTAAATACACGGCTAAAAATAAAGAAGTCTACGGGGTTTTGCATTTCAACAGACCCGGATGATAGTGTTGAAAAATTGTGCAAGGTCTTCTGAGTGACTTCCAAATGGAGAAAAGATGTCAACATTTTCCATTATATATCGTCCAAATGTGCTGCATGAATATTTTGGGATCGACAGACTATAGTCCCAATATATAATCGGAAAATCAAACCAGGCAACGTCTAGAGCTCTCTATTCGAATCATATGTATATAGCTGCTGGAATAAACAACTGCTTAGTAATGCAAACGTAAACAAAATTGCATTGCTAAAAATACTAGTTCAAATTACTAGTTTCACAAATTACCGGGTATTTTAATGTTTATTGTATTTTGATTTTTAATGTCGTCAGTCCTACGGGTTTTTTTTTTCTTCCATCTCAATGAAACTGTATCGTCTGTATGATAAAAGATCGTCTAGAACACCGAAAATTCAATTTTGATGTAAGTATATACATGTACATCATATTTGAAATATAAAAAACTCAAAACACGCATAAAACGCTTTCACTAACTGCATACGTTACGCTGATATGCCAGCAATACAATATAAGAAAAATAAGTAAAAAGTTATAGCTAATTTGCTCGTTTAATCATGTTAATGTTTCACAATTCGTATACATTTGATTTTTCCGTTTCGTACTCTACTAAAGCCGAATGAATACAATGCTATAATTGATAGACATTCATATGAATATTAATAAGATAACATGTTGATAATCATTCATTAGATATAAATAAAAGATACAAAGTAAATCGTTTCTGGCCAGTTCTATACCCCTTTTAAGCGATAAACGTGATGATATTTTCCATTCCGTTCCGCTTTCCGTTCCGTTTTCCGTTCCGCGTTTTAGCAACACCCTAGATGTCCAGCTATAAATGCCTTATGCTATAATTGCAACGGAATTGGTCCTTTTTCAAAGTCGTGCAAACAACCATGTTTTGTTCAACAAAAGAGATTCGCACCTATTTCCAGAGTGAACACAAATTAATGTCCTCACCTTTAAATATTTTGTACCTGATTTCCGCTGATAAAGGTCCACGTGTTTCACGTCATTTGACGAGACACCCATGTTTATGTGCTCGCTATAAAAAATTAGTCGAGGTTTATCTACCTGCATCTGAGTTGATTTGATCCACATGTTTCCTTTAGGCATTATTTTCTCTTCCGGTAATTTGACTTTTATTTTGTTAGCATTTCTAAACCGATTTCTTTGGGAACATCATTTCTCCCATGCTATTTGCTGTGTTCTGTGACCGCGTAGTTTTTACGGTGCTAGGGAATTCTTCTGGATCTGCATCGGTCGTGTGCAGTACAAACCGGGTGAGGGAATGTTGGCGTAAAAGGAACAAGTTATAAGGTTGAGGCACGCTGTGGGCCGTAAGTTAAAAACGAAGGTTATGTATGCCGTATTCCCAAGGGTCCACCAATATGCAATTCCAGAGAAGTAAAACCAAGTGATGAAGGATTCCGTATTTATTATCAATCGAATTTTAAAGATGAACAATAACAAACAATAAGCGACACAGACGGAAGTGGCCGGTAATGCGTCAGGCCTCCGAACTAAAGATTGACAAATACAATTCAGTATATATAAGAATCTAAACAATGAGTAAAAGGAGAAGTTCTTGGGAGAAACATCTATTTGATTTGTAATTACAATTAATACAGAGTCTGCCAGGTGTCAATGGCTAATTCACTTTGTAAACATTAAATTCTAAGAATATATGACAAAATAAATGTTGTAGTTGAAAAGTAAAGTCCGAAATAAAGATAATTATAGAACAGTCAATTTTGCACTGTGATAGTTCCTTCAATATTCCTTCCATATTTGTAAAAATATGTCAACAGTAATTCTACACTCATCTGTGGTATTGCCATTGAACAAAACCGTCAAAAAGCTACTCAAGAGTCTGCGGGCTTGCACACAAGCCACTCTATAAAGAAAGACTCTTTTTTTCAAATGTGGACAGGATATTGAATGTCTTAAATTAGGCACTTGTCCTTATAAAAAACAGCCATTAAGTTTAAAGGCAGATTAGCAAAGGTCTGAATGTACCTCTGATATCCAATATGGCTAAGTACGGGCCAAAACGTTAAACCATGCTAATTGTCAAACTTTGTGTAGTTAGCGAAAAAACACATCATCAATGTCTTGTTCAATGTTTATGGGTAGAAATGCGTATAGAAAGAACACTTTGATCTCTCGTTGGAAAAGTCAAGCACACACGAAATGTGAAGAAAGAAAGGGTGAAGAAACACAACGCAGCAATCTGGTTGGTCAAATAGTAGAATGGACAGCAACCTTGAAGAGTAAGTAAGAAAGGTTTTAAATACTGCCCATTTTCTTTGCAAAAAGGAGATGCCATTTACTTCCTACCCTACCCTCATTAAATTGAAAGAAAAGAATGTGTAAACAGATAGCCATGCAATGACCTTGAATTGCTAGTATTACATAATGGTCACTATGATATTTATGTGTACCTAGATGCTGCGCACTGAATGGTGTTAATGATAATTGACAGAATCACGGTGTAGTACCTAAACGGTTGCTATCCGTAAAAAAACGACGTTCACTGATTCTATTCGAAAATTATACGGTTACTAGCTGAAAAAGATGTCCGACACAGTAAGTATTTTTCTTTTCAGATTGAACAAAATGCTCATTTTCTCAAAGAGTTTAATTAACCTGCAAACTTGACAACCCTTACGGAACGTAACACACATTTCAACACTAAAATATCCAGCTACCTACATACAAGATGAAGAATTGACTTAAAACTTCGTGAATAACTGTCGTTGATTAGGGCACGTGTGCAGTCGAATTAAGTTTTTGGACATGATTGCGCCAAAATCAAAGTTTTTTTTTTAAAAATTGAAGCGACTGATTTCTTAATATTTGTACACAGAATAGTTTGATTGCAAGAATTATCCATTTTCTTTGTTTGTATAAAAACTATGACGATTTTACTCAATAAGTCGTATGTTACGGCTACTATTAGACAACGACACCGGTTTCTATTGGAAATGTGCACTTTCTAATCTCAATGAAATAACATCCATATATATGCATTGAATCATACAGTTATATGTTATTCTATAGAAACCGTTTAAAAACACGTCTTTCGCAACTCTCCGCATTTTTCCAACAGAGCTCGAAACCACCTCATATGTATCACAGGTGCTTGGGGACGGGACCCCCCCCCCCCCCCCCCCCAATATTCACCCCCTCCAAATTCCCGAGTTATTTTTTCATCCATTATTTTTTAACCGAGTTTTCCAACGGAAAAATCCGGTTATTAAAATGGTGAAAATGGCTCGCGGGCGGCTGCCAAAAGGGTACCCTCATTGTACGGATAACTCCTCCTACAGTTCTCAAGATAGGAAGTTGTTCTTTTGCAGATCAATTGTACATATATCAGTGATGTGCATATTGCTAGGATTTTGTTTCCGATAATTTATGAAAAAAATACCAGCTTTTGAACTTAGTCATTTTTTGGCAAAATATTGCATTTAGGGTACCCTCATTGTACAGATAACTCCTCCTACAGTTCTCAAGATAGGAAGTTGTTCTTTTGCATATCAATTGTACATATATCAGAGGTGTGCATATTGCTAGGATTTTGATTTCCGATAATTTATGAAAAAAATACTAGCTTTTTAACTTAGTCATTTTTTGGCAAAATATTGCATTTAGGGTACCCTCATTGTACGGATAACTCCTCCTACAGTTCTCAAGATAGGAAGTTGTTCTTTTGCAGATCAATTGTACATATATCAGTGGTGTGCATATTGCTAGGATTTTGATTTCCGATAATTTATGAAAAAAATACTAGTTTTTGAACTTAGTAATTTTTTGGCAAAATGTTGCATATACGTGTAGGGTACTCCATTTCACTGGATAAGGGTTGACATGGATTATGGATACAGTTTACATAAAAGAAAACCTGGTTTGCTGTCACATTGACAGCTTTCCACTTGTTTAATCATAAGTTGATGTATGCTGCACTAAAAAAAATCACAATTAACTCGAAATAAGCTGTGTATAAAATAATATATACCACTGGTATATTTTTTATTTATAGCTTGTTTCGCGTTAATTGTGAATTTTTAGTGTAGCATACAAAACATCAACATATTAAAAAAAATAAATGATCAAAAACTAACTGGGGAATGTGGGGTGGATATGGGGGGGGGGTGGGTCCCGTCCTCATGCACCTGTGGAATGTATTACAAAGTCGTTCATGACACCCCCCCCTTCTTTATACCCCCCGCAAACAAAGTTTGGGGGGTATATAGGAATCACCTTGTCCGTCCGTCTGTCTGTGCAATCGTGTCCGGTCCATATCTTTCTAATGGAGAAACATTGGAAGTTCTTATCTCACACAAAGATTGCCTATGACCTAAGGGTGTGTCATGACCTTGACCCAAGGTCATTTGGGCAAGGTCAAGGTCACTGGCAGAAAAAATGCAAAATTCGTGTCCGGTCCATATCTTTCTTATGGAGAAACATTGGAAGTTCTTACTTCACACAAAGATTGCTTATGACCTAAGGGTGTGTCATGAGCTTGACCCAAGGTCATTTGGGAAAGGTCAAGGTCACTGGCAGGAAAAATGCAAAATTCGTGTCCGGTCCATATCTTTCTTATGTGGAAACATTGGAAGTTTTTACTTCACACAAAGATTGCTTATGACCTAAGGGTGTGTCATGAGCTTGACCCAAGGTCATTTGGGAAAGGTCAAGGTCACTGGCAGGAAAAATGCAAAATTCATGTCCGGTCCATATCTTTCTTATGGGGATACATTGGAAGTTTTTACTTCACACAAAGATTGCTTATGCCCTGAGGGTGTGTCATGACCTTGACCCAAGGTCAATTGAGGAAGTTCAAGGTCATTGTTTCAAAAATGCTAAATTCTGTCTGTGTCATGTCTTGTATTAATGGAAATATTAGAAGCTAAAATTTGACACAAAGCTTGCCTGTCTCAGGCCACATAAAACTATTTTTAGACTCTCATCCCCGACTCTCTGAAAAAGGCCTGCCCCAGTGAATTTTTTTTAGGAAGAAAAAAAATGTGTGGAATAAAAATTTCCGAAAAAATCCGGCTCAGTATACAAATAATTCAAAATGTTTAAATATTAAATTTTTCTTAGCGGAGGGTATCAATTGTGAGCTTGCTCACAGTACCTCTAGTTTTTTTAATTTTTATAGAATTTAATTAAATACATTATGTTTTACTATCTGTCGTGATGTAAGCTAGCAGTGCCCGAGAAGTTGAGACTGTTTACCTGTATGACCTACCTATAAATGTACACATTTCATCCTTTATCAATTTTTTACATTTCATGAAAATAATATCGTTCCGCATGAGGTTAGTTAATGTTTGTGCAGTACTTGCCCGCTGACAAAAAAGGCGAAAGAGACGAAAACAAAACGGGCGAATATTTCCCTGTATACAGTAGTACATCATAAATTTTTGCGAGTAACAAAAATTTAAACTTTGCAATTTGGAAATTCTAACTTGCATTTTTTGATATGTATACCGGTATATGTAGTGAATTTTGAACTCTGATACCCATATAATATTAACAGAAAATCATGTTAAGGTGTTCTGAGACACTTCCGAATGGGAAAAAGATATCAGATTTTCCAATTACAAATCTCCAATAGAAATCTGTTTTTATTCCCTTGAAAATCTCCTGGTAAGAAAGGGATACCCTCCATGAACAAATATTCAATATTTTTCTTTAAATTGATTTTAAATTTTCTTATTCTCTTTATGTGTATTTTGTAAAAAAAAAAATATGGCTCAAAGGTGAAAGAAACAGTAACTTTGGACAGACTTAATATGTCATAGGTTACTGTGGAATCATATGCATGGCTTTTAAGGGTGCATTTCGTAGATTAGCGCTGCATGGTTGAACGCGATTTGGTGGAGTTGAAATCGTTGAAGCACTTGATGTCTCACATTCTGTGTGATGTGTTTTAGATTTTTTAGGCTTGTGCAGCCATAAGCTTGATTTTCTTTTTCTAGCTGGAAAAGAAATTTAAGTTTCATATAGTAGCCGGTGCATCGTATTCAGTTTATAGCCGGTGCGAACATATCAGTATTTCAAATAGCAACCGTAACTTTAAAAAATCATTTGTTGTCAAATTATTTCGATCAAAATATACTTTCTTGTTTATTTTGTATTACTTAATGAATCAGAATAGATAAATGCTTTTTTTCATAATATAGAACAAACAAACTATGATTTGTAGATGAAAATATCAGCTTAAAACTTGGTTGTTACAGCCTTTTAGTTCGTCACTGACCTAGGAAATTTCTCTATTTCATAGGACTATTTTCCAATCTACATTTATAAAATATTATAATAATACCTTACATATTCCGTGCACACGGATTATTCAAACACTTACATGGTTTGGGTACATTTTTCGTCAATTTTGTGTCTTGATCCATGCGTTTGATGCATGCTTTTTTTCAACTAGCAACCGTTCAATTTTCGAATAGAAACACCGAACGCTGTTTTTTACTGATAGCAGCCGTTTAGGTACTACACCGTGAGAATGAACTCTGTGACTCTTGTAGCAATGCGTAGTATTCCTAAATGATGTTATGAAACCAGGTGCATATTACGGGCATAATAATATCCAAATTGAGAGTTTAACAACATGTGACATATTTGGCGATTCTGTGTCTGCAACGATAGCTCTAGTACTCTATACTGAGTCATGTATTGTGTATTCTATATATTAACCTTTGTAACCTTTTATGCCGTGTATGAATGAACGTATTGTGAGTAAGTGATGCCTCATACTAGGTGGGGGACTCCGAGACCCAGGACTCGGAGACTCAAATCCTGCATCCAGACTCTTTGATTGGCAGTTTTGACGGTTTTGTTACTTTATTTAGGAATAAACTATTAATCTTAATTTTGAACAATAAAGGTTCACTCATGATCGTCGTAAATGGGCCGAACTAGTCAGAACTGTCCATCATAAGTAAAATGTTATATATACCCATGTAAAATGATGTTGAACAGATAGATAGATTTAGATAGATACCGCTTATAGAGATGCTGAGACTCCTGATTTGGGCTGCTATTAGCTGATGTTATTGTAACTATACGATCACGCTTAATAAAACCGCTTGAGAAAGAAATACTGGACTTGTCATCCATAAGCTTGAGCTGACCCTCAATAGGATCCTGTAAGACAGAAGGCTTACATGAACTTTCTTGGTGCCAGTGACCAGGACTGAGCGAAGTTCAATACAGAGTAAGGTAAGAACCATTTCTATATGTCTCTTATAGCTATCTCGAAGTAAACAACTTTGTCTAAGCAACCAATATGGCGACAGGTGATGGGTTTGATAAAAAAGAATTTAAAAATCAAATGGAGCAATTAGAAAAACAATTCGCGGGGTTGGGTCAGAACAATGAAAATAAAGGGCAAGAAACAGGTCAAAAATCCCAAGAAAAAGAGCAGATTAAACAATATACTTTTGAAACATATCATGATGCTAGGCCGTATGAAACTCGTGAAACTCGACACCGAGTCTCAGATCAGGATGATGAAAAAGATTTTTTTATTGGGCAAGTTAAAGCTATAACAGCCGCACTCTCAGTGCCCCTATCTTCTGTGATAACTCCTTTTGAGGGAGATGCTCAAAAATTTAAACAGTGGATAAAGGAAGTTGAAAAGTACAGTGTTATGTCTGGGAAACAAGGTCATGAGATCCCCATGCTTGCATACATAACGAGTAAGGATTCAGTGGGGGATTATATTAAAAGGTATTTAGATGAAACAGATGCGTCTGAAGAAATCCCATCTTGGGACGATCTTAAGGAATCCCTTAAAAATAGATTTGCAGAAATAACAGATCCCCAACACGCGTTAGCAGTAATGCGTAAGACTCGACAAAATTCAAATGAAAGTGTTCAGTTGTTCGCCGAGAGACTATTGCAAATCGCGGAAGACGCCTACAGTAATGACAGACTAAAAGAACAATTGGTACAACAACAATTAGTAGATATCTTTTGTGACGGGTTGATATTCGACTACCTCAGAATGAGAATTTTGCGAGAAAACCCGAAAGACTTAGAATCCGCAATTCAACTAGCAATGCGAGAACAAAATCTGAGACAGAGGCTAGCGATAAGAGGGTCAAATATGACATAAATTGTACAAAGTAATGACAACAAGCGAACTCTTTCAAATTTTGATACTACTCTTCCCTTATTAAAGGATAGAGCATATAATCTTACCTCAGTAGAAACAAGGCATGTAGAACCAATGGAAATTGACCATGCGCGTAATAGTAGGTGTTTTAAATGTAAACAGACGGGTCATAGGGCTCGATTTTGTACTCAAAATAAATCCCAAGTCAGGTCCCGTCCTCAAATAGATAAACGACCCAGTCAAAACAAACCCGTCCATAATATAGAGCAGAAACCCCGTTCGCCTGTGGAATGTTGGAATTGTGGTAAAGTAGGTCATGTGCGTGCAGATTGTTGGGGCTCGCATATGTATCAAAGAACGCAGCAAAATCGGGGCAGACCATCAAATCGTCAAGGCCGAACATATAAATCTAGCGACCAAGTAAATAGGGGATCGTCTCAAAATTTCAAATCGCGCTCTTATTTTGACAAACAAAAACAGGAAAACTAAGACGTTCTTCCTTCGTTGAAGCCCGAAGAAAGAACTTTAAACAAAGACCTACATATGAAATTAATTTTACTAACAACCCCAGTAGCTGTTTATTAAAAGTAGGAAAAAATAAATTTAGAGCTTTGGTAGATACAGGTGCAGCCGTATCTCTAATTAGTAAGAAAATGTATGATAATCTATTTCCCCGCCCCAAGTTGTTTAATAATGACATCCCCTCTTTGCAAGCAGCAAATGGCAATTCTTTAATTGCGATAGGGTATGTAAATATTTCCTTTAAGATTTCAGGGTTAACTTTAGACCACAAACTTTATGTGACAAAGGAACTCAACCGAAACATGATTCTCGGTCGTGATTGGCTCAAGAAAAACAATGTTCGTTTATACTTTGATCTTGGACTCATGCGTATTGATGGCAAAGTATACGCGGAACTTAAAGAAGATTTACATATCTCAACTATTGTAAGAACTCCTAAGAAACTTATTATGAGACCAAACACGGTGACTGTATGCTATGGAAAAATAAATAACAATTTTCCTCTGGAAAAAAATGACTTGGTTGAAGTGAACAGCATAGACAATAACTGCATTATGGAAGACCCAGGACTATATTTAAAAGACGCCGTTTGTATAGTTCGGAAGGATAAGAAAGTTCCAATGATCTTCGTTAACCAAACTAACAAAAATTATAAAATTCCAAGAGGCTACATAGTAGGACGAATTACCGCATTAAAACAGAAGGAAATCTCAGAAATACAGACTACTCAAGACACAAAAGAAGAAATTGATGTACCTAGAAGATTTGAACACTCAATCAAAAGACTTGTGAGCAAAAACAATGATTTATTTGCAAAGAAAGACAGTGACCTTGGAGTGACTGATACTGTTAAAATGAAGATAAAAACTGGAGATCACCACCCAATAAAGAACAGACCCTACCGTGTACCCTTAAATAAAAGACAGATAATTGACAAGGCCATACTGGAAATGATGGACGCAAAGATAATTGAGAGATCACAATCGCCTTGGTCATTTCCCTTAGTAGTGGTGAAGAAAAAGGACGGATCAGACCGAATGTACGTTGACTTTATAAGCTTGAATAAGATAGTGAAACCCGTATCATTCCCGCTACCGTTGATTGATGACATCCTATGTTTACTAGGTAAGGCAAAATATTTCACTGCACTAGACTTAAAGAGTGGATATTGGCAAGTGAAATTAGAAGATTCAAGTAAAGAAAAAACGGCCTTTGCATGTCACAAAGGACTATTCCAATTCAACCGGATGCCATTTGGGTTGAGTAATGCACCAGCAGTCTTTCAAGAGCTGATGAACATAGCTCTTCAAGGACAAGAGGAGTTTGTCATCGCATACCTGGATGACATTCTTATATTCTCAGAGACACCGGAAGATCATCTTCGGCATATTCAAGACGTTTTCAACCGCCTAAGGAAGCATGACTTAAAATGAAGCTAAAGAAATGTAGTTTCTTCAAGGAACAGACTAAATATCTTGGTTTCATCATTGATGAACATGGCGTTACACCTGATCCAAAGAAAGTCGAAGCTATAAGAAAGTTACCAGCGCCCACTACAGTCCGAGAAGTTCGTGGCTTTATAGGTATGTGTAAGTATTACAGGAGATTTATACCGAACTTCTCTAAGATTGCGGAACCATTGATTGACTTAACCAGAAAATATGCAAGGTTCAAATGGACGCCATGTTGCCAAAAAGCGTTTGACTTTATTAAAGAAAGTTTAACGGTAGTGCCTTTACTAGCATATCCAGATACTAATAAGCCTTACATCCTGTACACCGATGCCAGCGACAATTGTATTGGAGCGTGCCTTACTCAAAAGACAGATGAGGGAGAAGATAAGCCAATATATTACTAATCCCACAAGCTGAGTAAAACTCAAGAAAAGTGGTCAACCATAGAAAAGGAGGCATTTGCAATCCATTACGCCCTTCAGAAATTAGACCATTATTTACACTGTGCTCAGTTTACTATATGAACAGACCATAAGCCGCTCAAGTATATCTTAGAATCTCCAATGCAAAATAAGAAAATTCAACTATGGGCATTAAGTATTGCAGGATATAACTCTAAGGTAGAGTACATAGAAGGAAGATTTAACTGCTGTGCAGATCTCTTATCCCGATTACCGACAGTCAACCTCGAGTGTGAAGAGGAAGAACAATCAGAGCATGATGAACCAGATGTTAAGGACAATTTCATTGAAGTGAACGTACTTAACTCCAATGCCTTTTCGCCTAAGAGATTAGCCAGATGTGAAGTTAAACAACACGACGACTTGGTCAAACCCTTTATTGATCTACCAGAAGAAATCAACATCAAAGAAAGTCAACAACACGATGAGCAGATCAAGAAACTGAGGAATCGGTTAAATAAGGGAACAGCAACGGCAACCGAAGAAAAGAAGTTTTTGGAAATTGATGGTTTAATGTACTATATTTCAGATGGAGACTCAGAAGGCCCAAAACTTCGCCTGTATGTACCACGTGAGTTAGAACTTTTAGTAGTGCAGCAATATCATGACGGACTTGGACATATGGGAGTGGACAAAAGATATGACGTAATCAGACAAAAGTACTACATACCAAATTTGTACAAAAGGTTATACTCTTATATAGAAGGATGTGTAGTATGCCAAACGAGGAGCAATAAGAAAAATCAGCCTCCACTTCAAGAGACAGATATACCACCTTTTCCAATGGCTAAAGTAGGACTTGATCTATCAGGACCATATCCAACATCCTTGTCGGGAAACAAGTACATAGTTTCTTTTATTGACATTTACCACTACTGACTTCAAAAAACCCTGTCCGTATGAAAATCCCCTGTCTTCCCCTGCCACCCCCTGTGTTTTCACTGTCACCCCCTGTACATCCCCTGTGTGCCACTGTACAGAGCCCCTGTATACCCTGTCATCCCCTGTGCGCCCCTGTACACATCCCCAGTACACCCTGCCATCCCCTGTGTGCCACTGTACACATCCCCTGTGTGCCACTGTAAGCCCCTGTCTGCCACTGTACGCCCCTGACAACCCCTGTCACTCCCTGTTATACCCTGTACCTACCCCTGACATCCCCTGTACAGTATTTGCCTACTTACTGGTGTAATTATTTATCGAAAAAGACTTAGAAAAGGGCTTAGGAATCAATATTGATCAGATATAAAGATTAATATTAAATACATTTACCTTCAAAACCTATTTTCATTTCTCGATATCAACTCAAGAGAAGGTTGCTGTCCACGATGCCAATTTAAAAATAAACAAGGATTTCTTACTGTAAAAAGGTCAAATATTTCAAAATCGGCCCGTTTTGCCGCGTGTCAATAAAGTTTCAAACAATAATTCCGACGGTTCATTTGATTTTAAGTATAACTTATTTTTAATTTCATGAACAAAATAGATGCAAAAAAGGCAAACCGAAGACAAAATTTTCAGGAAAAATAATAATTTACATATCCTCAACTCTGCTTTCATTTAAAGAAAATCCGGTCCAAAAAATGTTTAAGAAAGATATAGATCGTTTCTAGGATTAATTAGTAAAGAACATTAATAAATCATCATACATGTAATTGAGTTCAGTTTTGACCAATCCTTTGATTCCTGTATATTTTATAATTTTTGTTCAAATGTGTGTTCAAAATCCGCGGTTTTTAACCGGTCGATTTATCTCAGGAAAGTTCAGGTGGGGTGGAGTCTAATTGAAGGTGTGAAGCCCTTGTGTATACATGTCTACATACACTACAATGTAGGTGTTAAAATGCTCTCAACATTTTACCGATTATCTAGAAAATCGTATTTAGTTGTGAACTAAACTGCTACAGAAAAAAAACAGTAGGCGGTATTTAAAAGCATGAATAAGCACGTTCGTGCGACATGGGCGAAAATTAAAATCAAACTACGGGATTGATTGAGTATTTATCGCGATGTTTAATGCAACATATGATTATCGCTTCGTACTCAATTACTAATACAACATTCATGCACCAAGTACGTTTGTGAAACTTCTTCGAAAACCTCCAATTGAGTTCAATAATTCAACAAGCTGCACATGTACCAGAGTTGTCTGTTCTTGTTTCCTTCCGGTATCGGCTCGTGAAATTTCTTAATGATATTATGCAATACCTATTGATCTTTGGTACACAATTTGATTTAATTAAATAATTATCTATTCTCAATTATTTAAATTTACAAATAAATATCTTTTAATTAATATTATTATTGGCAATGTTTACAAGCTGCATTAAACCACAAGAACCTTAAGCCCCTTCTACAATTCGGCATTATGTTCAATGCATGTTACGACCAATAAAAATCAATCATTATATCATTTTATTAGCTCTGTCCCACAAAACTAACTGATCTAAAGTATTTGCATGTATTATCTATACATCATTTATTTCATAACTATATAGATATACTATATATTGCAGTTTCTGCAAGTGAAAACAATTATGTATTGACGGCGGTTCTAAATACTAGTAAGCAACGCAGTTACGTTAATAACATTAATAAGCTGTTTTGTCCGCGGCGATAACAATCAATTACAGTACCTCATGATCCTAAACCATTGTATGTTAATTTTTTGAGAGAATGAATCAGCTGAATTCAAGTCCACATTGATGTTACATGTATAGAAAATAATTAACATTTATTAACCAGGACTGTGTATACACGTCTTGCGCTTGCAACTGTTGTGCAATAATTGGTCTTTAAAAAAACAAACAAACCCAAACTATATGATCATGTCGATAAAACACTTTGTGTTGATTATAATGATCAAAAGAAGCTGTTGTTCACAGATATTGAATTTTTTCCATCAAAAATATGAATTTTTAATCCTTTCGTTTAATAGAATAAAGATGAAATACGGCGCGAAATGCGCCACTCGTTCGTTATTAAATCACGACACGTCAACCATCCATGAAACGTTCCCATACTTATTATTATCGAACTCGCTCTTGTTTCCAAATCTAATATTAAACATTTTAAATAGACAACCTCTTGATGCATTGTCACAATTGAATTGTTACATGCATTTTGATATCGTCTAACACAACAAGAGTTCAAATGAATTTCTGTCATATGGCATTGATCTTTTGATCTCACACTACAGCTGATGTAACATACCAGTACATGTCTAGAACAAACGCTCTTTATCAGCTTATGTGCCATCAAACGTACATGTCAACTCTCTCTCGAATAAGTCATCACTTAATATCTGTATACCCGTATAATGGTATATTACAGTGCCGTATTTCATTTACTTAATTCAGAAAAAATACTCAATGCACTTTTTGATATTGTTTAATTTTTCAATAGGTCATCGAACAGAAAACAATATCAAACAACAAAATGTCACTGCAATTTAAAACAAGTCTCATAATCATAAAACTTAATAGTCAGAATGTTCATTACCACTCAAAGAACTTAATCCCTAAGAATCCAAACTTTTCCCTGGTTCTTTACATTTACCAATGGTTTACCGAGTAGAGATGAATGGAAAAGTTTTCGTTGAAGAGGCTTGTCTTCCATGCAAAAGAACGAATTGCACTTCTCTGCCAGTGGAAAGAGTTCGACTATTGCCCAGTGATGAATGGAACTATTCACAGAATGTTCCAAGAAAAAACAAACTTGCGCAAACTGATTGTTGTTAACACACGGCAGCTTCACAATGGATGGCGGCTTATTTCCTCTGTATTTGTCACAGACGAATTTATAGTTCCTATCACTTGAATCTGTCACTTCAACTGAACTGTGAATTTCTGCAACTGTATCCGGAAATTGGATCACACCAATACCAAGCTCCATGTAGAATGACCTCATGTGGATTTTCATGCTGTCAGTCAGAAGGACATTTTTCTTTCTGTGTTGCTTTCGGCCTGTGACAGCAGATGAATCCTCGTCTAACTTCTCCATAAGTCTTTCACTGGTTTTCATCAAAGATGTTTTACCAAGTGCATCCACTGGGTTGAATTTCCCGCTGAGTATCATATGTACACACCAGTCATATATCTGGAAAAAAGGATCACTACTATTTAATATCAAATCAATAATGTTGTACAAACCTTATCCAGATTGAAAAAAAAACTATAAGATAACATATATATATATATATATACACACACACACACACACATGTATTAGGACTTACAGCATATGTTTCCATAACTGTGGACTCCTCCATCCCCTTTCTCAGACACTGCCGGGTTATCCACCCATTGGCTCGCTCATATGGAAACAGCCACCTGCCATACATTGGTCCAAATCGTGCCAGGTCTTCCACTACATGATGAATTAGATGGGTTGTAAGATTCTAAAAGAAAATTTCAGATTTTATTAAAAAAACCATATTTTCCTTTTCATCAACTTGTTTGTCATATTTAATGCTTTAGTAATACATGTCTGTTGATAAACAAAAATTTGACACAGAGTTCACAATTTTGTGACATTTTTTTGTTTACAATAGTTTTATATACCAGTAAATGTTCTTTTTTTAAGCTTATTTTTCTACCTACATTTTCACTTTCAACATAAGTAAACAATGCCTAGTGTTTGTCACATTTATTCATTCATTTTAGGTCAAAACTTATGTTAATATGAGTTTTGTTGAGTTGACATGAGTTTTGTTTACATAAAAAAACTGTCAATTTAACTAATTGTAAATAGAATGCATGCGTATTCAACTATAAGTACCTGCATCGTTAGAGGAAAATCTCTTTCGAGAAGAGCAAATGCCTCATGTGTGTCTTTCTGCAGCTCATCAAGCGTTGACATATGTATAACAGGGGAGACCATCCTCTTCAAAACATCACACACACACTTCAAAGTCTTTTCCTGGGTCGGGGGAAGCAGGCCCTGTATACACCACTCTAAGGCTCCTGATGTCACAAACTGAATGGTAGATAAAAAACAAAAATTAATACTACATTTATTTGTATTTATACATAATTGTGTAATTTGATTAAAAGTGTGTAGCCTAATACTGTATACATGACATATACTGTAGGATTATTAAAGCTTCTTGTCACTGACTTAACTCAAAATATTGGAGGCACACCATGTACAAGTACTTAGAATAACAAAATTACTCAAATATCTTTTTTTTAACAAAATTTTTAATCATTTCATTGAACTGAAATTTCTGCTAAAAAATGTTTAAACAATTGCTGGGTTTATACAACAATAAAACAAAAATGGCAATGTATGAGTTGAACATTATGCACTGTCTTTTTCAAATTCATAATGTACTGTAATTAAGTATTTTCATGCTGTTTATACATGTATTTACAAACCTGTATTTTTGAATTCATTGTTCTCAAAGTCCACAATTTGCTGAAGTGGGGTCCAGGTGAAATATCCTCTGCATTGGTGTACAGTACATGTTGTGCCCTCTCATCTGCTATCTTTATCTGTTCCTTTGATAGAGACCATGGGGGGGTTACATCATGTTTGGAATTTGGATCTAACTTTCTTTTCTTCTTGGGCTGCTCTTTTTCATCATCACTAATTTCTGAGTGGATATCTGGAAACCTGTTGAAGTCTTTTTCACATGAGAGCACTTTCTCGCCATTATATTTCCCAGAAAGCATTTCCATTAGATGGCTAATAAAGTCTGCCAGTGTGTGCATACCATCTGGAGACATCTGTTCGAGGCGGTTATGATATGGCAGTTTTTGCAGAATGTAATTCCCTTTCAATCCCGTTCTCTTTTGTTGCTTCTGTTTCTGGTTTTTATTCGGCTTTTGCTGGTACATATCCCGGAGTGCAGTTTCTTCGTGGAGAGAATATGCCTTTGGTCTGCTATTCCTGTCCGGCCCTTGAACAGCAAATCCCTCTGAATTCCTTAATGGATGGTTTGAAGGAAGGAAGGTCCTGTTTGAAATGTGGATGGTTTTCCTCAAATGTTTGCAATAATGACCATGCTCTTGACAATAGGGACAGGATCTTAATCCTCCATGTCCTGACAGGTGGAGAAGCTTGGAATATCCAGGAATGTCACACAGGTACTGCAACAGCGCAACTTTAACAGTCATTGGAGCAGAGGTGTATGAATTCAGGACTGTGAATTCCGTGAGAGACAGAAGCTCATCCACAACGACGGATAGGTACGGCTCCAGAGACTTGGGTTCAGATCCATTCTTCCCACTTGGAATGATGCCCATTAACATCATGGGTCCTAATAACTGTCTTACAGAAGGTGGAAGAGTAATCCAAGTTAGAATTATTGGCCACATGGATTTTTGGCAGGCTGATGAATTTCTGTTTGGATTCACTCCATCGGTAAACAATGATAAAGGCACACAACTGTTTTTACCCAAGTTTTCAAAAACCTGTCCTGCTTTAAACCACGAATGGAATTGTTCACTATCAGTAAAGTCTCTGATTACTTCATTGTTTTCACTTCTGGAAACAGTTAATGTTTTTTCATAAATCAATTTACACAAGTTTTCAGTTCCAAACCACCTAGATAATCGAGGACCAATGGGCATATATGTGAACATTTTCCTTGATTTCCCATTTTCCTTTCTCGGTTCCAGGCATTGGGGGCACTCATTCAAGTTTGCATATTCATATTCCCCGCTGTCTCTAAAAATGACACAGTCATTAATACACACGTCATATTTTTGAAGTGGCATAAGCAAAGGCGCAACAAGTGTCCTGGCTTCCTTATAGGATGAGGGTAAGTGATTGGGCTGGGGTAAAGATGACTTCTCACACATGAGACTGTCTGATAAAGCTGTTTTTGACATCCCATGGTTCACAGAAAACACATATAGATGTTTGGTGACTGCCTCTAACACTGAAGTGCTGGATCCTTCAAAGAGTGGCTGAGTGAATTCTGGAGCATTGAAGGAACTCTCTGGGTACTCAAAACTTGGTGTTGGTGACGACAATAGACTTTCGGTCAACTTCTCTTTATGCTTATAGAAAGAATACCGTGAAATCCATGCTCCTTGGCACTTTACACAAGTACAATACTTGAGGGTACCTGAAAATAATGATAATAAATAAAATACAATTTTTAAAATTTTTTAACTGTTACAATCTCAAGTTAGTTAAGCTAAATAATTGAATGACAATAAGCAAATATGATATAACTATCTTATTAAAAAAAAATATTTAAAAAAAAACCTATCAGAAAATTACCAGGTTGAGATCTGCTTCCCATTGCAACAAGTTGTGTACAATGGATCAAAATGCATATTCCAAACAATAGATAGGAATAATGCATACAGAACATGCATGTCCATTCAATTAAACTGTTAAGTACTTATTACTGACTCTGAACTAAGTTGAGATATTTGCAATTATCGCTCCCAGGGATGTGTACATATATAGATTTGACTTCTGAAGTAGTAATGTATGTGAGTGTGAAGTGATGAATGCTGAATTCGCGATGGTCATACAAAGATGAAAGAGTGTGAAACAAAGGCTTGCAGCTGTGCGATTTACAGTAGTCATCAAAGGATGACAAAATGGATTTAAAGAACAATAGGTTGATCTAATTTGGCCATCTCATTGCAGAAGAAATATCAAATTATGCATCTTGGAAACCAAATATAAATGCATTAATAAAAAAGTCTGACTTTTATATAAAACTTATTAAAAAAATGTCTATCAGCCTATGTCTATTACCAAAAATCTGTTTATAATGATTCTTAAGAATATTTCATATTAATTTTAAAAGTGTGTATTTGTTTAAATTAGCAGATCTAATTAATGATAATTAATATTGGTATGGCTATAAATGTGTATATATAGCAAAATAGGTGCATGTAACTGTTCAACAAATATTTTAATTATATCAATTATTTGGTTTCCTGATGATCCATATCTAATTATGAGTACATAATTAGTAGTACATAATTATGAGGTGATAATGATCTTCTTAAATTAAGGCACAAATTTTTCATGCCTTACTTTATGTGTCAGTCTATCTGGAATAGCACTCGTGCAAGATGTCCACAAATCCTGTGTATCACAATTTGTCTTGGGATACTTCCTTCCAAAACTCTCAGCAACGACATTACAGACAGTGTGATTTTAACTGCCTATGCTGTGCAAGAATGCAACTTGGGTTTTACTGTGCTTGCAATACATCGAAGGAGTCTCGCTCATCACAGACCATCGAGTATGACACCCTGCCCCAGACAATGGACGAGGCAAGATTGTGGAAAAAGGGCACCACTGAACACACATCTCTGCAAGTAAGTTAGGCAAGAATGAATAAAATTATATAAGAAATTGCTGAATTAATTAATTCATAATCTTACAATTTATTACATGCAGTCTTTAAAATACATCCCTTGAACAAATCTCCAATCTAGGAATCTATTAACCTCTAATTATAATCTTCATATGTTATGTGAATTGTGGCAAGCTACATGTGCATCATGTATATGCAGGCTAACTTATTCTACATTTGCCCCCCCCCCCCCCCCCAAACCAAAAAAAACATGAAAAATTTATATCATGAAACCCCACATTAAGTTAAATATCATCACTTCAATGTAGTACATGGAAGAACATAATTAATATCTCCAACTTAAGAATCTATACTAATTAACCTCTAACACTAATTTTCATCAACAAAATATGAATTAATGCAAGCTACATGTACATCATGTATATATATGCAGACTAATAAATTCCACCCCCCCCCCCCCCCAAATAAAAAAATAGCCATGGAAATTGATATCATGAGACCCCAAATAAACTTAATAAAGTATAATATAATCAAACTTAATAAAGTATAATATAATCAATTCATTGTAGTAGATGCATGAACATGTTTATGAGATGAAAAGCAAAATATAGTGGTAACAAAATTCAAGATGGTATATACATGTAAAATGATTTTTTGTATAAGAATGCGCCATCAGTCAAAATAATGATAAAATGAAAACTGTTATTATTTCATGGCTTATAACTACAATTGTACATTGTTCATGTTGTTCATAATTGAAGATACAACCTTTAACTTTTAATTATTACGCTAAAGTGCTTTTGCATGCTGATGCATTGTAGAGGCCCCAGCGTTGAAAACTTGATAGTATATATATTGAACATATTTACGTAAAATTTTTATAGCACATTTTATGTTTAAAAATATTTTACTCCAAATTATGTGGTTTACAGATATCAAAACGGGTCACTTTCCTTCAAAATCTGTAATTCAGTTCTTGAGAATGGCTGATTTTCTCTAAACTGGGAAATACAAATTTGTTTAATGTGACACATGTTTAGGAAATAAGATATGTGCAGCTAGTAAGCAAAAAGGCAGAATTCTGCATGCTTTGCGATATATTTCACTGCCTGTATTAGGAATCTTAAAATTCACATTATCATCTATTTCGAAAAGCATCCTATGGCAGCTAAAGTACAAGTTTCAGTCAAGCTTTTTCAACCCGAAGAGCAAAGATTTCTATTTTAAAGAATTATAATTATTCAAAGCACAAAATAAACAAATCCTGTTACAGTTCCTGTAATTGCTAGTTATCATGGTTACCAGCAATAATAAAACAATGACATAAATAAATTGACTTTTGACAGTGTTATGCTCCTGTTTTAAGGAGATATTTTCTTAACAGAGTGGTGCTTACTGTGGTAGTGACACACCCACACTTTATTTTTCCCAATTTTTTGGCAGGCCCATATTATTTAATACATCAAAGAAACTATAACTTTTGGTTTCATGTTTATGATAACTGCATAGATGTTCAGACCTATACCTGATTTAAATCTTCAATCAATAAACTCTGATTTATTTAAATGCCTGATGCATTACTGGCTAGTCAAAATGTGTTAATAAAATCAAAAGCAATATGATAAAATGTCATAGCAAACAAGATGTGCTTTATAATTGTCTACATTCCAACATGTTTGATTAAGACCCAGTATGAGGTACACAGCATGTATCGTAGTACTGTGATTCTGAGAAGTACCAGTTATTCCTAAGAAATACCAGTATTTCCCACCGTCCTGGAAAAAATGAGTATGTCCCACTTTTTTGGCCGACCATGACTTCAGCTTATACAAGATCCATGCAACCCCAAAATCACGTGCAAATTAAAAATCAACAGTAAAATGTTAACTGTTATAGACTCAATTGTCAAATAAATTGGACTGACTAAAATGTCAACCCCCAACCTTTTACAATCAGATTTACAGAATACAGTATAGGACCTACATGTAATAATCATAAGACAAAACATCTTTTAATGAATTCAGACACGTAGCATACGGGGTAAGGGGCATATGGGGGCGCCCCCCCCCCTCTTTTTGTCACAAAAAAATTGTTTTAATTGACATATTATAAAGTGAATCATCATGGAGATGGCCCTCCACATTTTTGAGACCATGTTAAAAAAAATGAAAATAAGAAAATGAAGAGAAAAAAATTGAAGTTATAGGTAAACTACTCTACATCATATTGAAGTTATAAGTACGGGTATACTGGGCTATGCCCTCCCCCCCCCCCCCCAAGCCCCTCATACACACACACACCCATGGATTAGGATTTAAATTCACATCTGGAATGAATCACAGATTAGGATTTTTATGATTTCCAAAAGCTGCTACCTTTCTCCCCCAACTTTCAAAAATGGTGTAACATAACTAAAATGAACACTGATGAAAAAATTTGATTTAATTGATCTGTTTTTAATTTCATTTACAATATTTGCAGAGCTTGATCACCAAGGTCATCCAAAAATACAATCTAAAGGACTCCAAAGACCCTCATCTACCATCAGCAATTAAAGAAATCATGCTGCTGCTTGGAAAGTCATTCCAATCACCCCAGACTACGGACAACGAAAAAAAAGTTAAAAACAGACTTCTGAAATCACTAGAGTGGAGGAGATATTACTCCAGAAAAAGGTACATAAAACAATAAATCTAAATGTACATTATGAACACACGTAAATGACACATCTGTTTACTTATGTTTTCTTGATAGTACTTGAATAATCATTATGATTTCATTTCAGGGCCTCCGCAATCTCCACAGGAAAGTCAATTCGTGACTTGGTTAAGAGAAGACGGAATGAAGACAACACAGATAAGGAGAATCTCCTTGAAGAGGATCTGCATGATGTGTAAGTATATCAAAAGAAACACTTTCATAGAGTATACTGTAATTCTTTTTAGACTTTTCTACAATTTCATATACCAGTATTTATGATTTCAATATGATAATGATTATTTGATAAGTAAAAATGTATACTATTTACAATGTAATATATATCAATTGTGCATATTCATAAGAAATATGGAAACAATTTACATTGTAGTTCTATTGTTGAACTAAAATATCTTTTTCTTTGCAGTGGGTGTGACAACCGTGCATTTGAGGGGGATTCTAGTGACAGTGATGTCCCACTTGCAGAACTAGTAAAGAAGAACAAGTGACAAGTGTTTTGAACTAAAAGACTAAGTGAATTGTGACCAGATTACATATATCAGAATTGTGAAACATATGAATTTGTTTTCTGTTACCATGATTCCAATTACTGTTGATGTAATTTAATAAATAAATTTAAACATTATGTATTACTGCAGTTACGCTTTTAAATATTTCATTGTCATATTCATGAAGTGCATGCTAAAGGCCTTAGACTCTATAATATAAAGCTGGCTCCATACTTATTTCACAACATAGATATGCTAGGAAATGTATCAATCTGAAATTGATAATACCTATTATCCAGTCAATCTTGTTTATGCATAATATACAAGCACACCAGTGATTATATAATCCCTATTCGCTCCAAAGCACACAATATACAAGTATTAGTAATAGTCAGTAAATAGGAGGTTAAAGATATTGTAGAGCAATTAACTTATACACGCACACACTGTCAAACAGTAGTAATAATCTGATTGTAGCTTAGTATGATTCTAACCGATTGTGGAACTACAGACAAAACAACAGGAGTAATAAAATAATGAAATATTGTCAAATTAAACCAAGATTAAACGATCAACAATAAAACTAACCAAATCCTTCCTAGTAAGCTTCGTCAATATTTGTTAAAAAGCTTACAATATGTTAATTTCATGTAATATGTTCTCTGTCTAAAAGTAGCTCTGTTGATATATACATAATTGTATGAAGTGGTATCCTCTGTGATTTTCCTCTTTTTTGTATGTATGATGTACCTTCAGAATCTATGAGCTACATAGCTCCTTTGGTCAACGAAGAAAGTCATAAACAGCCATCTGTTTACCCAACACCTCATTATTTATAGGCTAGGCTACATATAATAATGACATTGTGTCACTGCAATGTTTTGAAATTTTCTTTGATATGCGCACATGGATGACAACTACAATTATTGCTTTACAAATCAGTTACCAATGGACGTGCACTGATTCGATAAAAGGTGTTTTGTTTGTTCTAGGTTTTTTTTTTACCATATATCAAATCGCATTTAACAGAGTAAACTCGGAAATGTTAAAAAGAGAAAAATATGGTCACTTTCTCATGCTTTGCAGAAAATCAAGCCTCCCTCTGAAACATATACTATCGTGATTAAGAAGCTAAGCTGAAAACAATCTTAAAACAATATATATGCATCTCAAACAGGCTATTTCTTTCTCACCTTATAAACGGTCGTTATCCTGTGATTCTCAACGGGTTCATAATGCGAAATCTCGATCCCGAAGAAATAAACACACGCACAAAATAAACCGAAGATCGATCTGAACCTGTTGATCAATAAATAAAATCACAAAACCCAAATTATCTAATAAATATTCTTAACAAATCACGTCTCCATTTGATATGATTTTAATTTTGTTTTAAATGAGATTTATGTGTTAATCTCATTATATATATCGCTGCATCGTAACGTTGTGTGTTGGCCTTTAATGTAACTGTTCAAATTTATTATTTGAATGAATAATAATTGTTTAAAACTGATTATTTAGCTGTACAGGGGATGTCAGGGGTAGATACAGGGTATAACAGGTAGTGACAGGGGTTGTCAGGGGCGTACAGTGGCAGACAGGGGCTTACAGTGGCACACAGGGGATGTGTACAGTGGCACACAGGGGATGGCAGGGTGTACTGGGGATGTGTACAGGGGCGCACAGGGGATGACAGGGTATACAGGGGCTCTGTACAGTGGCACACAGGGGATGTACAGGGGGTGACAGTGAAAACACAGGGGGTGCCAGGGAAAGACAGGGGATTTTCATACGGACAGGGGTTTTTGAAGTCAGTAGTGTACTCTGGTTGGCCAGAAGCTTTTCCCGTCCCTGATAAGTCAGCTGACAACATAGTACATCTTATCTTAGAAGAAATATATCCAAGATATGGCTGTCCTCTTCAAATCCTCACAGACAACGGAACAGAAAATGTGAATAAGAAAGTGGAAGAAACTTTAAAAAATTGAATATCAACCATATCAAAACATCTTATTACAGCCCTCAAGGTAATGGTAAAGTAGAACGATTTCATAGAACTCTACATGACGTGATGGCTAAGAAAACAACAGACAACGCTCAAACATGGGATATTCATCTTAATCAGACGTTGGCAGCCATTCGTTTCCATCCTAACGATTCGTCAAAGTTTTCTCCATATTACCTTATGTACAACAGAGATGTCGTATTACCTCTTGATACGTTAATGAAACCTCGAAGGAGATATGCGGGAGAAGATCAACACAAGATCGCCCTTCAAGAACAACATAAAGCTTTCCTGCTAGTACATCGTAATATGAAGGAAGCCAAGAAGAAACAGAAAGCTCAGGCCGATAAGAGAAGCAAAGATGAAAATTTTCAGGTAGGTGACCCTGTCTACCTTAAGAACAACAGAAGACAAAATAAGTTATATAAAAAGTGGCTACCATATTATCGAATCATAGAGCAGAAAGGACCAGTTAGTTTCGTGGTGAGAGATCAATTGACTGGATTAACCACCAAATGCCATGCACGACAATTAAGACTGGCAGATATTTCGCACTGGCCCCTTTCACAAACTACTGAAGATGGTGGAAGAACTTTAAGAAAAACTAACTATGTGGTGCCACCGGAAGATGAATCGTCGTCAGAAAATGAAGACATGCAACCAGAACCATTGGAAAGAGCTATACAGTCCAAACAATGGGAAAGAGAAGGATCTTCAGACGAAGAGGATATTCCCCTAGCAGAACTTCAAAGACGCATAAGAGCTAAGACGATCATGGATGATCAGCAGTATAAACACGAGAATGATCAGACCGTAGATTCAGAATCGGATGAGACCCATGAGTCAAATCAATGTGGTGAAAATAGTGGTCAAGACTATGAAATACCCTTAGATAACCCAAATGTACCCTTAGGAGAAAATATGGAAATAGATGAAATAGCCCCTAAAGTAGGTCTAGGCTTCAAACCAATCCCTAAACCCCGTAAATCTAATAAACAAAAATTTAAAGAGGATTGTTTAGTTGTCTTAAAACAGTTAGTAATAGGGTAGATAAAGTATCCTTTATTTTCAGATGTCAGAATCTGAGTTATTGGAACTGAGATTGACGCCCCCTAGTGAACTTTATATCAAAATAAAGTTTGGAGGAGTCACATTGACAGCAACCTTGAACACATACAGCCATTATTTGAGTGATACAGAGCCATACTCTGATATGGTTATGCTAATCATTAGAGGAGAAATCACCTCCGCGAGCGTTAGGAGGGAGGGGGTCACTCGAAACCGAATGTAGATGTAAATAATCTTGAATGAGCTTAGCTTTGTATATATTGCACGCTTTTAAAAAGGTATGACAGGATGACCCCCTGTGACATTAAAACATGTATTGAGATACGCCGACTAGCAAACGCGGACATAACACCTCGGTTATTTGAAGGTATATGCGGAGTTAAAAAGAGATTTAACATATACTCGAAATACATGAGACAGCGACTAAGTAAAGAAACTGTAAGACTAATTTTTAGAAGTGATTTAAGATAATTCGTAAAAACAATCAAAATTTGCGATCAACATCTTGAGTATGGGACAAGGTTGCTCAGGTTTTAATGGTTTAATGTCTTAAGACTAAAGATATTGAAATTTTCCCTATGAATGCACTAATGGCGGAATTGCCAGTTATTAATTTGCAACCCATGAAATACTCGTCTTGGGTTTAATGTCCCTGGTTTTATGTGTGTTTAACTTTGGCAGTAACAATAACGATAGAACTTTGAATTAATAAACGCAAAACTATTAAAAAGTGGGGTGGTATATGCTGTAGTGGTTGCTGGACAGGTTGTCGAAAAAGGGGTAGTGACGGAGATAAGAAAGGTTCTTCCAAAGACACTGTATTTTGTTGTGAGAATCCAGAGAAAAGGACCTCTAGCGACATTATTGAACTTGAACCAATCCCGAAAGTCACTAGGATCCAAGAGAAACCCCGACGAAGCGGAAGAATCGCAACTCGCAAATTGACCAGAAACACGGGGACCATTTCGACTAAACTAGCACAACAATTTCTTGGAGAGGAGGAAAATGAAGACTCTCCATGGACCAAATACTATCGACCGGACCCAGAGCTGGCAAGTAAATACCTAGAAGAGAAGGCCGCAATGTCTACGCAACAGAGGAACGCAGGAGACGCTCCGCGAGAAGTCGCCTCGCCATCCGCGCCGACCCTCTATCCACGGGTGCCGATGATGAATGAATAATTGAGCTACAGCCGCGAAGAAGTTGTGTATTCCTTATGAAAGGATTGTGAAATTTAGCGAAAAAAAAAAATGTGAAATGTGTTTAAGTAGAAATGTGCGTTATCTTGTGCTAATGCAAATCTTGTATTTATTGATTCACTCTGGAGAAATTCAGGAAGAAACCGATGGACTCCGAACTTATGACGCGAACCTCGCCCCTAGGAAGGAAGAGATATTTTTGTGAACTTATAAGCATGCACTGACTTTGTATATATATGTGACATCAAGCTTAATCATACTTAATATTACTTTGATGATGAATTACGATTATATTCAACTATGGTTATTTCATCTTGGTCGTTATTATCATACTTTATTCATTATTGTTTATAATCAAACTATATGATTTTATGTACAAGTATACATCCTGGTTATAGATTTGTTTTTATAGATGAATGGTGTTCCAAGCCGGAGGTGGAAACATGTCACTTGTTACTATCTCTTAATATAGATGTTCTGACTGGTATGTCACTAGGAAGTTCGTCTGATCAAGGGTAGATCAAGGACGCTTTCCTATTCCGGGCGCCAGGCATGAGAAATCTCCCTTCGGGATATTTCTTTTGTTTGGGGGACGTATGTAAACAGATAGCCATGCAATGACCTTGAATTGCTAGTATTACATAATGGTCACTATGATATTTATGTGTACCTAGATGCTGCGCACTGAATGGTGTTAATGATAATTGACAGAATGAACTCTGTGACTCTTGTAGCAATGCGTAGTATTCCTAAATGATGTTATGAAACCAGGTGCATATTACGGGCATAATAATATCCAAATTGAGAGTTTAACAACATGTGACATATTTGGCAATTCTGTGTCTGCAACGATAGCTCTAGTACTCTATACTGAGTCATGTATTGTGTATTCTATATATTAACCTTTGTAACCTTTTATGCCGTGTATGAATGAACGTATTGTGAGTAAGTGATGCCTCATACTAGGTGGGGGACTCCGAGACCCAGGACTCGGAGACTCAAATCCTGCATCCAGACTCTTTGATTGGCAGTTTTGACGGTTTTGTTACTTTATTTAGGAATAAACTATTAATCTTAATTTTGAACAATAAATGTTCACTCATGATCGTCGTAAATGGGCCGAACTAGTCAGAACTGTCCATCATAAGTAAAATGTTATATTTACCCATGTAAAATGATGTTGAACAGATAGATAGATTTAGATAGATACCGCTTATAGAGATGCTGAGACTCCTGATTTGGGCTGCTATTAGCTGATGTTATTGTAACTATACGATCACGCTTAATAAAACCGCTTGAGAAAGAAATACTGGACTTGTCATCCATAAGCTTGAGCTGACCCTCAATAGGATCCTGTAAGACAGAAGGCTTACAAATGGCCTTGATTTAATGGGATTTTATACATCAAACAATGCTTGCAGAAGGTAGCCCTGCTAATTCTGCAATATATTATTTACTTTTACTATAGTTTTAACTTTAATATAACCATTAATCAACCCCTAACCTGTTCATGCTTGCTATACTCTCTCGTAAGCTAGAAAATATTACAATAGAACATTTAATAACACTATTTCAAATATGCCTGACCTTACCTTAAGTAATTTGTAACAATGCAAAGCTAAGACTGTTGCATAAGCTTTTGCTAATTAATTAATAACAATTATAAATGCTAGCTTTTGCTGTTCTTTGTAACATAACAATATATCATGTTTCATTAGGATTGTAATGTACATCTATGAAGAAATGTATGGAAGATCAGTACAGAAGATAGCAGATAAGAAATTTTATTATATACTGATCGGTGGAGCCACGGATTCATCAGTAAAAGAACAGAACTTGTTTTTATAAGGTTTGTAAATTGTGGAGTTCCAGTATTGAAGACAGTCAGATAAACTTGAAACCCCTTTGCCAAGTTTAGCAAAATTGACTCGGTGGTTCTGGATAAGAAGTTGAAAATGAAAAAAAAAGTTTACAATCAGACAGACGGACGCCGGACAAGAGTGATCGGGAAAGCTCACTTAAGGTATCCGATGTACAATTGAGCACGAGAGCTCGGTTTTTTCCGGAATGAACTCGGTAGTTTTCGGAGAGTAGTATAAATTTATATAACGTCGGAATTTTTTTAATCAATCATAATAAACAGTCAATAATAAACTATTGATGCATTTATCAATGTAATAATCTTTTTTCTAAACTCTTACAACAAAATAACTTACCCAGCAGGCATACGACGTTGTACCAACGTTGAAAATACGTTGATCATGGTTGACGACGTTGATCAACCAAAATACAACGTTGTGCGACGTTGAAGAAAAAGACGTTATCAACATGACAAATTTTCAACGTTAGTTAGACGTCAGATATTCTGACCAATATCGACCAAATTTCTCATTCATATATTTATAAAATTGTATTTTTCATAATTTCGTGTAATTATTGAATTCTGTAATTTGTGGGCATAATAAGTGAAAAAACATCATCAGTGATGGCAAAAAATCGCACATGTAAAGAATTTACATGTATGCGGAAAGCGCGCGATAGGCATTGATCTTGTAACCCCCCCCCCCCAAATATCTACACAGCTTGAAATGATTTAAGTAACTTTATGAATCATTTATATATATAGTGTTAATGAATAAAACTGTTGATAGTGAAATAAATTCAGTTATGGCGAAAGTTAGCGCATGTAAACAAATTATGCGGCAAGGTGCGCGATAGCCATTGATCTATTGCACATCCTCCATATCTGCTCAGCTTGAAAGCGCATGCTGGCCAGACAAGTATTAATTACTGGCGCGAACAAATTACCGCGCCAACTGAAACAAAGAACCAGTGTCCAGCTGGGGATAAGATATCCTAGCTGGGAAGCCATTTTGAACGCCATTCCAAACTTGAGACCGTGAGGAGCAGCATTTATAAATTCTACATCGACCTATAATACAAGGACATTTTGGATTTTATCCTCTAAAATAGTAAAGTAAGTGTTTCTTTCAATTATATAATGCATGTTGTATAATGTTTTTATTTTTTTCCAAGCTAGAAAAAAATGTTTAACCGCATGGCGCGTGTTTTTGAATTCACCACTAACGAACAGAGAATGCATGTAAAAATTGATCGATCTCTAACTTACATTAGTCTAATAATATCAAAGTATTGTTAGCCTTGAAAATGTCTTTAAGTTTTTGGTGTTTTTTGTGGTGTTTTTATTTTTATTTTTCACCACTAACGTTAGTAATGTTATGTACGATAGTTCACACATATCACGAATGACTCTTTGGACGAGTTAACTAAGAGAATTTCCGATTTACGTACAAGTTAACAGAAGAGTGAAACTATAAATAGAATTGGGATTTTATTGTTGTCGTTGATCTTTGGTCTCCAACATAACGATGCAAGTTTTAATACTCAATAAGTGTACCCAGGCAACTGATCGAAGCCGTTTTGTAATACAGTATATAGAAAGTAATAATCTTATCTTTTACCTTCGATGGTCTTTAAAGGAAAACAATAAATCCTTTAACACTAACAGTCCATATTCAATTCACAGTATTGAAGACAGTACTTTAGGCCTAGTATATAAGTATTTATATTTGTAATGATTATGATGTTAATTTTAACTCAAAGTGATGATATTATTTATAATGGTTAATCAATACAAACAATAGAAACAAAAACTAGCTGCACGTGCATGTATTTTTTTGTTCTATTTAAGACATGGCCTATCTCAGAAACTGGAGACGGTACAATACATTTGTTTATGCGCTTGCACAATCAAGCAGCAGTGAAAATGATGTTGAAAATCAACTGCAGGCAGTTGGGGGCCAGCAGACAACTCCTGAAAGGTACACCTCCTCTGTGCAGTCAGATTCTGGGGAAGATCAGCAACAGCAGCACATTAATGAACCAGCAGATTATGACAGTGATTCTTCCATGTCCGTTGTTTTAACAAGTGATGAAGATAATGAAAATGAGCCTGAGGAATGTTTACCATCACAAATTGCAGAATGGGCTACAAAGTTTAAATGCACTAGATCATGCATTAATCATATACTTGAAATTTTTAGAAAGCAAGGCCACAGAGTACCAAAAGATGCACGTACTTTACTTCAGACACTTCAAAGTATTGATATCATTAGAAAATGTGGTGGCAATTATTATTATTTTGGGCTGCTATCAGGACTTACGAAAACTGTGTCATTACATCCAAATCATTTTGAAGATGAAAACTCAATTAAACTTTCATTTAACATCGATGGAGTACCATTATTTAAGTCTTCCTCGGTACAATTTTGGCCAATCCTATGCAGTGTCAATAGTTTTGAACCATTTATTGTTGCTTTGTTCTGTGGAACAAAGAAACCAGACTCAGTTGAGGAGTATTTGCTGGACTTTGTTGAAGAACTTTGTAATGTTGAAAATACTGGGTTTCAATTGAATGATAAACATTTTGCTGTGATCATTGACTCATTTATTTGTGATGCTCCTGCAAGGTCATTTTTGAAATGTACTAAAGGACACAATGCATACTTTGGATGCGATAGATGCACAATTAAAGGTGTATGGCGTGGACGTGTTGTTTTTGAACAACCAGACGGCATGAATATGCCAGAAAAGAGAACTAAAGAAGATTTCAATGAATTGCAGTATACTGATTATCAATTAAAGAGGTCACCTTTAGTTGATATTGGTATCGATTGTATCAAATCGTTTCCGCTTGATTATATGCATCTTGTGTGTCTTGGTGTGATGAAAAGAATTTTGATGTTTTTATAAACCAGGACCACGAGAGTGCAAGCTATCCCATCTGCAAATAGAATTACTTTCGGACAAACTTGTTGCTCTGAATGGGAAAATGCCTCGAGAATTCGCAAGACAGCCACGTTCGCTTGAGGTTCTCGATCGATGGAAGGCAACAGAGTACAGGCAATGCATTCTATACACTGGCCCACTTATTTTCCGCAACATAATGCATGACCAAATGTATCAACATTTCCTAGCTCTAACGGTTGCCATGTCAATATTACTTGACTCCAGAGATGCTTCTAGGAATCACTACCTGAATTATGCAAAAGAATTGCTTGAATACTTTGTCAAGAAAGCACCCCAGATATACGGAGAGACATTTACTACCTACAACATTCACTCTCTTGTACACATAAGTGATGATGTTAAAAATTATGGTATTTCACTAAATGAACTAAGTGCCTTTAGATTTGAAAACTATCTTCAAAAGTTAAAGAAATTTGTGAAGAAAGCACAAAATCCTATTGCTCAAGTTGCTAAACGGTTGTTTGAACTGGAAAGAACTATTGTCAAACCATGGATGAATGTTTCAACAACCTATCTTTCCACAAAAAGAAAAGACAGTTGTTTACTTTTAAAAGATCAGTCGTTTGCATTTTTGCAAGAAAAAAGAGAAAATAAAGAATTGATATGCAAAGTTGTTTCACAACAGAGACTGGAAAATTTATTTATTAATCCATGTGAATCGAAATTAATAAATGTTGCCGTTGTGAAAAACACAACATTGCAGAGGCATGGACGGGAAAAAATAATCAGAAAGCATGACATAGATAGAAAAGTTGCATGTTTGCCTTATGATGGGAAATATGTGCTGTTTCCTTTGCTGCATGGAATTGAAAGGCAATATTAGGATAAGGTTGGTTTTTAGCACTATCAAGTATTGTAAAGAGAGATATATATTGCTAAATTAGTTCTACCGGTAATTGTAATTTCTTTAATACTGAATTGGTGACTTTATAATAAAATATATGTCAGATAATAATTTTTTTTTAAACATTACAACTCAAAGAACTCTTTTCTTGTGACATTGATGACAAAAAACAAACTATGTTATTTATTGAAAAACATAATATGTTTAAGCATTTTGCTTAATTTTGATTTTTTAAATTAAGATGGACAAGAAGTGGGTAAGAGCTGTGTGGAGAGAGGATGAAAAAGAGATGGAGCTTGCCATACCCAGTGTATGGGTTGAAGGAAATCGCATAAGATGGCCAAATACATCAAATGCAAAATCTGCACTCAAAGAATGCAAGAAACCTGCTGACAAATGGCTTTCATTTGATCTGATAAAGATCAAGTTTTCATCAGGTAACTTCTTAATTTATTGATAAGAAACCGAGTAATTTATGTTTGAAGATGTAAAAAATGTAGGGAAGTCAACAAAGTTAACAAAGAATTTTTTGTATACATTTCTCATCAAGTCAATTGTACCTTCTCTTCATGCATTGTTTTTCTTTTAAATAAAGACGACTATCGAGAATGTGAGGACTATGATGAGACGACAGCGGTGGAATCTGAGTGTGACTCAGAACCAGTAATGAAAAGGAAACCAAAAAAGAAGGTCATGAGTGACTTTATTATGGGTGAGCTTGCAATTTATCTACAAACTTGAAGATTCTTTTATTTGTTATTTACTTTGATATTTTGATTAATGAAATATATATAAATTTTGTTTAATTAGATTCTGCTGAAGACAATTCATCAATAAAAATGCAGAAGAAGTTACCTGTAGCAGGTTAGATATTGTTATGCAAATATATATCCAGATATAAAAGAGGACAATTTATTATGGTAATTCCTTTTTTTTTTTGGAGCATTTTCCAACAATTTGATATATTATACTTCAGCACCAGTTATGCCGCCAAAACCACCCCAAAAAATCTCTTCTAAAAAAAACCAAGACCAGTCATCACTTCAGTCGTCCAGGTCTCGATCACCTTCACCTTCTACTAGAGATGAAATGGAAACCAGACGTAGCAGGTCTATTACACCAAGCAAGTCCTGGGCTAGTTCAAACAGTCGGGAGAGCTCGATGAATAGGTCGATGTCACCAAGAAGTCCCATTCGCTCAACACAAAGGTCCAGAATTTCAACATCCAGAAGTCCAATTCGCTCAACACAAAGGCCCAGAATTTCAACATCCAGAAGTCCAATTCGCTCAACACAAAGGCCCAGAATTTCAACATCCAGAAGTCCAATTCGCTCAACACAAAGGTCCAGAATTTCAACATCCAGAAGTCCAATTCGCTCAACACAAAGGCCCAGAATTTCAACATCCAGAAGTCCAATTCGCTCAACACAAAGGCCCAGAATTTCAACACCCAGAAGTCCAATTCGCTCAACACAAAGGCCAAGAATTTCAACATCCAGAAGTCCAATTCGCTCAACACAAAGGTCACGAATCTCAAGGTCCAGGAGTCCTGTTCACTCTTTGAACAGCTCAAGATTTTCAAGATCAAAAAGCAGAGACAGGCATCACAATAGGTCAAGGCACTCTATGTCACAAAGCAGTGAAAGGTCAACCCTGAGAAGAGAAAGCCCAAAAAGACTTAACAAAGGATCTGAACATTCCAGGAGCTATGATAGGCCTTGTAGCAGGTTAAGTGTAGAGAGCACCCCAACACTTCCATCTCTTTCTAAGCGAAAGCAGCATCAGTCCTCAACAGACTCCTTTCCCATGACCGAAGAAAGTGAGTACAGTTAGATGTGTTACAAATTTTCAATTCAAGGGACCTTTTATGAGACTAGAATTTTTGCTTATGATGCCTTGGGTGTTAAATGTTTAATACTTAGTTATATTCTGTTTCACAGGATTTCAGAGAAGAGTCCTCTACCTTCTTGTTGAAATAAGAGACCTTCTTAAGAGTCCAGTAACAACAGCTTCAAATACAGAAGACGTTGATCTTGTTACCATAGACTCAGAAGAAGGATTTGAAGCCTTAGACAGAAGACTTGAAAACAGGGACTTTAAAGCCAGCTTTGTAAGTAATTGAAAATAGATGTAAATTGTCATGTTTCGTGTAGAATTATGTTGTATTTTTATATACATACTATACATAATGGGCCTGCCTTATGTGCCAGCGGGCAAGAAGAGGTTAGGTGAGGTGAGGTGAATATACATAAACTCTAAATTCTTGATCAAATGAGGGGAATTTTTCTTCAAGTTAAATCACAAGAAGTAACCCTCAAAGATTTTCTCTAACAGTCAGGAATTATTACAAAAAAAATTAAACCTTTGGTGCTGGACTCAGGTTTTTTATTCCCTTGATATGACACAAAATGACTGAAATGCAGAATTAAAATTAGAAATTGTGTATAGAATGAATATAATGTTCTCCTTTATTATACATTTGAGCATTGAATCATTATTTTATGAAAGATATTGTATCATAACAATAGCGGTGTGTGCATACAAATTTTCATAAATAACTAATGCGCATTATAAAATTTGTATGCACACACCGCTGCAGTTATGAGACTATATCTTTCAAAAAATAATGATTTAAAGCTTATATTTACATTTTTCTAACTTCTTGCTTTGTCTGCAAATGTGATTTATATGTCAAAATTTCTATTTTATTCTAAGGATAAATTCAAATTAATGGAATAGCCATTGTAACAGCCACAAGCGTGAACTTTGATTCTCGCTTGTGACGTTGCATTTTACAGCGTTCAAAGTTTGTTATGTCACGGTTAAACTCGTCATTTTTACCTTTGAGTTCCGTTTGTGTGTTACGGTCTTATTACTTCAGTATCTTTTCACACACTTTACATGCAAAAAATATTTGGAATGTAAATTTATATATTGCAGTAACACTACAAAGTATGAATGAAAATGAACAATTGCATTTCAGAAATTCTTGCTTCAAAAGATTGGAGGTACAGATGGTACTGACCACATGAAGAAAGCAATGTTAAGGTAAATAAAGAATGATGTTACTGAATAATTAAAGATCATTTATTGAAAAAATCAATGTATGACATTGTATTCAGAGTGATATGAAATACTAAGTATTTGAAGTATGACATATTTCAATTTATTTTCAGAACTATGACAAACTCGTACATGGCTGGTCTAAACATGAAGGGAAAACGGGGAAAGAAAGCTTTTGGTTCCTCCCAACTCTACCTCCTTATAAAAGGTAAAATGTTTTCTGATTTTTACTACTGTCAAATTTCTCATTTGTAGTACATGTAGATTGAAACAATTAAAACATAATTTGATTAGTTGGTGCAGACGCAGAGTGCTGTAGATTCCTCATTTTTCATGATTACCTCATTTTGCGATTCAATTATCTAATGCATCAAATTGCTAGAACACATAATTTTTATCATATATATTCATTAAATTTACACCTGCCAAAAATTAATAGGGAGATCATAAAATCCGCGAGATGTGCTTTTGGCAATTTTACATGGATATTAATTCCTTGTGTTTAATTAGGAATCTACAGTATACATCTATTTAAAAATGGTGTGTTATCTTTATGGCAATCTTATTGAAATTAGATCCCGTGATCTGCAAGGAAAAAGCCACTGGAGCAGATCAAAGGATCCAATTTTGGTTGAATTGTCTTTATGTAAAGAAAAAAATATATACAGAGGAACATATATTATAAAGCACCTTTATGTCTGTTTCAGAAACTGTATTGACATCTCATACACAGTATACAGAATCAAAATTCAATGAAGATTTGGCTAAATTCCTAAAATATGCCCCGGAGCGTGTGGGAGGAGGTGGAAGAAGGAGAAGAGATTGACTGTTTTTCACGTTCACTTGACCAGAACTAATGATTTTACTCTTTTTCATCTTCTTAAACTAATGTTTTTGTGAAAAGCTGGCTACAGAGGTGAGCTAGGTTATTCATCAGTGATTTTAAGTGATACTTTCAATTTATTTAACTGTTTCTCTCTTGAATAAATTGATTAATGATATTTGTTCTGGTGTCATGTTGTTCATAAAATAATTTGAGGCAAAATGATTCACTGCAATTAGCGAAAAAAAATCAGTGTTCAAGGTCAAACAGTTGTAGCATTTCAACCAAATATCAACTAAATTTAAACGTTGTAACAACGTCAGGAGACGTTAAATCTACGTTGAAACAACGTCAGATATCAACGTTGAATCAACGTCAAAATTTCAACGTCCATTCAACTTTCATATTCAACCAAAATTCAACGTCATTTCAACGTTGAGGCATGACGTTGTTTCAACGTTGAATCAACGTTGAAATGCCTGCTGGGTTAATATCCCGTGACGTCGGCATGGTTGTTGTAAACAAAATTTCAATATGGCCGCGGCCACGGTAAAACGAAACAAAAAGGGGCGATTCAAGAAATCACCTGCAAATAAGGTCATTGTCGATCATAATTATGCTTCAGGACATATTTTCGACGGAGAAAGTTGTGAGGTATGTTTTCCAGGAATGAAAGCGTTAATTTACAGCAGGAAATAAGTACTACCGAGTGGCGAAATGGTAGACGAGTCGTAGAGTGGATGTCTGTCATCGAAGGCTTAGAATCTTGCCGGCAATGTAAATGTGGACCCCTCTATTTAACAAAGCAATCTGTGAAGGGAGAAATGAAGCTTGGGCTTGGTGGATATATATATATATATATATATATATATATATATATATATATATATATATATATATATATATATATAGCACTGAACAGAATACCGTATGGGAAGACACACAGAAGAAAACGAGAAGAAGACAAAGGCATGCCGAGTTTCTGTATAAACACAAAAGTTGGTGCAGGTATGTTGCTTTATTCATTAATAAATAGAATGTGTTTTTTAATATAAATGATTTTTGATCCGGTATGTATGGTAAAAGGGTGATAACATAATTTAAAAAAAAACATTCATTGACTGCAGCCACGATTGACAGTGTTCGGGGCCCCCAGAGGGTGATCAACCTCCTTTCCACTCTAGATTTACCAATAATAATCAAAGTACTGAAGAACTGACGGGAGTTGATTTTGTCGATGTTTAATTATTTTAAAATTAATGATATGTTATTTTGCATGACAAGTACATGTATACGTAGTTTCTAATTTGAATTACGCATATTTTTATAATATGAATTTTTGAACTTTTTCGACTAGAATGTCGAGAAACCTCCATATGAATCATGTTAAATAATATTTAAAGATAAAATTAATTCAATCAAACTATGTATCAGTGGTAGAAATATTTCTCGAAAATTGTATGGATCCAAGCAATATTGAACTCTAGTCTCGTTCAACCAAACGCTCGGCTGACACCGTAAATCTCCGACAAGGGTTTACGGAGACTGCCGAGCATCGAGTTGAAAGAGACTATATTGAACTCTGGCGTAGGAATACATACGACTACAAAAACATATTTAAATTGTTCGTACCATTTAAAATCTGACTATTTTTAAGGTATTTGTAAATAAGTTTCCTTGAAAAACAATGCTTTAGCACACATTACATCGCATTCATCAATTATTTTCAAGAACTAAGTCTTGTCAGGAGCAATTATGATTTGTGCTGAGGTCCAAACACTGTTTCACTTTCGGTTTGTCCGAGTGACTGCATAGGAGAGTTGATTAAAAATCAACTCCCAAAAAAGGAGTTTAAAAACAATGGAGAGGAGAGCAGGCAATATAATTGAGCAATATGCGGAGGAAAACATGAAAAAAGAAAGCAAAATGGCTTATAAAAAAGACATGTTGTAAGCAATACTATGTGTTACACATGCATACATGAATATAAATATACCGGTAAATGTACACACATATAAACACAAATAAATATTTTTTTCAAAGTGTAAATTTTAAGAGCATGACTAAGAGAAAACCATGCAAAGTGGTACAACTATTAATATAAGTTTAATTGACTCCACATTTTGTGAACTATATGCACGTATATATTTATGAATAGCTATCTGAGTCTTATACCTTTAAAAAAAATACCTATATTTGTAACCTTTGTTTTTGTAGAGCTATCTCACAGAGAGAAGAAGAAAATTTTATTGAGGAGTTTGCAGACTTGGGGGTAGCTGTCATGCCTGATGAATTTGTTGGGTAAATTTGATTTTTACTGGTACATTTCATACAAGTATGTATCATATTGACAGAAACAATCATGGCTAGCAAGTAATACTTGATTATCAGAGTTGATATTATTTGAACTGATTTTGCAGAGATGTGTCCAGATTGCGAGAATCGATTTGTCAAAAAAATGAAAATGGCATTGATGCTTTCTTTGATCTCCTTGACCAAAGCCATTGGTAAGTATCAAATTTCTCTACATACACTGTTCAAGTACAAGTGCATATTATAAAATTAACAAAAATGAAATAAATTATAAATACAATGTATTGAAAATGATCTAGCTTTAGCATGGAAATATAGTTTTCCCTTTTCATTATAATATACATATACTTGTATGTGTAACATACAATGTAACAGCTTTTATTGTAACATTAACTTTGTATTTCCAGAAAGGTGGGACTTGCACATGATGAACAGGCATCCACATCACAGAAGCAGCATCCAGTTGTGAAGAAAAAACTTTCCTTTGTTCCAAAGACTCGCCGAGGCATGACAGTTTGCAGTGATCATGGGTGGCAGAAAAGAGGGTTTGACAGGTGATTAGAAATGACAGTAAATTGGAGAAATAATTCAGATTAAGTTACGGCTGGGTGTGTAAATTTTTCAAAATATCAAATTGCATGTTTTCCCCCATAGGCCATACATTCATGATGAGCAAAGAGAACAACATTTTGAAGACTGTTGTGAAGTACCGCACTTGTGGAACATGTAAGTGGTGGAGGAGAAATAGACCAGGAGTACCTGTCAGGGAGCATCGATGTGTGTGGAATCATAAAGGATCTGCGAGGGCGATGTAGAGTGAAGCTGGCCTACAAGCAATCAAAGATATGATCCAACAAGGTACGCCAGTATGAATTATTGAGGGTGATGGTTATAACACTCTTGTTGCTCGATTACAAAGGAGTATGGGATTGACTGTAAAAAAAAAACCTGGACAAGAATCATTGCATTAAAAACATTGTCAAACAGTTGTATGATCTCAGAAACAAGAAGGAAGTCAGTATAAGTAACCAGGTAATTCAGCATCTCCATAAATGTATCAAGTACATATTTAGCAAAAACAAAGGTGATGTAGATGGGATGCGCGAGAACCTCCAAGCACTTATTCCTCATCAGTTTGGAGATCATAGTCTTTGCCATGCACGCTTCTGTGGATACAAGCGGATGGGGAACTCCGAAAAGTACAGTCATCGAAGTTTGCCATACAAAGCCCCACTCAGTGACTCTTTCCTTCGAGATAAATTGAATGTGCTGTTTGAACCAATTATTGCAAAGTCAGCTTCGTATACTGACCTCGGCTCGAGCCAGGCATGTGAGTAAGCCAATCGAGCTGCTGTGCTCAAGACCCCCAAACACTTGCATTATGGAGAGAGCGAAAGCCTTGATTTCAGAATTCAGGCAACAGCAGCAAGCATCAATGTTGGACGGAAATATCTCTCAGAGGTCTAGATCTAGTTTGGCATTACAGTTTAAGGCATTATTCGCAAGGTCTACAATTGTTGAGGAATACATGACTTCAAGTACAGGTGTTGGAGGAACAGTTTGAGTTGATTTAGATTCTTAGACTTATTGAATTGCATAATTGAGTGATCCTTTACCATTACTTTGAAAAAACATTGCATGCATGTACATTAAGTTTGTAGTTATTTACACAATTCATTCAACATCAGAAAATATAGGAAAATCATGATTATCAGTGATTTTAATGAATGGAAATTTTAAGGATTCTATTTTCAAAAGTTTTTTCAATAAGTACAATAATTATGTTATAATGTTAAAAATTTTCCATCAATTAATTTGCCTCTGGTAATTTTTCAGGCTTTCGGTAAAAATGGTCTCTCCCCGGGGTATTTTAATATAAAGTTCTCCAACAAGATGGATGACGACAGAGTAAAGAAAATGGAAAAGACAAGTCTGCCCGAAACAAAGCGCCGGCGACTTTTCCTAAAGCAGGAAAGAGCTAATCAAAAAGATGCATCTGAAGTATCGAAGGGGTCCACCTATCAATCAGTTTGACAATTACTAAGTTTAAGAACATGTGAACATTTTATTTTTTATGAAAAACAGATGAGAACAATATTTGCATGTATATTTTTAAAAATTGGCCTTGGGGCAGAGGCTGATATTGAAACAATACTAGATCCAGTTTCAAAACCAACATTTGGAGCGGTTCAGAAACTGAAGAACACAAGACCATTATTCATTATATTTGATCTTGAAACTACTGGACTTAGTAAGTTGTCACCAAGAATTTTTAAATTTATTCCATGACATATCTTATACATGTACAACATGTACTATCACTGACAGAATAAATACATCTCAAACTTGTTTTGATAGTCAGACAAGGAGCCATGCCTCACATTACACAGATCGGTGCTGTGGAGATGGAGTCTGGAGAAGCATTCTCAACCTATGTTCTACCAAAGATTTTTATAGAGCCAGGAGCTGAGCAGGCAACAGGGATAGTTTACGATGGAACCTCTGTATTTGCCCATGGATTAAATGTTGATGTAGTTGCCATACGTGAGGCGTTGTCAAATTTCTTGAAGTGGCTTAGTACATTAAGGAACTATGAAGTAGTTCTTGTTGCTCACAATGGCCGATTATTCGATTTTCGTGTCCTTTCAAATGCGGTTGTACGCACTGGCTTACAGAGGCAGTTTCTTGATAAGGTGTCGTGATTTACAGACTCATTGTCTTTGATTAGATCAAAACACAGATATTTCTTGCTAAACATTTTTGTAATGAATCTTATTCTGCATATGATGCACTGGAAGATGTGAAAATGCTTTAAAAATATTATCAAATGCTGTTTCAAATTCTGATTTATGCAAAGCTACAAATGATTCCGAAGCCCATTTTCTGCAAGAGAAGTCTAATTCTGCAAAGTCTTTGTATCTCCCATCTTTGAATGTCTTAGTGGGAAATGGTGTTTTAAACATGAGCATGGCAGAGAACGTTGCAAGGTCTGGACTTGGCCTGAATCATTTAAAAATTGTTCATAGACGAGCAGGTGAAGATGGTCTGCGAAATGTTATTTGTGCAAAAAATGTTCACGGCAAACCAAGGGTAACAAATAGCTGTAAAGTTTTAGACAGAGTAGTACCTAAGCTGTACAAGTTTTTCTCCCAATAGATATGTAGATTGTTACTGTAGTACTTGTATATGTATTTTCTTGTACTCAGCCAGATGTCTCATTTTACTGCCATGCATATATGAAGTTATTTTGCTGTTATATAATATATATATCTTGCAATATTTTTATGAATTATTTAATTGAAATTGCATTATAATTCATGTTTGCATGGACTATCAAATGCATTAGCTGTGTGTAGTCATGGAGCGAATTGAATGTTTTTCACAATGAATGCCTGTTATAATACCTTCTTGAAAATTACTTTATTTTGTACTGATGTCTCCCTGCCATTGTATCGGTATGTCATTGTATCGGTATGTAATAGTTTGCTGTTATTTCATATAAATATCATGTAGTATTGTTCTCAATTATTGAATTTGTATTTAATGTTTACATTGCAAATGAATTATATAGTTTGTAGTCATGGAAGTTTTAAGTTCATTAAGATAGATATGTAGTATAACTGGAATTAGTATTATCTTGCAATGATGTCTTACTGTCATGTTATCTTATTTAGCTGTATATGTAAGCAACTTTAACAAAGTCTTTTTTATTTAAAGTAACGACATTTTTGTGCTTATATAGTAAATCTATAAGTGTATATAGTCATGTTTAAAATTTCATTCAATTTAACAGCTAGTAAAATGATAAAAACAAATGGCAAAATAATTTAAACCAAAAACATTGAATAAATTAATATGCAAAAATTTCTTCATATCTCTTCATGGTTCCTATGATCTGATGGGGGAAAGGGGGGGGTGAGAAATTTGCTCCAAAAATAAATAAATACAAGTAAACAAATAAATAATTCATCAAAGGATGTATTGAATTTCTAGAAACTGAATTATTTATTAATCTTGTCAATTTTATTCCACTGAATATCATCCGTATCTGCAGATTTTGCAGATTGGCCGGGAAAAATGTGGTTTATCTATGTGTGATTTGCAGTGCAAGAGTTACTTCCCCATAGTAATTTGGCGGGAAAAAATTTTTATTTTAAGAAACTACATACCCATACCTATCAAATGAGTATATAGAATATATACCTTTCCAGGCATCATTTTTTGGTCAATTGTACATCGGATACCTTAAGCTTTCAGCTCAGGTGATTTGAAAAGTTGTGTTCTATTAGATACTTATTCAATTTTACCAAATTTATCATGCAAGAGATATCCTTCATTTAAGAATGTACAAAAGAAAAGAAAATTAATATATATTTATACCCAGTTCAAGTCTTATCAAAAAAAGTGTACTAATTGGAATTAAAGAGGCCGACTTTAGTTTGCATTGCGCGTGTTTTTGCGCATTCTAATATAATACAGTTGATTTATACTTCTTATGTATTTTTTTCGATATGATTTATAAAATTGAACACAATAAACAAAATACAGATAAAAATATTGAGATTGTTAAAGGAATTTTTATTTTTAACACGATTTTTACGCTGTGCGGTAGGGGAGCATTGCCATTGCGCTTTTATGACGTTATGATTAAATGGAGCTTTGTAGGAGTACGTTAAAAGAAATAACATAAAAGAAAAAGTAAAAATTGTACGCTGTTGAAATTTTATATACAGAATTATGCTATCCTCGAGGACATTTTCCTCATTTTTGGAATGAATCCATTATACCAATCATCATTCGTGATGATCCAAATTCGTGATTTTGAGATGGCCCCCACTAAAAACCAGACGGTAGAATTTTTTGTTTTTTACTTATAAGGTAGGAAAAGCTATTAATAATCATATATAAAAATTTGAGGAAAAAAAGCTATTGTAGTATTTTTTTAAAACTGCTTTGATGTGCGGAAAATGCAGTTTCCTATATATTCCTATAGTAAATGTACCTCTATTTTGAGATGGTCCCTTAAAAGAACCAGACGGTCGATTTTCATGAACCTTCGCAAATAAACTAGAGTTGGTTTAAATTACATAAGGTTAAAAAATAAAGAGTTATGCTATTGTAGTTTTTCCGCAAAAAAACCCAAATCGGCCTCCTTAAATCATCATACTATTAATCATGCAGCTAAAAATGATTTAATAAACATCATTTTATACCCAGTTTAAGTTCTATGAAATAAAGGTATATTAAAAGCTAAAAATTATGTATAATAACAAATATACAACTAAACGTGCATCATTGCATTACTTTATACATGTATAAAATGAATATTAAAATTACATGCAAGTTGCTCAATGGTTGTAAATACAAAGTTTACAACATGACAGTACTAATTAAAAATAATTCAATGGCTGTTTGCTTTCCTTTTAAACGAATTGGTATGAAGCCCCCTCCTCCCTTTCTTTTTTTCCATGGGTTGGTTATGTGTAAACATTATATACACGTGCAAATTAAGCATGTTTGTTAAATGAAGTTTATATTTCATTTAGCGTTACAAATAAAATTTATAAATTATTAAAATGTGGGCCAGTTATGAATTTTTTTCGGGGCATAAGGGTAATCAATAGATAAAACTCGTTGATTTATAAAAGCAAATGCAAATCAGATGTAAATGTTTATTTCGATATTTTAATAGCATTAGGTCATAACGAACAGTGTTCAAAATCAAAAGTCCAAAAGAAAATTACAGATCAAGAGCAGAGCAAACACCGACCTCAAAAATAAAACTACCAGTAAAACCAAGTGCTATGAAAGGAGTGACCATCTTCTCTGGTCACAGCCCCCGATTATTTTCAATCATGTTTAATCTTGTTCACTGTCTATCTCTAGGACTGTGAGTTTTAATTTTTTGTTTTCCAGTAAAAATTTGTAATACACTACTTTTCAAATTCCCTATAATATCATCAACTGACATAAAATAAAAACATAGGCTATATAATGCTTTAATTGCCTCGGATTTTTTATAACTCATGATTAAAAAAGTTAATTAGATTGTAGCTAAATGTTTTTAATTGTGTTTAAAAAGATTAAAAAACAGTTGACTTTTAGTGTGTACATGTATAATATATAAAAGCAGATTCACACGAAGACATTGCTTATTAGTCAACAGCTGTGTATCTGAAAGTTGTTGATACGTGACTAGATGACATTCTTTAATTGATTAAATTAGAAACATCGACCGTTTTTATTGTTTAATGGAACCGAGATTCAACACTAGGTGAATATTATTTTCGGTTAATAAGTAATATCTAATTATATATCGCATGTTGCACTCATAAACCTAGGATGTTTTCTTAATGAGTTAACGTTGTGTATTTGCTGGCGTGAGCAAAATCGATCCTTCTTTTTAATCATGGTTATAATAGAAATTAGTTAAATATGTTTCGTGGTTTTTTTTTATTAATTAATGGTCTCTTAGAAATCGTTATCGATAAGCTGCAAGGTTGGTTTCTGTTGAATATATCCTTGGAATATAACTTGTTCTTAAACGTTTTAGCTCATCTGGGCTAAAATCCCAAGTGTGCTTTTTTAATCACATATTTTGCGTCTACCGTCTATTAACTTTGAATATTTTAATTAACTTTTGCAATATAATTTGTATTAAACTATTTTAACACAACTGATCTTACCTCCCAAGTAAAATTTTGTACCTATTATTTTTGGTCGACCGTCCGCAGTCTGTACATTTAAGCTGTGAATTTTTTAAACGTCTGTTTCTGTGCCACTCTGGACCCGTTTCGAAAATATTAAACAGAAATCTATTTTGTGGTAAGAAAATTCATAGGGATTTTAGACGGATTCGCGTGTACTTTTTCTTAGTAAGATAAGCACATTGTTGGCATTTAGAATAATAAAAATTTTAAAGAATTGTAAACATATCCTTTACGATCACATCAGTTCGTACACTGTAGGTTAAATTTTCAGTTTTTCAGTCCATGGCCCCTTACTTTATTTCAGGAACTTTTAAAGACGTTAAAAAATAACTTTTGGGCATTTAAACTTAAATTCTATGCAGTAATTTCTTTACAGTGTAACAGATTGGTTTTTTGTACATAGCTGAACAAAGATTGTTCTAAGATCAACAGCAAAATACCGGAGAAAACTTTATTTTCATCAAAAGATTAGGAGAAAGAAAACAAAATATACTTTACTGCATCTTTAATGTTAAAAGATTTTTTTCGTCCTTAATTGAAGCTTTTTCATGTGGTATATGGCCATTCTTTCTAAAGTGTGAGCTATTAGGCCCAATAGGCCTCTTGTTACTAAAGTTTTTTTTAATGCTACACAGCGATTATTATCAGGCTTTGATTTAGATTTCTCCCTTTATATTGATTTTACTCGATGCATCTACATAACGTCATTACCAGTAAAAATGAATGTAATTTTTTTTTCAAAAGAGACCGTACTCTATTTTCATTCGTGTTTTTTTTTCAATAATATGAAAACAGCTTAGATCAGGTGATACTTTTCGCTGAGATATTTAAAATTTGTTGTCAGATGATATTCTGCAAATCGAATTCTTCTGGGCAAAGGAAGATCGTACTTGTTATATAGGATGAATTCAAATACTGCCATCATTTTATTTTCCTGCGTTGCTTTGACGATTACTTCGATACAACACGTTTCCCGCAAGACTACCCAAGCACTCTGGACATCATGCAACAGATTTGATGGGTTTCCTTCCATTTTGACATGCTATAGCTTTTGTATAAATGTGTTTGACGATTTATACTTGTTCAGTCGTGACTTTATGACAGGGACATGTTTTTGTTGTGACCAAGTTCCAGGTTTGGACGATCAGTACCTGTCCAATTCTGATAAAAGATCCTTTAAAACTGGTAGGTATAGGATAATTTAATTTTGATTTCTAAATTTTAAGAATATATGCAAAACATTTTAACAAACATGAAACTTATTATATTTTAAATGCATGTGTAAGAACACAGCATATTTATTTGTGTTTGATATATATATATATATTTCTATACATCTAGGCCAGTAATATTGAAAGGTACGCATTTTCATTAAATGGCGTTGATGTATTTTCTTATTTTTTTTATAATTAAAAACTTTTCATTTTACTAGGATTTTGTCCATTTAAGTACACGGGATACAAATACAACCAAGACAAAGTTTGCCTGAGGTACGAGGAATCTTTAAGGACTTACCAGGAGGCTGTGAACATTTGCCAAGGAGAGGGAGGCGACCTAATTCGAGTAGATTCATTAACCAAGCATAAAATTTTGAAGGATTTTGTGGGTAAGATTTAGCCTGTCTGAAGTCAAATTTCTTGCTCTTTGTTAGATCAAAACATTTGCACTTTTGTCTATAGTTTTCAATTGCCGACAGATAATGAGTCACTTCAGTGACATATGTCGAACATTGCCATTATTTTAATGATAAAACCTTTTTCTTTAAATATTTCTACAAAAACAATTAAAGGAACCAGGCGCTTTTCAAAGGAAGTAACGCAGGCGATATTTCTTTGCTTTTTTCTCTCATTTTAATGACCTTTAGAATACATAATAAGAGAGCACTTTACAATTTATATGTACGATTTGATTTGAATGTTAGTGTAAAATTATCGTAAATGTCCATTTATACGGTGCACAAATTTTGTTTTATACATAAGATGCATTCGGCACACTTTGGCCAAGGACGCAATAAGCTGAATGTTGTACTCTAAAGTTCATGCATGTTAAAAATGTATTTTATTTGTCATCGAAAGTCATAGATAGTCATATAACGTTAGTTTTTTACGAATATATTGATCGGATATTTTCAGTTTAATTATTCCTTCACACCTTAAGTAAAAAATAATAGTCATTGACTCATTGTACCCGGGTAGTTTCACAGTGCATTTATAAAAATAAGAAATATATTTTATTCATCTGTTAAAAATATGAGATAATCTCAACAAATAAATGGTTTTTTTTAAAATGAAAATACTAAATTAACTGGACTTTAAGAGAAGAAGAAAAATTTCAATATTTACATTCTACTGTGTTTTCCCTTAAATTCTGTGATCTTCAAATGCCTCTAAATGCAACAAGTAGTCAAAGGTTAAAATGACGAGTTTTATTATGACGTCACAAACGTTCAAAAGCTGTAATCTGCAACGTCACAAGCGAAAATAAAAGTTCACGTTTGTGGCTGTTACTGTGGCTCTTCTACCCTTAGGATAAGGTTTGAATCACATTTGCAGACAAGGCTAGAAGTTAAAAATGTAAATATAAGCATTAAATCATGATTTTTTGAAGTATACACTCTCATAACTGCAGCGGTGTGTGCATACAAATTGAGTTTTTGAAGTATACACTCTCATAACTGCAGCGGTGTGTGCATACAAATTGAGTAACGCGCGTAGCGCGTTAGTCAATGTGTATGCACACACCGCTGCAGTTATGAGAGTGTATACTTCAAAAAATCATGATTCAATGCTATATTATACTTCATAAAAATCGAAGTTTATTACATTGCAATATAATTATCAACAATATCCACTTAAGATATACACCTTATATTTATTTTAATAACTGTTATCCCCAATTAAGATTTCAATTGTTCTAATCTAATCATGCTAAAACATCTATGATTGACATTCAACGATGCACCCAATCTTGCAGGAACGGCCTTCCGCCAACCTCGCTTAAAAGAGTGTTACAACGATGTAATACGTTTAACGGTAATAAAGATATTTCAATGATAGTATTACATTAGACTATGTAGAGACATACTGATTCCTCTCTCTTTACCAGAGAAAAAACGTTCGCTTATTGAAGTTGAAGTGTGGATCCAAGGCATCAGAGATGGCAACTTTATTTTAATGATAATATTACATGAGACTATGTAGAGACATACTGATTCTTCTCTTTTTACCAGAGAAAAAACGTTCGCTTGGCGAAGTTGAGGTGTGGGTCCAAGGCATCAGAGATGGCAACCTTATTTGGAGGTACCATGATTCTACGGAGCTTAACTATACCTGTCTGACACGAATTTCAGGTAATACTGATTCCAACTACATGCGGGCGGTCAGCAATGATAATTACGACTGCAACGACCACACTCACCTGTATTCTACTTTCTTCCTGTGTGAGATATACATTCGTGATATTTGGTTTTAAATGAACTATATGGAGAAGGTGGCAAGTTCTGAAATAAGAAAAATTCTTCCAGTATGAACGGAGAGTTAAGATGGAACCTGGTTGAATAATAAAGTTGCATGTCGACTGTCACCGTGAAATATTTAAACAGTAATTAATGCTCTCAATGTACAGAATTCTTTTCGTGTGTGAAATATACATTCGTAATATTTTAATTTATTATGAAGAAGTGACACAGTTTGCATTGTCATGTATATCGAACTGAGCTGCAACTTGGGTTGATATTCAAATAACATCCAATCACTAACCACGTATCTTAGTACTATAATTTTAATCACCCAACTTTGTTTCTTGTGTGAGAGATACATTCGTAATGATTTGTTTTAATGTACATGTACTACAGGTAGAATTACACAGAACATTTTGATAAAAGGACTATATGCGGTTTTATGCATTTTTTGCCCCAAAAATTTAAATCTTATAAAGCGCTTAAAAAATAAGGGTGAAGATAGTTAGAATCATATTAAAAATATGGATGCAAAAGGTTACCATCACAGTGACGTCATAGTGTAGAAATGACGTCATGAAGATTGCCTAATTTTGATAAATTGATGTTTTGAGGCAAAATATGGGTGTTTTCCGATGATTTTTCGACCGGGAAACATTGAGTGCAGGCTTGCTCAAGTACCATTTTTTTTTAGTATAATGTGTATAATTATCTAAAGAAAAACATATGTTAAAATCTTACTTGAGCAGACCTGCGCTCTATACCTCCGAGTGCAAAATATAAAGCAAAAATGAGAATAGTTTCATCTGTTTGCAAATTTGCGAGAATAAGGTCAAAAAGTTGACGTCATAGATAAATAGCCAATGAGCAATGGTGGTTTAAATCAAGATTAAAGTGATAGGCGTCCACTGTACAATAATTTATGAAGATTTGATTTTTATACGACACTTTTTAAAAATTGGTTAAAATTGGGGGCATATATCAGACCATACCGCACATAGTCCTTTACTGAATGAGACTTGGAGATGAAATACAGCAGATTGGTGATTTAATTAAGTATGGTTGGGATTTGTTTTTGTTGATAATGCATCGCCAACGACAACATATAATATTTGGTTTGAACCTAACTTTGTCGGTAGATGTAAAACACGCACGAAATAAATTAATCTTAATTCTAAATGAATTAATCTTAATCCTTAATGAATATATTTTCACCTTTTTGAAAATTTTTCATGTGATCGGGTTCATCTTTATTAAAAGAAAATGGTTGACTATTGATTTTACGTATCCATATCACTTTTAAATCGATTCAATGTTAATTCTCAGTAACCTCGTTACAGTGTATAATCTCTATATAGCAAAATGCTATAAACATGGACTTCATGATCATTGAAAATGATCGATATTGACGTCAAAATCGATAGTGGATAGAAACGCAGAAGAAGTTTAAGTTGAGTAATGGTATTTTTGCTTTATTGGTCCAGTTTAAATGGTATTGTCATTGTAAGGATACCACATTTGGATAAAGTTAATATAAAACCGCACAATTACTGATGTTACTTCAATGTCATATCGTTTTTGAGACAGTCTCTACGGAGAATAGAATTTTATATTTATATATATATATATATATATATATATATATATATATATATATATATATATATATATATATATATTTTTTTTTTTTTTTTTTTTTTTGGGGGGGGGGGGGGGGGGGGCTCATTCGATGAAACATTTACAACGCCGTTTTTTCCATTTATATAATCTATCAATATAACTGGTTTAGTGGTAACGGATAAAAATTAATTGAAATTACATATATGCCTTGGTAATTACAAACAGCTTTGTCAATTATCGGTAAATTTTGAATGTTCCATTATTTTGTTTTTCGACATTAAAATGCTTATATTTATTTGTTCTAAATGACTGTATCAACACGTTAAATGAACCGAGGTGGATAATAAATCATTACCGATTCGATAAAAAATAAGTTAATTACAATGGTGTATATATGTAACCAAAACGTATGGGTTTGTATTTAGTATCAAAATCACTCGTGACGTTTTAACTACATCTTATAAAATTACACACAATAAATTAGAAGAATTTTTTGAAAAATTTGTTTTAATTACTGATAAACGCAAACTATGAACTTGCAAGAGATTTCTCATTTTCAAAAACCATTAACGTTGTTCTTTAGATCATTTATCGGAGTAAACTCGCATTTGACTTTCAGAATCATTGAATTACAATCCTTCAGCATATCCTAAAGTAGTTATTTAAAGGGAGAAAAAAAGCTTCTGATAAATATGGAAAAAAATAAATCTCGGCCATGGAATCCTTTTATATGTGTGCGACTTATCACAATAACGGATTTCACAGACATCAAAGAAAGCACCTTGAAGGCAAGGTATCTGATCAATGATGGTATTAAAGCTTGATAATTAGTGTAGTAATTACAAGGACATTGTTATTGCTACGAGAAAGTACACAGAGTGGGCTGTATGTACTACATTAGCTTAAAGAGAATAAATGTGTTTTTATCATTTAACTAACGAGTTTCTAGATAGTATATCAGAAAGATTAAGAATGATTTCATATTACCTTTCATATTACCTTTGATTCATATACATTAAAGGGAAAATATAAGTTTTCTTTATGATTCTCTACACATTTGGAAAAAAATCAGAATATAAACTCGAATTTATTTAAAGATAAAGTTCGACTTGAAAATGACAGAAAAAAGATTTTCGGGGAAACTTTTATATTGTAAAACTTCATGTATTCATGAAAGTAAATATCCCTGCGGAAATCGAACTCGGGAACTGAACATCGGTGAACTGAATTTATATCCATTGCGCCTAAAACATTTGGGCGATATGAACTGTTTCACATTTCGTTCAAATCAACATGTTGTAACGTACTGTCATAAAAAGTGGAAGTCACGGCGTGTCGAGGATCTTTAAGATATAAAAGAAGTGACTTCTTGAATAATAAATAACATTTTCAAATACATCGTAAGCCGCAGATCTTGAAACAATTCAAAGTGTATCGCTGTACAAATATCACCTTTACGGTCGTACATCTCGCACCTCGAAGCTACCCAATCGCGATGAAATTATCAAGTTTATGTACGAATGAATTCAAAGCAAGGAGAAAAAAAATTCCAAAAAAACAGGATAAAAACAAATGGCATAAAGTAATGCACACAATCTAGGCATTGTAAGGAATACAACAAATCGGCCAGACAAGATAAGAAATACCCCCCCCCCCCCCAAAAAAAAAAAAAAAATTAAAAAAAATTAAAAAAATTGGCCATCAGTTTCAGGCGTGGAATCAATTGTAATGTAAATTACTAGCTTATATCACAGTGCTGGAGTTTGAGTCGTGATTAGCTTTTAAATGTAATTAAGATCTGTTTGGTTTTGCCCATAAAAGATATAAAGATATAACATTATCCCTATGCATTCACGGACTGTAAATTCAAGAGGAAAACTTTAATTGAGACACATTAAAGGGAATTTTATTCTAAATTAATGTTTTATTGATCATGTTTGAATTACAATTTAATTAGTATGTGATTTAACTAGAAACCTTTTGAATTTGATGATTTTTTATTTTTCACTGTTTTCTGTTGTCGGCCTTGCATGGAAGTAGCTACATTTCTTGTAATTAGGTTTCTGGTTTATTGGAGATTAATGTTCACGGATTTTCTTTGATCTATGCGATTGTAAAACGGAAATTAATGAACGCTGAACTCATTTGATGTTTGATATCCATGATGGAATTAACGATATCATGGTTTGTTCTCAATATTTCGTCTGTTGAAATAAATACATTTATTCCATTTAAAATCTTAGCAGTAGGTTTTTTTTCAAATTCAATTAAAAATAGTTTTATTTCAAAAGTCAATATAAATGCAATATTTGAATATGCATCATTAATTAAAAGGTAATTGTTTTGTGTTGATCCGTTTGTTGAGGTCGAAGTAGATGCAACGAATTTTAGTCGGTGTGGTAATGTGAATTAAGTCAGGTATCATCATACTAAGTCTCAAGTAAGATTTTTTAACCCCCCCCCCCCCTCCCGTTCATTGATTTAAATTGCACTTAATTAACAGGCATATTATCTTTCGGAAGTTATACTTGCATTAGTATATCATTACCAGCTGTCATTGACGAAACTTTATTTAGTAAAATGATCTTAATCTCTATCTATACAATAATATTTTCATCATAACTTCACCAAATGTATGGTTATTTTAAGTTTCAATGGTAGAGAAAATATTTGTGTTACCAACAAACAACGCTCTTCTACTTGTATATGATTGCATTTATTCATCACACAGATTTTTCTTTGAAAACTAGTTTCTAATGTGTCTTACTCAAGCATACCTTACGATATCGAACTTTTCCAGAACACTGCCTTACTTTGAATATAATTAACCTTCACACGTATTGGTTTTCTCCCTTTGTTCTCTCAAAACAATAAGGTAATTGAATTATTCTTTACTTTCCAATCCGTATTTGATATTGATTTTGTAATTAATTTACATGTGTTCACTACAGATATGAATCTGGATGAAAAGATCATGTGTTCTTCCAAAATGCGGGATTTTTTTATTGTAATACAATAAGCACGAGTGTTCAAAGTGAAAATTATTTTAACAAAAACTGATTCACTTTTTAGTTGCAGAAAGATATACAGAAAAACTTGCAGACATTTTTGAAATCTAAACCATTCTGATATCTTAAGAAGATATGAGATTCGCTTTTCGAGTTCTCGTTTCGTTTTCGTGTGTCGTTTCAACGATTTCTTCGAATCATAACTTGTACCGTAAGACGAGCACGGTACCGTGGACGTCATGTAAACGTTTAAATGGATTAACTTCCATTTTGAAGTGTTACCGTGAATGCAGGGAAGCGTTCGATGAGTTATACTTGTTCAGTCGTGACGTAACCACGGGAACCTGTTATTGCTGTGACAATAAACCAGGAGTTGACGATGTGCTAATTCCAGAGTTCGAAAGGGAGACTTTTATTACTGGTATGTAGAATTTTATAATGTGATGATGTATTCCATTATAATTTTCAGCAAATATATTTGTAAAACATATTCTGGTAGTAAGTATATTACCTGCTTTAATGGTTTTATAAAGTAAATCTGAAATCATAGCAGTGAAAGCTACATGCGTACAGTATGAATCACAAAAGCGTGCATATAAGTGTTGATATCTACATCTACCTCATTCATAAAATTTATTACCCATAACAAGTAAAGGTGCGTACATAACATGTAATACTACTATCTTTAATACCTACTTGTATTAAAATTGACCTCTAAAAAGCTTTACAATGCATCGATAGGTTTTTAAAAGTTTGGTCCTGCTTTGGATTACGTACATTTCTGTTTGTCCATGTATGTTCATGCAAGAATTACATAGTCAGAAACATAAAGGTTTGATGTAAATATTGTGACTAATGTATATGATTGTACAGCTCAATACAAAAGTTTATGCACATAATTTAAAGTCCGGGAATTATTAATGATAGACATCGTCAAGTATGTTTTCTTCCTACAACACCGATTACACAATTTGCTTTACTGATTTGGTTAACTTTGTACAAAAAATGTTTCTAGTCATTCTATATATAACGAAAAATTACCAGTCTACAATGTTATTACACAGCAAATCAATTGGTTTGAAAAGTTTCGCAAATGTGTAATATGCATCAGATGGAAATTAGATAAAATTCAGTAAAAATTACATTGATTTTTTAAATGTTACATTCCCCTAGGTAACTGTGCATTAAGGTACAAGGGGTATGAGTACAACAACCAGAAAATCTGCCTGAGGTACGAAGAAACTTTAAAGACTTACCACGAAGCCGCGGACGTTTGTCAGAGAGAAGGGGGCGACCTAATTCGAGTCGATTCTATTACCAAACATAACATTATGAGGGCGTTTATTGGTAAGTATGTTCAAAAAATTACAACCTCTAGGTGAATGTCGTTTAAAGATTCAAAACATTTTAAATACGGGTACCTTATCCGGCTTTTGCACACACAAAAAGATATGTATTTATGTATTATTTATATACATGTACAATGAAAATTCTTTATATACATGAAAATTCTAAGAAGTATGCATTTTGACAAATTTCGAAAAAAAATCTTGATTACGCCCAACAATACAATTCAATATTTATTTAACGTGGCAGAATTCGTTAATATCTAAATTGTTTGTGTAGAAATCATTATAAACATTTAAAAGAACATATGCTACTTATTAAAGCTGCATGGTCATGTTTTTTTTTTCACTGTAACATTATCGAATAGTTTTCCAAACTGGCCAGAAAGTTATCGACTTTTGCCTATAACACCAGCAAAATCGGTCTTATTTTAAAAAAAAATTTCAGATAAAAGATTGTTTTGAAGAGAAAAAAATTTCCCCGTCTTGTACATACATCATTTATTAATACAGACGTAGAACACAATATGTTCATTGTTTACACATTAATGTTTAAGGTTTACTACCAATCTTTCGTGTTATGAATATATGAAATAAAAAACGCTAATGTATGCAGATGTATTTGCATATTTTAAACAAAAGTGTATTTGCATATTTTAAACCACAGTTGTCAAATTTAAAGTATCTGCCCAACGGTTATCTCGCCTTTCACTTTCCGCTATGGCGTTAATTAGTCTTACCGCGTTCCTCGGCACCTGTTCTGAAAAAATCAAAATGAAAATCGTATCAAAGTAACCAATTTTTAAAAAGTTGTTTTTTTTTTTTTGGGGGGGGGGGGGGATTAACCATGGATTGCCAATTCAAGGCATCAGCTTACATTTACCACGGTATTGAATTTGTCTGCACTGCTAGGTGTTGTAGGACCACCGACGACATCCCAAACTGAGCATTCCGGGCTTAAACGACGCATGACGAACTTGTCCTGTCAACCTGCGTCCTTGGGTACCTCGTTCTTAAAAGTTCTCTATGATTTTCTCAAGCGTCTATCCATCAAAACTAAAATCCCGCAATAACAAACGAATTGGCTCATTGTTTATTTAATATTTATCACATCTTTATTTCTATGTATACCCTAAATAAGTTCCCAGTATGTATATTTACTCTTTACGTAATCATTCATTATTACATTGCAAGTGTATGTTTTGATGTAAACGCCAAAGCGTGTCCCGACACCTTACTCTCATTTTTGCTATTTTAGGCCTGTAAATCGAAAATGAAAGTAGGTTCTAATTTTAATTCTCAATAATCATTTATCAAGTAAAATTCAATTATAGCTTACGGACATCATATCTCAAGTGTAAGAATACCAAAGGTATAAGCAGTTACTCTGGTGCAGGAGTTTCGTAGTTTATTCGCGAAATGTCTTAATTTATAAGTATACATACTTTGAATAACTACCCTTTAATATCGTTCTTCAAGTTTGATACAAAATCGGACCAAGCAGCTTTAACAGACAAATGCAACAAGTTCAATGAAAGATTCAAAAATTGTGTTACAATAGCTTTTTGTGTTACAATTTCTATTTAAGTACAAATTAAAAACAAAATCACTTCTGTGAGATATTTGATACCTGAAGTACTTTACTAACAAATTAAAAAAACCGCTTTGTTCACACCTTTTTTGACAGAGGAACAACGCCTGGCGGATCGATCTGAGGTGTGGGTTCAAGGCATCAGGGATAGCAACCTGGTGTGGAGGTATCACGACTCCACAGAGCTTGACTACACCTGTCTATCAGATGTGTCGGGGAATTCCAAGTCGAATTACATGCGGGCGAAAAGTGTGAATAATTACTTCTGCGCTGACACCACAGAAACACACAAGGCATTTTACCTGTGTGAGATGTTTATTGGTTTTATTTGATTTTAAATCCATAACCTGGAGGGGGGGGGTTAATATAAAAAGTACAAAACATCTTATTTTTAATTAACCCTGTTATCAAAGTGATTGTTACTTATGGCAACATCTTATCTGTGATATCAATTTTGGAATCTGTTTTATTATGTATTAAGATTACTTTTCTTTGACTTAGTACTGTGTTTTCCCCTCAAAACAAGGAATCATTGAACACCATAGCATACTCTTCTTCTATATTTTTTCAAAATAGTTGTATTTGAATATCGTCAAAAGTATTGACATAAAATTGATACGGAATAAAAGGATATTGTACTCGGCAATCGTATGAACTTGTAAAGGTATATATGAACAGACTATTCCAGTTAGGGGCGGATAAAAGCAAGAGCCGCTTTGAAGTGTCATTATATGATTACGCTGATTTCCTGTGTTGTAAATCTTTGTTGTTCGTGTGTATGTTTATTTTTTAAACAAATGGCCGACTTCTTTTCACTTACTACTCAGTATATATATTCAATTAATTGTCACTTTTATCAATGCCTTGTGTAGACTGAACTATTGTAAAATATATATATTGCTTATCTAGACATGCATACCTGTTTCGCTTTTTATTCCGATGATGAAAATGTTTTACATGTAAGTCAGAAAGGTTATTAAATTGATTGTATGTCATAACGTTACAATTCACTGGTTTTTAGTAATTGTGGTTTTTTGCTATGTAATTGATTTTTTTTCATTGTTAGCTGCTAAATACTTCATTACATTTAGATTATTTATTTGCAGTTTTGATCTAAATACAGTGAAACAATGTTTGTCATATTTTGATGGATTATGAGTTACGTATATATAACCAACGTTTCTAATGCATATATTGTAGCGTGCAACCCTATTGATTTAAAAAAAAAAAGCCGATAGGAATCCTTCGTTATATTTCTGAGGACTAGTAGTTAATATTCAATATATACATATACTGATTATAAAAACAAATAGACTGCTTGTCGTAAAATCAAGTATGTTCAAGTATGCACTGGCTCTAATATACAGGTTAGGCTCTAATATACAGGTTAGGCTCTTGTGTCTCCGGCTCTTTCAGCACGGCTCTTATGGCTCCGGCTCTTACAGCACGGCAATCAATTGTTTATAAAATAAAAAAAAAACAAAATACGTAAAGCCACAAAAGACTTATTCAGTTACGTCTAGACTTTGTAAGGATATATTAAAAAAAAACAATTGTAATTCTGATGACAAATACCTAATAATTTCCAACCTTCCTGTAGCACAGTCTCTCCAAAAAATGATGTCAAATTGAATATGGGTACCGGAATTACTTTCCCCGTGATTAAATATAGAATGTCATAATATTGTTTTATTTTGTACATAATTTCTTTAAAGCCACAAAATACGGAAAAATGATTCATCAAATCAATTACGACGTCATAATGGTTCTAGCACAAAATAGACAACTTGGAATCATTTACTAGGGGTGCTTTCCATTTAACCGGCATCGCCGGATTTGCCGGTGTTGCTTTCGTCGCCGATTGTTGGAACGCGCGTCGCCGGCGAGCGATTGCGGCCACGCAATTTTCTGTTGCCGACTAGGAAACAATATGGCGTCTATTTAGGAAGAAGATGTTTTCACAATAAAAAAAACGGGGATTAATTGCTCAAATTTGTTTAACAACCTTACAATCTTGGATAATTGCAATAACCTAGTCGCATGGAGACAACATACAACCAAAATTCAAGTTAAGTATCAGTTGTATTGCTATTTTTTGAAGAATTTTGAACTTCTTGTTGTGTAGTATATAACCCGAATTTTGTCTACACATGGTCAGAATGTTTGTTTCAAAAATCGAAACGCTTGGTAAGTATTCCCGATGTTTTACGTCATTTTGACTGTTTATTGCGTCATATCACCTGTCGTTTCTTATCTAACGATGGCTGCCGTGGAACTTTATCACTGTCCGTCATGTAACTCATTATTTTTTTTCTATGAACCATTTCAACCAGCATAAATGCAATACTAACTCTCCCATACAGCCTCTTATCCTAAAGGATAATATGACCACAGTGTACAGGTAAAGTGACATTATTTTTCTATCGTATAACCAGAGATTTATGTCTCTGGTATAACTGATCAGCCTATTAAAAAAAAAATAAGTCGTAAATCACAAATTTTAGTACTGATTTTAAAAAGATGCTAAAATAAGTTGAAAAATAAACCATTCATGTACATGTGTATGTGGATCTATCTGAGATTAATTTATTTGCATGGGGGATGGGAGGTGGTCTGATGCCTATGTTTGATATATTTTCTTCATCAACTAGTTACAGTACATGTACAGTAGTTTTATAATACTCTGAATTATCCAGGGAATGTCTAGACCAGGTGTTAAGTAAGTCTAAAGATACCAAATTATTCCAAGAATGTGGAATGTTCAAACCTATCATGATATTTTTAGGAAAGAAGAACCACAACATGGCCAGGGAGCTGCTTGTCAGTCGACCAGAAACTCAACATATACATGTACCACTTTGTCAATGGAAGAAAGTAAGTCTATGTATATTTCTTGATTCTTGATATTGGCCCAGACTGGGTTGTTTTTACAAGGGAAATAAATTTTGAATCCTATTGTAGACTGCATTTGACTATACTGGCACGCGACCAGTTCTTACTGAGTACCATTTCTGGCAAGTGCATTGCTACGTCCTTTTTCAACACATTTCATTAGATACAAAAATATAATTCACTGGCCAGAAATGGTACTTGGTGAGAACTGGTCATACACACACGCTATAAGAAAAAAAATGTACACATATATTGATATAACAATAAATTAATTTCTAAGTAACAAAAATATGAGAGGTGCAAATATATGTTTGAAATGCAAAACATTTTTTAAAACAACAAACTTTTAAAGCTTAAAATGTTTGTATTTAGAGATGAACAAAATGAATTTCAAGATGGCTTCACAGAATATTCACCTCCCACACCTTTGCCAGGTACGTTTTTGTAGTCACCTGAACTAAAAGCTTAAGTGAGCTTTTATGATCACATTTTGTCTGGCATGTGTCTGTCTGTAATATTTTGACTTCGTATACAGAACCGTGTGGCCACTTTCAACCAAACGTGGTACAAAACATCATTAGCTAAAGGGAATTTAAGTTATTTTTTAAATTTAGGGTGGCATTTTGAATTTTACGTAGGAATTTTTAAAAAAATATTCTCAAAATCTCAAATGTTATAATATAATTATGGAATTATAACGAGCGCAGCTCTAAGAACCAGTGTGCGCGGGAAAAAGAACGAGCTAAACCTACAGTTTATCAAACAAAATTTTGTTTCTACGTCCCATAAATCTCTCTAATGTTTTCACCCGTGGTGCTATGCCAAAAATGGCCGACTTTTAACTCGTAATTTACGGTGTCTTAAGGTTTGTAGACACATTTTGAGTACCGCATATGCTTCGGCGAGACTCAAAAGATTTGTTACATGCTTCCATACCTTCGTATATTGAGTCGAGATAGGTAAACAAAGACGAACAAATCATGGATGACGTCAAAGTGCTCTCGTGCTATATTTTCCGCGATAAATTTAGAGGCGGATCAAACATCTGTAATGCGTGTACTAGCTATTTCAGTATAGACTGCGATACCTGCCTCATTGACATATGTTTTTTTTTTTTTTTTTTTTTTTAAATATAGAGATTATATAAATAAATACTAGCAAGAGCCATACTTTACTCCATTTTTAAGCTAATTGTGCATGCATGTACAGTAGGCAGGTAAGTATATGAGTAGGGAGGAAATAAACAATAGGACACTTTGAACTAAATAAAAAGGAATAAAGAGAAAAAAAATAAACAGTTAAAACATTTATGTAGATATTGCATATAGTCAAACCATTAAATTTAAAGGTGGGAAATTACACACCTACAAACAGGGACCGGGCTCTCTCTCTCTCTCTCTCCTTTCTCTCTGGAGAGGGGTAGGGGGTTGCGCTGTATGTATCATAACCATTTAAATTAGTACCTTTGGCATACTTATTGTAGAGCAATACTCTCTCAAAAATTCTTTGACGTTCGTTGATACTTAAATAACACTAGGTTGACAATAATGCAATGTATGTGTAATTCTTGCTGCGCTTGCCAGAACGGTAGCACCGTAAAACTTATTAAAGTAGTCCGAGTATCGAACTACGTCATAATACGGATTTTACAATATTGGTCCGACTTTTATAAAGCGTTTTAGATACCCGGTATTGATTTTGCTCCACATCGCTGTTGTAAACAATGGCAATAATAAGCAATTAGAACGGTAATATATGTATTCTATGGGAGATAGAAATGATTAATGTTGAGAAACTCAATTCTGTTACAGTAAAATGAAAAACGAAGTTTCTGATTAACCAGGATCTCAGGTATGCTTATATCTTCTTTGTTTTGACCCCCCCCCCACCCCCGAATTTTTCTTTTTCTTTTACTAAAACCGGTTTTAATTTAGAGACAGAAAATAATTCGAATTTAATCAATCGTCAATTAATTAATGTTTAAATGATATCTAACATTGTTGACAGATCTAGGCAGAAAACTGTAGCAAAATGTGATTTTTACGGATTTTTTCGTCAGGGTCTACTTGGTGTAGAGCTTATAGCGTGAAAAGTAATCCGTCAACATATAATTTATTTTACCAAATCTTTTTTTTAAGATGTCAATCTATAGAATAAACACCATGAATTTAAGTTTGAGTCCATAAAATAGTAAAAAAATTACCAAACGCGATACTAGCATTGCATTTTTAAAATTCTTTTTTGATACATCAGGTCTATAAAGCGTACATACTTACAAAAATTTGCGCAAAATTATTGATGAGATATGGCTTAAATAAATATTTATACTCTATTTTGTATGTTCAGTTCTTATTTTCCCAAAATTGGTAATTATTTTTAGGAAAACGGACGTCTGGCAAATTTCATAATTGTCAATAATTTTCGCAAGGGGGTACACCCGTCTGAGAGGTGATAACAAACAAATAGCATGTAAACCTACATATTTTCTTTTGTATATGTATTGCTAGAATGTATATTTATCATTTAAAGCTAAGCTTTTAATGATTGAGCCCATTTAGTGCCGAGTATAGGACTACCTTAAGTACTTGTATGCAAGCACTTTGACATATTGTTGATTCTCAGTTGTTTAGACTGAGGTCCCTAGACAATTCTTGGGTCCAGCATGGGCTTCAATGTTTTATAAGTTTATATAATATAATATACAGTTGTTAAGATCTTCGTGATTACTGCAATGCTTGTGAGCAATGTGTAATATGACTTTAAAATAATCTTCTTACAAAAGGGGCTCAATGTTTAACATATGAATATCTGGAGAAAATTTTATACAGGACTTTATCACATAATAAGGGTCTTATAGAGTTACAGAATATCCTCTCTATATCTTGACTACAAATGTTATTTAATTATTCCTACCTAATATTTAGAGATTAAATAAAAATCTAATTATAAACACAGACTTAGACGAATTGTCTAACAAAATGCCTGATAAGTCTGAGATGTGAGATGGATTCAGAATTTGCTTCCAAAAAGAAGACTCACAAGGCATAATGGAAAGAAATATCAGTTAAACTAGAGGAGAACCACAACTTTACTGGTGATTGGATCCAGTGCAAATCCTAATTTAACACGCTAACCGCAAAGTATAAAGCTGTTGAAGATGCCAACAGAAAATCCGGTGAAAAGCGGAGGTCTATGAAATTCCATTCTGAAATGATGGAAGTAATGGGGGATGACCCCAAAATAACCCCTCTAAAGACAGTGTCTGTAGGTGTGGGAAAGGGTGTGAATGTTGTTTGTGGTGAGAAAGATGATAGTGAGAAGGGTGTGAGATTGTCAAAGCAAGGGGTTAGAGAGAGAAGAAAGCGAGCGAGCGGAAGAGAGAAGATGAATTGTTAGAGTTGTTGACGGAGGTGAGGGATGATAGGAGAAGGTTTCAAGAGGAGCAGGTGAGAATGAATGAAAGAAAGCTTGATATAATGGAGAGGTTGGTTTCTCTGTTTGATAGATAGATAGATAGATGTTATTTTGCATTTCCTTAAGGTGGTATGGGACATTTGTCAATATCAATGTGGATTAAAGTACATAAACATTAAAATGCTTTCAACAATTTAGATTTTTCAAATTTTACAATATTTTGCCAAAAAATATGTCTTGATAATTTTTGGAAAGGTAAAAGATTTAAAGACCCCAGTTGGATTCGAACTCATGACTTAGAGTTTTAAAGCAAATCCTCTAACCAACTGCGTTACGCTTAGTGTTCTATTTCGAGAAAGACACTGTTTATAAAATTACACTTAATTTTATTGTTTATTTCGATAAACACTACGTCACAATATGGAAGTGTCCTATACCACCTTAGCCTGAATGTCTTATTTTGATATGTCAAAATTTAAGATTATTATCAGGGTATCAGTTTATGTTCTTTAGTAAAGGATATATGGAAATCTTGTTAATTTGTTTGTTTAGTGTTACACATTCAATTTAATAACATTGTAATAAAAAGTAAGATTGTTTTAAACCTAAAAACATGTTTTTTGTCTCTTGTAACATTAAATTCACTGGCTGTTAACCCAGAAGTACTGAGCTAGTGCATTTCTTTTAATTGATGCACTCTGGTTAACAGGCTGATTGGTAACCGGAGCATCAGGATAAACATCATCACAGATGTCCATGTCAGCTTCATTAATATTGTTCTGTAAAAATGTTTAAAGAGAATGAACCCAGTTTACATATTTGAAAGTTGACAGCAGTACAAAACTCACCTCTATACACATGTTATGAAGTGTACAGGCCGCCGTTATAACTGTTGGTATATCCTCTAGCTTCGTGTTATCGAGAAACCTAAGCCTCCTCCACTTTCCTTTAAGCAGACCAAAGACACGCTCAATGGTCTGGCGAGTGTTGGAATGTACAAAGTTGTACTTTTTATGTCTCTCGGCCAGATTTCGATTATCCTTGTATGGGGTTAAAATCCACTTAAAATTGAAAATATACTAAGTGTACATACATTTGCAAAACGCACATGGTTTTCAGATGGTATAATCTTTCTCAATAAATACCTATGCAGGGGGTATGCTGTGAGCATCCCCATCGAAGAGAATTTCAATGGCCTCGTAAAGGGCGATATCATTAATGAAAATTAATAATTACTTTTATATATATTTAGTTATATTTACATTTTCCAGTGCCTTTGCCTGTGATAACACTACATATCGATTTTGTACTATAAAACCCGTAACTTCAAATGAAGCCAAAATGAGGCGGCAGCGGGGTTTGCTTATTTATATTTTGAATATTTAATCATACGATGGTTTAAAATTATATAAATATAAGTAATAAGGAATCATTCTTTGAATATTATGAGGTGATAATTTCGGTCGGGGCGTGATCAAATCTATCATAAAGCCCTTCTGACTTTATTGGATTTGATCACGCCCCGACCGAAATTACCATCTTACAATACTTAAAGAATGATTCCTTATCCCTTATTTAAAATGATGTACATGTATATTTGAATGAATTCGATTGATGCGAGTGTTTTGCAAATGTATTGAATTATATATTCACCTGTAAAATAACAGAGAGTCCCTTTTCCTGTTGAGGTAGGACAATGGATGATATTTTTCCTGGGGTGCGTTAATTTGAATATGGCATCCATCGACGGCTCCTAAAACTCTAAGGAACCCTTTGATCTTTTGGAAGCCTTGCATGACCTCGTTTGCCCATGCTCCTGGGACATTAAAAAAATCAGTTGTAAAATTGATTTAAGAATTGACTTAATTGAGATGCAAGCGCGTAACAACGAAAGTAAGGTGCTCGTTTTTGCAAATACACATCTTCATCAAACTAAACATATACCTTTAATAAACTAAAATTAACAAAAAAGCATTTTAAAGCAAACTTACTTCCTTTTTTCATTTATTTTATGGAATTTTGAAAGGCTTGCAAATATCAAAAGTAGAAAAAGTTGTATATTTAAAACATTCTCTTGAGGGATTTTGACGTTTATGAACAGATTTTTTCTTCTTTTTTTTTTTTTAATTGTGTGTGTGTAAATATCCCCCATTAAAAAAAACAACCATTCTAAATGCCCTTAAAACATGGAATAATATCTTTTCCCCAAAAAATTACAGAAATAGGTCGTATAGGAAATACTAGTAACAATCAAAGCTTTTATTTTAACAGAATTACCAGTGGGCCGCTTGATTTTTTCAGAAGACAGGCATTGAAGAGCGCTGCATGTGCGCATAAAGCAACGATACACGGATGAATACGTAACGCTAAATTTGTCAGATATTTGTCTATAGCCTTCCATGTTGGCCAACATCCATATGGAGATATGGTTCAATAATTTCCATGCCACGCATCTGCTTTTGTGGAATGCGGCCTGTTAACACTTTTTGTTGGTAAAATAATATTCAGAAGGTACAGTTTTACAACGATCTAATGAGTTGATGTTAGTGCATATACGTTGTTACTTATATAAGTAGCAGATGATTTTTTAAAATTATTTTTAAAGCGCAGCAGCCCGTTATCATGCGCATGTTTCTTATCATTACTGTATATTCATTAAATTTATTTAAAGTAAATCAGGTTGAAAGTAGATCAGGTTTTAAAAATAATATATTCAATACAGTGTTTTATATATCATACTCGTTAATGTTCATTGACGATTTCATGGATTTATGGGTACCATAAAATGTGTCATAATGTCGATCCATCGAATATGTACATAATCCACCCACAAACCGCTAGTGATGCAGTAGGGATACATATGAAATGATCATTTTTGAAACAATACCTGTCCATAGACTTCTTCAAAAGTCTCTCTTCGCATTCTTAAATGGGATGAGAACTCCTCAGAAGCGTATGCAGGCACTGTTGCACCAAAATAATCCGCAATACGCCGCCGTCTCGTTTTTCCTCTCAGCAAATGATGGACAACTTCCATCACAACGTCATCGTCATAATCATTGGCCTCATCGTCCTCAAATACGTTTAATGAAAACGTTTTGCTTATGCGCGAATTACGTTTTAAGCTGCAATCGGCTATTTTGGAATTATTGTGACGTTGCCAACCGTTCCATTAACGACATCGTTTCCCGATGACGTCGCCGGCGAGGCAACGTTAATGGAATGCGCCCAAGCATTATATGCGCTCGTCAATTAAATATTTAAAGATAAATAAATAAATTTTTCTATGAAAACTTGACATTTCCTCTAATTGAATTATTACTTATTTTTGTATTTTCCAACCAGAATTTGTATTTACCTTTTAATTAGATCATTACTTACTTGCGAGTAAACAATCACGGCGTTGTTTTAAAATAATTGGCATTTTTTACATATCTCTGTTAAAAAGATGTTGGGAAATAAAGCTACGTTTGTTCTTCCTGCTTGTAACTGAAAATACTCTTTACTCAAGTCCAGTATTCTTAAATTTGATTTTTTCAGGATTTTTCAGTCAAAATTGATCCAAAACTTAGGGTTTATAGCATCGGTTGCAGTTTCAGTGGAATAAGAACAATCCCTGGAAGTGTTGTTTAGTTTCTGTTTCATTGTGAATGGGTACTGATACTACATGTACGTAGAGAAAAAAAAATCAGTTTTTTAATTATCAGACCTACTTAGAAAGACTGCAGTTTGTATATTTGTTTTAAATAAGGTATGGTGATTTTTACTACGGTATTGAAACCTTAAAATTGTAATACTTATTCCGAAAATCCTTTAGAAAGATCATTACTGTAGAAAGTAATTATTTTATTTTAAAGTTATCCTTTTGAAGTTCTCATTTGTTCACCTATGAAGTGATACCCCCCCCCCCCCTCCCAATCGATAAAAGAAATTGTCCTTCAAGAATTGACCGATTTTGATTCTTTAGCCTTCGATTTCTCTGTACATGGATTATGGTTGAAACAAATGGTTCGATAACGATTAATATATGTTGCTGGAGGCGAGCTGGTGGAAGTTGTTGTCCTTCACAAAGCTCGCTGTCACTAAAAGGTTTCTACCGAGACAGTGCCGTTATCTGCCAAACGTATCTACAGAGCAAGTAAAGATGATATCTGTGATTTTGAAAATACATGAATCGGGTATTTATTTTAGACTTGTAGGTGTTGTAGAAGGTTAGAAATTCCATGGTGGAAAACCCAAAAATACGCATTGCATAAGTATAAAGTATATACTTAGTTTCAATATATATATATATATATATATATATATATATATATATATATATATATATATATATATATATATATATGATATCGTCAGGTAATCGCCCCTCCCACTAAGCACTGTTTACCGATGAGTAACAATTGCTTTTCTGATTTTGTATATTTTGTAAAAATAATTGCGTGTGATAGAAATCTAATCATCCTTCCAATGGCGCAAAAACCCTAGTCTATATACACTTTGATTAAACAGCTATCCAACCAAACGGTGTGAATAGTTATGCAACTGTAATAAATGTATCAAAATAATATAAATGATAGTAAAAAAAATAAACAATGAAAATAAAATATCTTTGGTCATTTTTTTCAATTGTTTTATCCCCTAAGGTAACTGTCCAATAAAATACAAGGGGTATAATTATAACAACCACAATGTTAGCTTCTTAAAAAGCTAAGAAAGTCAGCTACCGGAATATTAATTTGTAGGTCCAAAGTGAATGCTATATCTGTTGAATTACATAATTTATATATATTTTCTAGAACAATCATAACGGGCGGGTGCACAATTGGTCTGCATACTTTTTTCATAACTGTATGTGAGGAGACAAGCGTGTAGCGGTGCAGTGAAGTCTCCAATTCCGGGTCGTCTCCAATTCCGGGTCACTCATGTGTATTTCATATCACCTTGTTTAAATTGAAGCATAAAAAACCTTAATAAATACATTGATGACAAACTATAGGCCTTTCTGTTTTTGATCATTAAACGATATTCGAAAATTAACATTTACAGACCCTCCGAGAAATGAATTTAGAAATCAAGCGCCCTCGAGATGGAGATTTTCACACATCTTTGACATGCTATTTTCATTATTTACGCTACAGCGTGGTTGATGTGAAAGTTGTGGGACGGCGTTAATAGATGATAAAATATTGCATATGCATTCAGTTATATGTCAACAACTATTCTGAATAATAACGGCTCAAATAATTTTACCCAATTAATTAATCAATTTGAAGGAATTTCTCAAATACTGAAGGAGGCGACCTAATTCGATCGATTTTATTACCAATCATAACATTATGAGGGCCTTTATAGGTAACTACATTAAAAAAACAATCTTTGTTAAACCTTTTTAACCTCTTGTGTCGCTTTGATATTAAATGCGAAAAGCTTATCTGACTTAAGGAAACCCTGAAATAAAAACAGGCACGTAGCTTAAGGGGGGAGGGGGGGGGACCAAAACGCAGTACATTTAAGGCGGCCAATAAAAATATCGGCAAATTTTTGTGAAGAAAACACGTATTCTCTAGTTCAACTGGCATGTCCTTTTTAAAATCAATAACAGTCACTCAAATGCAATATATTTCTAAAATATTTATATAACAGTACCATATTTTATGTTCATAGTGGTCACGTGATATGGCAGTCGCATGGTACAAGCAGATGTATTTGTGGTTTTTAGGTCATTTAAAAAGTTCAATGTTGCAAGGGCATAATCATGTCAACATTCACAACTGAATTATAAAATAACTTAATATTATATCGTACATTTTGAAAAACGGTGCGAACTTTGTAAGATAAGATTATTTGTTAGTAGAAACCGTAATTTATAATGCATGTGTTGAATAATTTTGAAGGTCACAAGGTTAATTTCATTAAAAATAATTCATTTGTAAGATTTTACAAGGATCGTAGAAGTTTTTAAGTTACATAGCATATTTCAAAATTCACATGTAAAAGTTTGCCAGGATCAGTTAAAGTATGCCCTTGCAATTTAGTGATTTATTGAGGTACTCAGCTTTAAGATATACGATATTTTATACAAAACCAAGGTTGCCTCTTTATACGATGCATACTTATAACAAAATGAAAATAAGACTTTATAGAAAGCATTCTACTAATAATAATGGTGAACAAAAAATATTCATTAATAATATGACATTTATTTTTCTTCGCTAAAAAACTGCATAAAAGCCTTCATTGACTTAACTTAATGCTTCATTTTGAAGCATATGACGTCATATTTTGTAGTACAGCGAGAACGACATCTCGCTTATTTTTCAGTGTGTACGATATAACGGACATCAAAATTGTAAGTAATAGCATTTGTTGTTTTCAATTGTAAGATAAGCATAAATTAATTTTGCTAATAAATAAATTAATAAGTCCTTTTAAGGTTTGTAATATACTGTGATGTCATAATGCATATTTCCCGTACTTTTTGTCTGAACGGAATTTGTTGACAGCCTTAACTGTGCTGCGAATTGAATTATCATGGATTTGCCCCCCCCCCCCCCCCTTGTTGGGAGTATTAATCAAATACGGCCAGATTCATGATATAAGACAACACAATTTAAATAAATATTTTTTGTCATTTTTTTCTTTCGCAAAAAATTACTTCATTTCCTGTGTAAAAATAGATAAAAATATTTCATAGCAATTGAAAATTTGTTACAATTGCTCTTCAAATACAAATAAAAAAAATTCAGTTTTGTGAAATGATTAATGCCTAAACATTACTGAACCATCCAAAACGCTTTATTTACCCCGTTTTTGACAGAGGAAAATAGTCATGCTGTTGGACCAGAGATATGGGTCCAAGGCATCCGTGATATTAACCTGGTCTGGAGGTATAAAAATAAGATATATTTTGAAAAGCATTCTTAGGATGTAAAGGGCATTATGACTCTGCTCCCATTTCAATATTATGTTTCGTTGACGAATATCAAAGCCAAGGTCATATTCCTGTTAAAAATCGGACGGAAGATCTCCTCGTTGCTCGCTACGATATCGTGTCTAGTTGTTGTTCTTGGGTTTTTTGTGCATCTCCTTTTTATCAGTGCAAACAAATATATAATATGCGCGTGGATCAGAGATAATATATATATATATATATATATATATATATATATATATATATATATATATATATATATATATATTTATATATATATATCCACATTATTTGCTGGAGTTGTTGGGGGCTTGCATCTACCGATATATTTTTTATTCGACCATCTTTAAATATCAAAAGTAAGTAATTCTAAATATAAACTATTCTGTTTAACGTTTTGTAGTTTTTTAAATAACGACCCAGAGTTAACAAGTGTGCAATTATCACATCAAATCAATGGAATATTTCTGTCTCAATGAACTTGCAATAGAAAGGTTTTGAGTATTAAAATAATTTTTTTAAAAGACCCCCCTCTCTCTTTCATATAAGCGAAAAATGGAATAAAATCCCCGTTGACTCTTTATTTTGTGAGTGAAAGAGGGGACGTTTAAATCAGATAAAAATTGCACCTTTTTTCAAATGGATAAATGTACACGAAGTTTGGTCACATAGTTATTGACATATTAAGCAAAACGTGGTAGAAGCCAACACTTGGAGAACACGGATCGTTTGCAACATAGAGAGTTTTTATAACATGAACATTTGATAATTACCGTCTTGTTTTATATTTATTAAATACAATTGTATATGACTGTTTTAGATATAAGTTTAAAAATTAAAATAATGATTTTGAAAAATGTAGTTCCTATTTATATAGTGTATATACAATTCTGCAAAATACCCGAATGTCAGCATAAATATACGCCTTGCGTAGAAATACACAATTGGCTTTTAAACGTTAAAAAAAATAAAAAAAAATTACTGAAAAAAAAATGAATTAAGCGTCTGTGGGAATCCTAAAAAAATGGATTTTAACGGCTGCCACAATTGCAACAAATAACATGAAAAGTGCATTATTATATTTCAACTAAAAATATCCACTTTTTCATACAAAGACATTTCTTCTACGCCCCTAGTTTTTAATAAACTTAGTGTGCGCAATATATTTTATCAGTGAACGTTGATATTTACATACTAGATAGTTATGTTAAAGGTAGTAAATACAATATAGTTATCAGCTAGTTTTGTAACAGCTAGGTGGAGAACGAAAACGCACTGGTTAAACCGCACAATATTTGTCTTTCTCGATCTCTCTTGACACACAAAAAAGCATGCACTGAGCTATTGTTTACATGTAGATATCATCTGCATTTAGTTTAGTTTAATGAGGTAAACGTAAAGGGTTTTCTGCCCACATTTCGAACCCATCTTTGTTAGATTCGGCGAACAAAAGTATACACCATAATAACTTATAATTATACCCAACTCCAAAAATGTGAAGATTTGCATACTACAAGGAAATTTTGATTATGTTATCTTATGACAATTTGGCTGATATAGAGCAGCAATAAAAGCAAATTCAATACAATCATTTTATACATTTTCAGATGGAGAGCTTCACATCTTATGTAAAAGCAAAACGGTTTTTTACTCACTCTTTTTCCCTAGAGAGGAAGAAAGTGATCGATGACTTAACAACCTTTAAAGATCGCATACAGCGAGAGCAAAACATCCAGGACGTAGGGTCGTACGCGTATACCGGTGTGGGTATTCTTGGAGGGGCATTAACCCTGGGAGGAATAATAGCTGCCCCATTTACTGCGGGTGCTTCGTTGGCTGTGACAGCAGCAGGAGTGGCTTGCGGGGTATCTGCGGGTATCGCAACAGGTCTACATGACGAAATAAAACATAGTATAGTAAAGGGGAAAAGATCCAACTTTATCAAGACTATAAAAGAGCATGAAAGAACCTGTTTAAAGTTAAACCAGCACCTAATCTCGCTCATAGAGGATCTAAAACGTCAAGATGAGATTAATGCTTTTGAACACGCAAATCCGAGCGAGGAATTTAAAAATTTACTTTCGCAGTTCGAAGCCATTATCGATAAATCGGAATCTATACAGAAATTTAAAACGAACGAAGGCGATATTTACATATTGGTTACTCTAGAGCGATTATTAAAGAAAGTCTCATTCAATTCATTGAAAGCAAAAGACTCTTTCGCAGCGGTTACATTTGTTGTGGACCTGAATGTAATTATTTCGGATGCTTTAAGAACGGCTGATTGTAACAAAGAGGGTCTTTGCAATGAAGCCTGGATAATAGAAAGCGTTAAAAAACGATACCAACGCGAGTATGATGAATTGAGCCAATTTTTTCAGTGTAAATGATCTATGACAATGAATTGAACATTTTTAATTATCTTATATATGTTTATTGTTTACTTTAATTTTAAATATCGTATATGTATTTCTATATTTAGAAAATATAACAGATATTGTATTATTAACGAATGACATAAAACAAAAACCTTAATCGAGGCCTGTTGTAATGGAAATCAACTCGAATTTACAAATTTTAACCGTATGTCAAGCGTAAGCATACACATTTCCAATGTAAATACGGTATCTTACAATGATCGAGTGAATGAGTAACTTATTTAAGATTTACCATTCAGTTTTAAAAAGACATAGCATGGCAGTATAGTTTAATGCAAACATTTATATCAATTGTGCTTGATAGTGAAAACACACGGCAAGTCATTAAAGTTACCCGTATGCTGAAACTCAGAATGTTAAAAAACTGTGAACGGAAGCATAACTTGAAGTTATTTTGTGAGTATTGTCCAATTTAAGTTTAATTTTAAAATATTGTTTATATGAATGTATATTTTCATTAAATAGAATTGATTTTGTCAAACAAATATAGAACACTTCTTATATGGAGTTAAAAAAAGCTCATTTTATAACAAAAAATAACAGAAAACAGAATTCTTTTTTAGAACATCTCCCCCTGTTCCCAATGAAACCTTTCCTTTTGAGGGGTTTTATAAATTATTATTTAGCATATTCATAGTAAAGAGTTTGTTATTTCACCGGGGGGGGGGGCAATTAGTCTACAGGCTTAAATACATTCCATAATAAGCATTTTTGCTTTGTAACGCTTTAAAACAATTCACAAATTTTTATTTAAATGAAATTTCACTTTAATATCTAAAGTTAACATGTTACTAATAAGTTTTTAAGAACATTTCAGCCGCTCAATATTTTTTTTTTCTTTAAATCTTTAAAAATCTTCATCTCGAAAACAGTTAGTTTTGATTCAAGTTTGTTTAAATCATGATACCTGGGGGGAGGATGGGGCCACAATTGGGGGGGGGGGGGTTCTCATAGAGAGTGATTTCAATGAAGAATTGCTGGTTTTTTCCTTATCTTAGTTAATTACGAAATAATAATAAAGAAGGGGATCAATAAGTTTTTATCTTTGGGTTTGTTATTCTATGTTTTGAAAATTAGTTTCTTTGCTTGAATCATCCAAATTAGACCCATTCACATTTGCCATATCAGATGCTTCTTTATGTTTTCAATCCATACGATTTGCTCCTGTTTTGTATTGGGGGTCATTTATTTCTAGCATTCCATAACTGGTACATGACCTTTCATTACTGGTACATAGCGTTCCATAAAGGGTACATGGCCTTAAAAAACCTGGTACACGGCCTTTCAAAATTGATACAGGCCGTTAATTACTGATAATTTTTTTTTAATTACAGGTACATGGTCTTTTATTACTGGTATATGGCGTTTCATAACATGTACTTGACCTTTTATTACTGGTACTTGACCTTTTATCACTGATATACGGCCTTTCATTACTGGAACATGGCCTTTCAGAATTTGACGTCCGATTAGAACAAAAATATATCCTTCGATATGGAATGCCTATACAAATCGTATGTTAAAATTTCAAGCGTTTGCAACGAACAGTTGCCGAGAGAAATGCGACAGAATATTTTGTTACAGACACAGATAAACGGACAGACAGTTTTTTGAACAAGAAAATAAATCAATAGAAATTTTTAACAAATTCTCACTCTCTTCCACCCTCATTCACACACACTCTCGTACAACTCCCGCCCCCCCCCCCCCCCAAAAAAAAAACAAACCCAAAACAAGTGACTTTTTTTATGAAACACAGTAACAATCAGGACACCTGTGCACGTTATTGACAATCAGTGTTGATAAATACAAATAAGAGCAGTCCTTTGATGTACAAGTTTTCCATTATATTTTTTTTTCCTCCTCACACTTACATGTTGCCGAACGTTTGGGCAAAATGACAATATCTGGACCAGCATAGATGATCTCGATAGGCGTCATCCACTGGTTCCCAGTACTCCATGCTTTTTTCACAACAAAGACAGGTCACTCTATCGCCATATTGGGTGTAGATGAAGTCTGTTTTGCTGGGTTCCATGAAGTATTTTGGCCAGTTTCGAAACGTTTCATACCTAGAGGTAAAGGTTCGGTACTCCGGATATTGCCAAAAATGTGACATTGTAGGTGGTGGTGGTATGTGCGTCACATCAAAAGGAGGGTATAATGGCGAGCCCTTTTTATTTGACTGAGCATTTGGATAAATCATGATGAAATTAGCAGCACCGGCAATTCTTGTATTGTCACTCCGCGCACGATTGGGACAGGAATCTGCCGCAGAAAAACCACCAGTACCAGCAATTCTTGCATTGTCACGCGAAGGATCGGGACAGGATTCCATCTCTAGGGCATTGATCACTGTCTACGGTCGAAGTCATCTCGATATCAGTATCTTTCAATTGACTTAAAACGGACACAAAATAAATGTTACAAGCTTGATATACTGTAGGGGTAGCTGAGGTTTAAGAAAATTCTCAATAGAATTAAGGCACGTGCATTTTAGAATAGTATTAGGCATTAAAAAGCTCTCAAAATATTCTTTTTTTTTCTTAAAAAAAAAAGAAGAAAACAAGACAGAATAATTTTTAATTTTTAATTAAAAAGATGGGGAAATAAGATTGTGCAAATGTCCGTTTGGTTAAGTTGTAAAATACAATTTTGAATTTATTTTTTCCCCAATGAAATCCATTCAATTATATTTTTATACAAGTTTACAAAAGTACAAAGGACTATGTGCGGTATGGTCAAATATCTGCCCCCGATTTCAACCAATTTTTAAATAGTATCGTATAAAAATGAAATTTTCACAAATCATTGTAAAGAGGATGCCTATAACTTTAATCTTGATTCTAGTCATCATTGCTCACTCGCTGTTTATCTATGACGTCACTTAAATGACCTAATTCCCGTAAACTTGCAAACAAATGAAGATATTATCATTTTTGCTCTATATTTTGCATTCGGAAGTATAGAGCGCAGGTCTGCTCAAGTAAGATTTTAACATATGTTTTTCTTCAGATAGTTATACATGGTATGCTAAAAAATGGTACTTGAGCAAGCCTGCGCTCGATGTTTCCCAGTCGAAAAACCATCGGAAAACACCCCTATTTTGCTTCAAAACATCAATTTATCAAAATAATGCAATATTCATGACGTCATTTCTACATTAAGACGTCACTGTGGTGATAACCTTATACACCTTTATTTCCAATATGACTTTAACTATCTTTCACCTTATTTTAAAGCTCTTTCTAAAACTTTGATTTTGAGGGGCAAAAATTGAATAAAACCGCACTTAGTCCTTTCTAACTATATTCAGTTTTTAATGTATTAAACGATAAAAATAAAATATTGCCAGAAATGTTTGTGGTATCGAGCCCATAACATTAAAACCCTTGATATATAAGGTTAGCTTAATCAGGTACTCCAACCACTGAGCCATTTCAGACACAACAATGTACTGTTTAAATATTACTATTAAATTTTGCAGATCATACTTTAACATGCTATCACAGTTTCGAGTTATCTAAAAGATATAATGAATATATATTACAGAGGAAATTACAGCATACAGACACACCGTTTACAATCACTCACTGCATTATCAAAAACATCTAGTCAGTAGGAATTAGCAGAACACGCACAGAAAGGATGCATATTACACACACATAGGAACACTCAAAATATCATCTAGGATTAAACATAAAATTTAAAAAAAAATTAAATTAAAGAAAGTTGAAAAACACACGAACATTTCAAACAAAACAAAAGCTGAAATATGTGCATACATCAAGACACAAATAGGAAATATGAATTTAGAAACATTCAATAAAATATGCAAGATAATATTGAACAACTTTACTCTTGCAATCTTTTAAAAGAAATCAGCGAAATACAATTTACAGAATGATTTTGAAGAACACAGACAAACGCACGAACATTTCAAACAAAAAAATTCTAAAATATGTGTATACATGAAGAAAAATTAGAAATATTAAGTAAGGAACATTGAATAAATAATTGAGGATATTGAATACCACCAGAAAAGCTTTACTTAAGCCAAAGTGAATCAGAATGCATGTGTAAATGAAATTGTTCCAATTTCTTAAAAAAATTCTGTTTCATTACCTCCAAATATATTTCTTTAAACCTTTAGGTTTATGTGGTTACCTTCATACACCAGGCTTGCCTCGCAAAAGTCCTTTTTTTTCATCTCGCATCCAACGTAAAGCGTGCTCTCTGAAAGAGACTCTCCACACATATGGCAGCAGCTTTTGTCAGCCGAATCTTCCCCCTACTGTCGAGTCAGTGATTAGGGTGCCAAACACTGTCTTAGCAATTGTGTTATGAATGAAGAAATTCAGGGCAGTAACTAAAAGATGAAGGTTGAGAAATTGGATGATGAGGAAGAAATCGAAGCAGAGGACGTTATGGATGTAATAAAGGCAATAAATGACTACTTATGAGTAGAGGCAGGAGATGAAGGACCATAAGATGGTGCCATCATTTTAGGAATTTCCTATAGATACATGTATATGCATTAATATTGACTATAGGAATATAGGAAATTTTTTTTGCGTAAAATCGCAAGAAGTACATCTCGCAGATTTCAAACTCTCGCTTTTTTACGGACAGATGTAAACTAAATAGATCTATGATAAAAATTCGGCGTTCGATATTTCAGATTCTCGCGATTTGATGCAAAACGGTTCAATCGCGTAATTAATCAAGTACTGGCGTAAAAAAAAAAGAAATTTACAGTACCACATAATACAGTTTTAAATGTAATTTGTTCTGACTCATTTACCTTGTATGGACATATATGCTGTACACACAGTTTTTAAACATTTGAACTAAATTTAGTTTTAGTAATTAGTAAAGGGTTTATCTTTAAAATAACGTACTGTGGATTTATATTAAAGTATTACAATCCGAAAAACACTACACATAAATTCACGAAGCATACGTTTAATTTGCACACTTTTGCGCATCAACTTCCACATACAATTTTATAAATATAATCAAAAGTTTATCGATACACATTGACCAACAGTACTTACCATACCGGTCACTTTAATGCGTCGGGTTGTTGTAATTCTGCAAGTCGAATCACAAAATCTTGCTCCCATTTGATCAATAACAATGGGTGTATTTGTTTGCTACCTCCAGAACTGGTCGTGAATATCTCCAGCAGATCTCCATTGTCTACCTGCTGTTTGGAAAGTAGACAATGGAGATCTTTAGGAGATCTCCATAATGCAAACGAGCAAAGTGTACGTTTCGGATAATTAACCACAAAATGAAAGTGAAAGATTGGTGCCCAAACTGTTGAAGATATGAGGGACATGTTGGTGAAAATTAACCATATTCCGTGAAGATATATCTTTATAAATTCACTCTGTTAAACGATATAATGATTACTTATATAGTTCTTGCTATTGTCCACTCACTGCATCCGTTTTTTCCCTGATCACTGTGACTTTGTGGATGATCTGACAATAAAAACGGCGATGAACTCTCTACCATCAGACCGGAACTATAGTATTTATCGCTGTGTGATTGTCATTCTGACCCAACACGGTTTTATAGGCTTTTTTATTCTGATTGTGGTGTGGAGATTTAGTTTGAAACTTGATTTGTGGCTATTAATGAAAAACTACAAATCAAATTAGAGTATTGTAAAGATTCAACAACATATGATGAAAAAAAAATTGGAAAGACTCTTTTTTTCCAATCTGGTACGTCCTGTAAACAATTACATTATATCGAATTTTCGATTTGGTATCCTTCATATAGAGTGACATTCCTTTTTTTGAATCTAGGGTGCCGTCAGTGATATGTAATAGCATTGCTAATGCATTACTCAAAGGGGGGGGGGGGGGGGGGGGGCTTTGACAGTTCAGAGTTGAACATCGCTCGTTAACTGGCACTGTCATACAGATATGTAAACTCTTCGATTTCGTTACAACCGATAACACACCTGAACCTCGTTGCTGACGTGTAGTATTCCATTCGTGGTCTATAGGTTTAATGAATGTATTTCTTATTTTATGTGCATACTCATTTTATAAATAATGCATTAACCTGTTCATTTGACATAAGCATTCTTCAGGCTTGAAAACAAAACGCGAGAAATTTCATTGTGACCAAGTAACATGACGATGCACGTTTATACAGATAACACCTCTAGTACGAAATAATTTAAACTGTTAAGAGGTATGTGTCTAATATACAGGGGCTGTAGGGCTAGCGGTGATAAAAGAGAAATATGGCGGACTGCTCCTATTTACGAGCGGTGTACAGCTTGAACGAAACGGTCAGTCCCGTTATCTGGAAATAAAAACGGACAACAGTGTAAAACTCTATATCCATAGTTTTTTATGGATTATATTGTGTCCATTGAGCTCATGTGTCGTAACTCATTTGTCCTAAAGGCCGTGTTTTTTTGGAAATAGTTGTGATTTTCTTTAGTCTCATCTTTGCTTCTCCGATATATTTTTTAAAAATTTTACCTTCACTAGATGTGTATTAATTGCGTTTTGATTGACAAACCTATTACTGTATTGATATATGGCACAATCGTCGAAACGCGTTCGATTTAAATATACAGAATTACAATAATGAACTATCTTTTGATTTCCGTTAAAGTAAATATCAATAATTCGCTTAAAGTAGCATTATAACTGCCCTATATTGATTTGAACTATACCTTGTTCAGTTGTTAAACGTAAACCATGTTTAAATATCTATATTCTTGTGAATATTATGCGCTGAAAAGTAAAAGCAGATCCATGTAAATCTCTTATTGAAAACAGACTACAAATATCACCATATCATCAATTATAGTTCTAAACCTAATTGTTAGATGTGTACGTAACGGGAACACGCCATATGTTTGGTGATCTAATGAGAATCGATCGATTTGCTTAACAAATATTAGGTCTTTAAGCAGCGTTGTGAAAATGAATAAAATACACGTTATGTAAATAAAAAAAACATTCCAGAGTACTGAATCGATTTTGTTTAAATGTGCACATAATTAGGGCCAAATTTTTTTTAAAAATCAGAACAAGATGCGTATGACGTAGCTAAATTCACATCTCATGTGATTTTACATTTGATAATGCTTCTACATAAACCAATATCCCTTATTCGAGGCTATACTTCATAATATTTAAGAATGCAAGTATTTTTTTTTACTTTTCATTGGAACATTAAATAAATAAATGAAACAAAGTTAACTACTGTGTTGTGTGCATATACTTCATTTCTACCTGATTTTTTTCTACATGTATGAAATCAATACTATATATTTTAATCTACAGCACCATATTCATCTACAAAAAAACGTGGGTCTGCAATTATGAAAATATGCAATACACACTAAAGCTAAATATTCGAATTCCTCTGATTGTATAGATTTACTACGTTCTACAAAGTTCAAAAGCTAAAGTTGTCGCATTTCCAGGTTTTTGGCGCATGGCAGCATGTTGTGTGAATCGCCTGATCTTGTATATAGTGTCGAAGGTTCTACAAACTGGACTATTTGTCTCCCGCCTACAAGTAGTTTATTATCACCTCGCGCAACTTTGTACACTTCTTAGGCGTAGTGAGAGGACAAATCCTATTGATTTCAGGTCAATTGATTGCATATCTATTAAAATATGCAATAGACAAAAAAGGCAAAATAAAAATCACCCAAAATCATCCAAATTTTGTTAATATATTTGCCTGCAGCACTGCAAATAACCTTAAAAATCAAGTGTGAAGTGTGTGATTTCTACGTATTGTCCCCTAGCGAGACCTGTACGACCCATTGCATCCTCATTTTCTTAGGTAGCATTTAAGCAGAGATGCAACTCTATTGCATTCACAGAGGCAACTGGTCTCATGTGCCAAGCACCTTTTATACCTATAAGGTGGAGGGAGTGCAAAGTAGAGTAAAATAACTTGCCAAACATTACAAAGGTACTGCGATAACGGAAGACTAGATTCGAACCCGTAGCAACCTTGTCCAAATCGGTCCTAAATTTTCAACGTTCCAACACCTCAATCTTAAGAACGAATGCTTTTAATAAATGATTGTATCTCGGTGTTTACAAATTGGTCTTTTTCATGTACCTTATGTAATATTCCATATCTTATTAAGAGAACAAAATCAAAAGTACTTGCTATAAAATAATTTCTTTGTGAGTTACGCTATTTTTTTTTCTTAATATTTATTCGGACAGACTTTTTATAAAATTACATTTAATATACATGTATAATTTTTGTACTAGAATTTTTTTCTTTAGAATATCAGCTGCATAGAAAATAAAAGCGGACCGGCCTCGCATAAATGAAAGAGAATAAGTCATGCCCATTCGAGAATTAACTGTATTTCATTAGTAAACTGAAGAAAACAAATTAGCGACGATGTCGATCAATTTTGTACTTTAAGAACCAATTAAAACATCATGCAGTAGGGTTTTATATTTGCTTTTGATTTCTTTTGAGCATCATGAACATTTAGTCGCTATTGTACTAGAAATAAAACGGTTCTAGTAGGCAAAGTAATACTTTTGTTATAATGAGAGTTTTTCCCTAATATTATTTTTTTTATTGATTTAACAAACGTTCCTCATTAGCAACGTATAATTAAAACTTTCTTAGTGTAAGCATCGAACAATTCATTTTGAACATTGCAGTCTTCAAGAATACATTAAAGGTTTTCTGACAAAGCGCATATCTCCCCAGAAGAAAAAAAATTCGTTATAACGCAAATTGTCAGTTGGTCTGGAAAGAATCTAAGTGGAAAAAGATATCACTAGAAAAAACATGAATTTATCTATGGCGATGGTTTTATTTTCCTGTATAATTTTGATAACAGCTTCTACACAACATTTTTCACGTAAGACTTTACAAGCACCGTGGACCTCGTGTAACAGATACAATGGATTCACTTCCATTCTGACGTGTGAACGCTTCTGTAGGTTCGTGTTCGATTCATTATACTTGTTCAGTCATGGCGTCATTGAGGGGACCTGCTATTGCTGTGACAAGAAACCAGGAGATAGCGATGAGTACTTTCCAGACGATGTTCGTGAGTCATATATTCCTGGTAGGTGTGAGTTAGTTTTCATACTTCAATTGAAGTGAGTAAAAACGAACAAAACAGGTATTATTTGCCCTAATGTATCTTGTTTGAAAAAAAATTATATAATTTTTTAAAACTCGCTTTTGTTTTATATCCATTCATACTTTGTAGGATTATGTGAACATGTTTCTCTTTTCTTATTAGTTACATTAATTTTGAACGAACTCTGACGTCAGAAGTATTCATTTTATCGTAATTTTAATTTTAAATATTATCGCATTCGATATTTAACTTTTAACTTTTATTTAATTTTTTTTTAATTACGGAATATAAAAACTGCCATGATAAGTTTTTAAAGGAACATGAAAAACTTTCGGCAATTATCTGTAAATTATAAAATAAAAAAAATTTTAAAAAAAGACAAAAAGACAAAAATTCTCTTTCTGCCACTTTCTAGATTCCTTCCTTGTGTGCGTTCAAATTTTTACTCTTATAATTTTCTGGCAGTTGGTAACTTTATAAACTTGGTAACTATATAAACTATATAAAATGTATGTCAATAATAATTCAATATTTTCGCGTTTTATACAAAACTGTGGTAATCGTAAAAAGAAATAGAAAAATAAGGAGAGATCATATTCAGGAAATATTTGGGATTCAGAAGGTGGCGAAGGGAGCAAGCGAAATAATTATTTAATTAACTGACTCAGAAAATAGCCCACCTTTTAATTGGCTGATTAAACGTTCCGCGTTAATCAATTTATTAAAGTGTCCCTACTGTTTACGGCTCTCTAAGCTGTCAATTAAATTTAATTAACGTCGCATTGAATAAAGAAAAATTCCAAACAATTATAAGCAACACTTATTGAAATCAGTAGGAATTGCTGATTGGATAAAAAAAGCCTATGTTTTAAGTAAAATAGTTTTTATATAAACATCTTCGTGGTTATGATTTTTGTTCAAGGATAAAAAAAATCATCAACCTTTCGTTTTTATCCTAATATGACATTTTTCCGATTTTGACATTTACCTACCTCTATCTATTTGGAGGTCTGTGTTGCTCTGCTTTGAATTTGTATTTCGTAAAATGGATATTTAAGATGGTTTATTGTTTGTTATTGTCATTTTTTCATGGATTTGTTATTAAGGATAAACATATTCAAACAATGCTTCTTAAAGTATTACGTTTACAGATTACATTTTCAAACATAAAAGCTACCCTTCTTTCTAGGATTTTGTCCATTTAACTACACGGGCTACACATACAATGAACACATGATTTGCCTGAGGTATGAGGAATCCATGAAGAAATATCACCAAGCTGCAGACGTTTGCCAGCATGAAGGAGGGGATCTAATTCGACTTGATTCTTTAACCAAACATAACATTATGAGGTCTTTTGTCGGTAAGTAGAAGTATTTCCAATATGTTTCATTTTGTGACCGTATCATTACCTCACATATCCATTTCATTAAATAATCGATTCTACGAAGTGAATATTTCACCATGCATTACTCAGAGCTCATAATTGATAGTATTTGGGGTTACTTTAAACTCAATGTCCACTGTACAAAAATATTGAGTGTTTAAGTATTTCCATCCCAATGAATGACTATTATTGTTATACTACATATATGATACATGTAACCGGAAATATTACCCATACTTCCCCAATGTTTTCAAAACAACATACCATCCACCCCCAGCCCCTACAAAGTTAGAAATTCTAACATGATAAAATAAATCTTATACTCATTTTTCTAATTTCTCAAAAGATCAAAGACATTGTTTAAAAACACAGTAAAACACGCTTATAGCGAACGCGTTTATAAAGACGTTTATAGCGAAGTGATTTTCATTCCCCGTGAGTTTTAAACATATTGCGAAGCTAACGGACACAACGAATTACGTTTATAACAAGTAAAATAGCCCGTTTCTGGCAGTTCGTTGTAGGTTTGTTTTACTATATCTTCATACTTACGTAGCCTTCTAAAATGTTAGAAATATGAATATGACGAATGGTTTAAAATGTTTTAATAGTTCCTTAAATATTTCAAATTTTAACAGCTTAAAGGAGGAAAACACTTTAAACGTGTAGAGTACGTTTGGCAAACATGGGCTTTGAACTTATTACATGTAGCAATGTTTCTCAAACATATAAAAATGCTCTTAACGGATTACGATTGGATTCTCTTTGTCGCTTTATTAGAAAAAAAACTATGATTATTGGGGATTATCGGATCAGTTGAAACAAATATGGTTTATTTATTTTATTTTTTTTTGGAAGAGGAAGAACGCACTTTGGCTGAAGTTGAGGTTTGGGTCCAAGGTATCAGAGACGCCAACCTGACATGGAGATACCACGACTCCACACAGCTTAACTACACCTGCTTAAGAGGCGTGACCGGTGAACCAACTGACAATTATATGCGAGCCAGAAGTGCTGGCAGTTACAATTGTAACGACCATAATGAAAACTATCGATCGTTTTTCCTGTGTGAGATTTACATTCGTGATAGTTGGTTTTGAAATGAGGTAGACATGCACGTGTATGCAACTTTTTTTTCATGGTTATTTACAATAAGGATCTTTTAGTCTTTACATATAATTGTTTATACATAAATGCAGTCCTTATGAATGTTCAGGTAAAAAAAAGCATTATATATGATTTACACACTTTTGTATGTTTGCATATTGATGTAGAAGATTGAGAAAAGGTGTGAAATATATTAAAATGCACTTGCATATCTCAATACACATGCTCTATTAAAATGTTATATTCTATATCGTATAATTATAGAAAAATATACCTTTTTCCACAGTGTGTCCTATAAACCGATATATTGGCTTTTTTTGTTAATGAAGATAACATTGAATTTAAAACTTACGACAGTTTAAAGCACTGTCAGCTGATTATTTAATAACTAATTCGTCATAAGATTTAATGCTGTTATAAAATTTATTACACATCCTTAATCATCGCCTTTTATGACGTGGAGTTCGGTACGCGTCTTCCACTCTGATCTCCGAGAAAGCATCTAATAATTACTTTGACGTTAACTGGGTTTACAAATAAATGACGCAAAATTTCCAAGAATGTTTATAAGAGACGGAATATATAAAGACATTGAGCGATTTGTTGACAATAAGACCGCGGTATATATATTGGAAATATACAGCTAACGTCAATTTTACCTGTTGCAGTAAGAACGTTTAAATTGGCGGGGACAAATTGACGCGGACGTCTGAGAAAACATTGGATTATAACTGTAGTTAAAATAAGTGTATTTTCAATCCACCTCAGCATATCTTACTTGCTATATAAGAGCTTCATTGCTTATCACATAATTTTTCTTGACATGTCCTATAAGTTTAAGATATAAAAAATCATGATATGGCGTTTTATATCGCTTCCAGAATTAGCATTAGGTCGCTGAAATCAGTCCCAATCGCATCCTATATCATTGTTTTTTCTGTGGGTGATCTTCCGTCTTTTGTCAGTATACTAGAACACGGTCAATTACGTAAATTAATTTCGAAATAAAAACAATGATAAATATTTTCAAAAACTTAATATTATATATACCTGATGTTTGTCGAAAAACGATACAATGTTACTCGTTTCAGGACATCAAATACTTTCTCCTGGTTGTGCTCTCTTAAACACTTTAAAGTTGTTCTATAGATACAAGATGAAACAACATTCAATTCCTCTTCGCTTCCTATGGATATTGATATATACGAAAAAATTGCGAGAAATTGACAGAAATGTAGAGCATGTGAGAATAAACGTCCCGTTCATAAGATATTGATATTAAAATACAGCATATGACAAAATTTAGAAATGAACGTACCTGTTCTCATAAATATGTAGCAAAGTGTTTTAGCGAATGCCAGTGGATCGACAAAGTTCATTTTTTTGAAATTGTAGATTCTTTTACAAACGCAGATATGACAGTGGCATATGATTTATCGCTAAATTGGTCGCCCATCAGAAATCTAATGAACCTTGAAATAGTCCCGAGATGAAACATGCAGAAATGCATGTATCACCATTTGAAAAATACTTTGTTTACATAAACAATGTTTGATAATCCCATATAATATTATATTACAGAAACTTTGTGACTGTGACAATCATATTTTACAAAGTTATAAGTATAAAACATATTATACAAACTTCATTTTTTTTAAAAAGATTCTATCACAAACGCAGATATGGCAGTGGCATATGATTATCGCTAAATTGGTCGCCCGTCAAAAATCTAATGAACCTTAAAAGAAGGAAGTTTCATTTCTCGAGATGAAACATGCAGAAATGCATGTATCACCATTTTTTAAAAAAATACTTTTTTTACATAAACAATATTTAATAATGCCATAGAACATTATATTACAGAAACTTTGTGACAGTGACAATCATATTTTATTTGTCAACTTGCTTGCTGCATCAAATGCTCACATTTTTAACTCTATGTATTTTGCCTGCCTACTTCGAAAGTTTTCCTAGATTGGCTGTTTCCTGTGTAAACATTAACAACATAAATATCTAATAAAAAATTCAAGAACTACAAATTGTAGTTTTAAAATATTTACTCATTGCAGTCATAATTGATAAAGTTCATCCTCTTTAACATCTCCGTTTCAATTTTCCGTAAAAGCTGAGCAGCCAAATTACTCTTCTTCTTTTTTAGCTTACCTGAACTAAAGGTTCACTGCACCAGAAATGCTAATATTTGGACACTATTTTTAATTGTAAAACTTGTGACCCTCAGACCAAAAACTGGGGCCCCATGCGGGGCTCAAAGTTCAATATAGAAATAGGTAGGAAAGATGTTTAAAAATTTTCTTCTCAAGAACAACTGCACCAGAAATGCCAATATTTACACAAACGTTATTTGAACAGTGAACGCATTATGGCCTGAGGTGGGGTTCATAGTTCAACATACTTATGGCAGTCATGATTGATAAAGTTCGTCCTCTTGAACATCTCCGTTTCAATTTTCTCTAAAAGCTGAGCAGCCACATTACTCTTCTTCGTTTTTAGCTTTCATAAACCGAAAGTTAAGTGTAAGGCGTGTGTCTTTAAGAATCTCCTCATGAACCGCTGCACCAGAAATGCCAATATTTACACAAAATCTTGCCTATATAGTGAAGATTTTAAATTGAAAAAAAAAATGGTGACCATTGGACTAAAACTGGGGCTCCATGCAGGGCTCAAGTTAAACATATAAATACGTAGGAAAATGTTTAAAAATCCTTTTCTCCAGAACCACTGCACCAGGAATGCCAAAATTTACACAAAAACCTGTTTTTATTGTGTAAGAATCGTGACCTTCAGACCCAAACTTGGGCCCCATGCGGGTTTCAAAGTTTAACATAAAAATACATAGGAAAATGTTGAAAAATTTTCTTCTCGAGAACAATTGCACCAAAAATATAATTATTTACACAAAGCTTGTTTCTATTCGTGAAAAATTAAAATTGTTGTTAGAATTGTGAACCTCGGACCAAAACTGAAAGTTAAACATAGGAAAAGGGTAGAAAATGTTAAAAACTTTCTTCTCAAGAAATGCTGCACCAGAAATCCCAATATTTACACAAAAGCTTGTTTAAATAGTAAAAAAAGTGAATACATACATAATAAGGCCACACCAAATTGATTTCTTGGTCTTCGGATTTTAGTCAAAAAAATATTGGGGTGAGCGAGCGATTTAATAATTTTAAAATTAAAATACTGAAATTTGAAAATTTAGGAGCGACATAAAAAAAAATAGAGGCGAGCGATTACATTTTATTTTAAAATATCATTATTTTCTTTGAAATACATGTAAAAATCATTATTACACTGTACTAAAACCACTGTGCAATGTCTCAGATTATACTTTCACACCCTATTAGTCAAAATTGGAATTATATAACAATAATGGTTTGGGCACATGTATACAATATGAACAGCTTTTACCTTCGGACAAAATAATGAAATAAATTGTTAGCAAAGAATGCAAACTGTTCTATTTGTTACAATTTCTTTTCATCATGAACAACATTCAACAGTTTATCTTCTGCACCTCTTGGGCAGAAATTTTTTCCCCCATGTTCTTACATCTTTGCCATTATTTTTACAAATCTGGCATATGGGTCTAACAATAGAATATTGCTCAAATAAGCCAGAAATGTAAGGGTCTGTATCATCTAAAAGACTGTCAACACTTCCGCAGTGAACACAAACTGGAGGTAAGTAGTGCTTTAAGGAGGTTGAGAAATAACTTGTTTCCACTTCTGTTGTGCAGTTTATGGCCTCACGAACAACAGCCTGGATCTTCCACATCCTCTGCTACCATGGGGTCTCCACATGTGTAAACATGATCCTCCTTTGAACGCAGCAACAGTTCCTCCTACAAATACATGACATCATGAAAAAAAAGTTTCACAAATCTACTTTAATATCAACTTAAATTTAGCGTAGTTAAAACTGCAGGTACTGAAGGCCTCTTAAGCTTGCTAAACAAGACAGTGAAGCCACCAATAACATACAATACTAATAACTTACTTGTTCACGGGTAAGCTTTTTATCACTGTAGACACATCTTAGTTTTGAGCACTCTCCACATACAATAACATCACAAACTTTTTGGGTCTTAAATATATCTCGGTTACGCCTGTCGTTGGCAGTGGCAGGATCATCCTGTACTTGAGCACTCGGCCTGTATGTATCGTCTGTTACTTGTCCATACACCTAATAAATTTGATAGATTTAGAATCATATATTATAACCCATAAACAAAGTTCAAGAAATTAATTCAATGCCTTATCAACATGAACGATTTTAATGTTCTTTTTCATTTTATCTGATCTTAATATGTTTTGGAATCCTTTGAATGAAAAATAATGCCTACCTCCTCAAAGGTTTAATAATGGCCATCTCCACCAGGAACAGGGTCAGGCAGAAAATGCAAATTCTGGAATTCAGCAACAGGAAGCCTTGGGGGTTAATAACTGTGCAATAGGCACAGTTATTGCACTTTTTCAACTGGAACATGTAGTGACTACTCTTTCCATGGTCTGCCAAGAAGGTCTGAAGTTATAATGCAGGTGTTACTGGTATATAATAATTTATCTCTATAATAACTGTGTTGCAAAAAATATGATGATGTGGTAGTACGATATTTTTGCTACCGTGCATTAGTAAAGCAAAAGCGTTTTTGGTGCTAGTACTACATGAAGCAGGGTTAGGTTCTTTACATGCCAAGGAGCTGGTTAATGCTAGTTGCTGTGCAAAAATATAAACTGTACAAACTTACAATTAAGTGTAGAGGTTATTTCTGAAACGTCCATATCAGCATTATCTGCGATGATGAATTGGGCATTTTGTCCTTCACGCAGACGAACTTCCACATCGAATCAACAGACAAGATAATGTCTTTCGATTCCACACACTTTTCAAACAACTCGTAGAATTTACCCCCCGAAAAGTTGGTGACTGTATTTGCCAATCAGTCAGTACCTTCCTGATCACTTATTCTGACCACAAGTACAGGCATTTTTTAACTCTTGAACGTTTGTAAACCACCGCGAAACCTCGAAGAAATGTTCAATGTAAAATCGAGACTTTCACACGCGGTATAAAAAAGCTTTGATTTCAAGCGCAGTCATGACTAAATAAAAAAATATAAAAGTAAAACCGAAAAATGGAGCGGAAAACGGAACGAAAATTTCCGGATGCGGGATTTATTTTTTAATATTATTTTTTAAAAAGTCATAAAGAACGTGCGCGCGGATCCGGCGACCAAGAAATCAAATTGGTGTGGCCTAAGCACAAACATTGCAATAGCTCTCAAATTGACATATCCCTGCCCATAGTCGTGAGCCTCGGTCGGGGCGGCGGTGGAGCTCCAATAAAAAGTGAATTTCCTTGTACTTTATATATTTCTTATCATTTACTATGGCCAGGGATATGTCAATTTCAGAGTTATTGCAATGTTTGTGCTTATTATGTATGTATTTATCTCTGCAATGTGTATTGTTCCGATCCTCTCAAATTGTCATTTAATTGTATTCCACCGGTATCTCAAACGACTGTGTAGTGCGCGGCCAGCACGCTAGGTTCTGTTCGTCATCGAAAGCAAGATTTTTTGTCTTGCCTAGATGGCCGAGAGGTTAACGCGGTGGCCGCTCACTGCTAGGAGAATGGTTTCCAGAGGTCGTGAGTTCAAGCCTCGGTCGGGGCGACGGTGGAGCTCCAATAAAAAGTGAATTTCCTTGTGCTTTATATATATATATATATATATATATATATATATATATATATATGTGTTAAAAAAATATTCTTCTCAAGAACACAAACATTCTTAAATAATGTAATCAATAGAGACGTGACCACCGGACTAATGATGGGGCCCCAAGAGGGGTTCAAAGTTTAACATAGAAATATATATTATGAAAAATGTTTAAAATTTTCATTTAAAAAACTACAAAGGTACACTTTGTAAGATTACTAAGCAAGCATCCTAAGATAGTGTAGATTCTAAATTGTTAAAGCAAAAACCACGGAACAATACTTGGGCCAAAGCAGAGATTCAAAGTTAAAAATAGAAATTATTGCATATGTTACGAAAGAGAATGTTACAAGGAACTTTTGTTCATTTGAGCGAAGTGGCCCATGCCTCTTGTTTTTTAACTAAGTGCATCTAATAAAAAATATTATACACACAAATTAAGAAACGTTCAGATACAAACATGTCATGATTTAAGTTTTCATAAAAAATAAAGTTAATTTGTTTATAATGTATACATTCATTCATTTCAAGAGAAAGAGACGGAGAGATAGAGATGGGGATGTTAAAAAGGAGAAAGAGAGAGAGATCAAAGATGGAGAGAGAAACTTCAGTTTACTTACCTTGGCATATTTAACAAATCCTCCAAACAAGGTGTTTGTGCCGACGGTAATGTATTCCTCTTTCTTAACATTTCAACAACTGATTCCTTTATCGTTTTCAGTCAACATTCAAGACTTTAACCTCATTTTTCCGCTTTGACAAATATGATACGATGCACGATACATGATAGAAAACTGAAATAAAATTATATTCTTTCCTATCCTATCTTATGCATCATTTAGTTAAGTCAAGAAAGGTTGTAGTGTTTTGTTTTCATTAAGACTGTATTTGTCCCACATGATCAAAGATGAGTAGTCCATCCATTTCTGTAAGTTAGGGTGGGAAAATTGTATGTTTAAATAACATGTACATAATGATTTACTCATTAAATGATGTAAATATCGTATTAAAATAAATTTTTCTTTCATGAAACATTCAAACATTCAGATAAAAACAAACGAAAATATATAAAAGTACAATTAAACGTTTTCTTAACAAGATATTTTTTTTGGAGAGACCTCGGACCTCGGCAGCGTTGTCAGTCTTTTAGTACATAGATGTGTCTTTGACATAGAAACAGATATTTAAACCTCATTTGGATTTCATAACAGGATAGACTAATTCAATCTAAGCAAGTGTAATAAAAGTTTTATCCCAAAGTAATAAATCAGTCTGAAATACACATTGAACAATGACATTTGTATATAAATTCAATGATGCCGGTGTAATGAAGAATAATGACCCCTGTAGAATAATGACCGGGGGTCATTTTTCGACGTAGAATAATGACCCCCCTAGCTGAAGAATAATTGGATTTTTCTGAAGAAAAAAGACCCAGGGGTTATTTTTCTTCATGTTCAACATGAAGAAAAATGACCCCCATAGAAAAATGACCCCCCCCCCCGTAAACATAAATAGAAATTGGTTACACCGTATGACTTTGAAATTTACTTAATTTTTTGCACTCTGTTCAACTGATTTTGAAGTTATAAACACCGAATTTGTAAATAAATCGCTGTATATAGTTTTCCATACCCGTAGCAGGCACACACAAAAACTCTTATATTGCCACAAATTGATTGTTAACAGTTGCGTCACTTCTCTCATCGACATACGGCGGGAAATGACGCAAATAAAGACAGATTCATACAAAATGAGGATATTGAGTGATAATTAACGAACAATAATCATGAAAGAATAATTGTTGTAATAATATAAGCAATATTCACTAGTGAATGAATTGTCAATCTTAGAATGATAGATGTATATATCTTTATGGAAAAAGTAACGTAGGAATATGGATTCTTTTATTTACATTTCTTGAATTCTTCTTTTTAAAAAAATCATTTTGCGTTAGTTTTGTTTTCTTCTACGTGATACATGAACATTAATATTCTAAACATTTGTTGTAATGTTGTATTTGTGATCATGAATAGACTTTATTCTTTCAGAGCAAATGTGTGAAGAGTACCTGACTATAGTAAATCTTAATACATAATAAACACTGATCGATAATAATAAGAAAAGATTGTTTCTAAAAGCGTTGATAAGAGGTTAGGGTCCATGTTAGGGGTTTATATCCCCCCTTGATTTTGATCACTCGATCTTTATTGTATCCAACGTTACCAATGCTCATACAAACTATTGATGCATTAATCATCTTGATATTAACTAAACTTACTAAAGTATGCCGACGATAAGATAAAATATATTTTCTGTACGAGTACTCTCAGTACTTTGACGATTTTCCTTATTGGCTGTTAACCTCTACTGGCGAAATGGCTGCTGTCATTGCCTACTTACTTCAGCTTGGTCATAATGCCTAACAGTGGAGTAAACTTTTCATAATTTTAGTTTCATCATTAATTCCGCGTGATGCACTTGCATACCCAGCAGTTTGTAATAGTGGAAATCCTAAATGCAAGTATAATTCATGAACAATAGGAAGAATATAAAAGATGCGACGGCAAAGCGCGAAGATGCGAAGACGAAAGTGCCAAGTTGAGAAGGCGAAGAAGTGATACTACTATCGCTTCTTCGCCTTTGCAACTTCGCACTCTCGCCTACGAATCTTCGCGCTTTCGCCTTTTTAGCTCACCGAGACGAAGTCAAGGGGAGCTTATGCTATTCTCCCGGCGTTGGCGTCCGGCGCTGGTTAAAGTTTTGTAAGCAGATGCAAGATGTTTCCCGCAATCTTCCCGTCTGTACCTAGTTATTTGACCAAGTCCAACTCTCATCAAAGTTTCACAAGTTTATTCGGATCGTATAGTGGTATCAAAGCTGATCTCTAAACGGTTCTCAAAGCAAGTCTTAATTGCTAACAATTGACATGCATATATATACCCTTTCGGCTGGGACTGACAGTTTAGGTTACTTATGACCACCTGCGCTGGTCATGAGTGTAGATTTAGTGAGCAAATTCCTAAACAATATTTTAATTCTAAATTCAGTATCAAAACTGTCAAACTGTCCACCACAGCGTCGGGGGATGCGGGCTTACAATCTCCCGCATCAGTACAAAACATGAGTATAGGTTAAAAGGTTAACAGAAAACATGTACTTTGTGACAATTATACAAAATCAGATCTCCACAGAGTCTGTAAATATGACAAATATAGCATTACTGTCCTACACCTGGACATGTGATATCATGCTGCTGCTCAAGTAATTTCCAAAATATAATTTCCCAAGGACTTTCCAATATAGTTATTGACATTTTAATAATTGCGCAGTTTGCATAAACAGCTTACATGTTTATTTCATAGTACTTAACAAGGTCATCTGTTTACAGTTTTATATGATTTATTATCATATTACATAAAATTGTATTTTATGATGTTGTTATATATATTATTGTATCATATGATACAATATGTATAATATAATTGTATTATATAATATTTTATTTTACACCATGATATTGTTTCATTTGATATGATACAATGTTGTATCAAATTATATTGTATTATATAATACTATAATACCCTATCATATTATTTATCAAATATGATACACTATCATACAATAAAATATCATACTATATTAACAATATGATAACACATGTTTCAATGTTATGACGTATTATTGCAATATGATATTGTTTCATATAATACTATATTGTATTGTGTTTTATGATATTGTATTATTTGATCAAATACAATAATGTATAACACAATGCAATGTCATATCATACGTTACAATATCATATCTCACAATTTTTGTACGGTATTTTATGGTATTATATGATTTATATTGTAAGTATGATAGGATGCAATTTTCAATTTTATATTATTGTATTGATTAACATATGATCATATGATTATCATACAATTTTTTAACAGATGCTATACGATAATTTGTCAAAACAGAATCCATGAATATCCAAGATCATAAAGGATGGTTTTCATATAATATGATATAGGTGGTCTCATAAAGGTGATGCCTCATAAAGGTGATGCCTCGTCTCGGTGAGCTTTGTAATCTGTGATTACCTATGTTTTATAATTGCAGGGCTCTCTATCAATTCAGAGGGATAGGGTCCGGACCCCCTTTCCCCTTTTACTGCATGAAATTATTAATATTGAATTTTCCCGGGGGACGGACCCCCTCTCCCCCCTCTAGATCCATGCATGAGCAAGGAGTGTCGCATAATGAAATTAGAATGTTACTGTGTTTGGTCTACGGTACACAGACGGCTGGTAAGTGATAGGAGTTTGGAAGTGCATACATGTATTTACACATTATGGTGGACATTAAATTTTGTGTGGAGTATATAATGATTAGGCATAGCCAGCACTGGTAAACATATATGTCACATGTACACATTGAAATATTTATAAACATTCATAGTCAGCGCTATGGCCTAGCGCATGCGTACCAATAATAGCCTGATTAATCAAAAAACCTTGGCGAGTACATTCGCACTTTTGCTCCTTCGCCTTCGCACTGTCGCCTTTGCAACTTCGCATCTTCGCCCTACATCAAGGTCGGAGTGACCCTATCGGAACACAATATACTTAGATATATGTAAATGTAATTGTTAAAGGGGCATGGTCACGATTTTGGTCAAATTCTATTTTTCTGTTTTCATTATTTACAATGCTTAAGGAAAGCATTTCTACTGATCAAATGAAATTTGAGGGTCAGTTGTAAAGCTATAAGCAAGATACAGGGCTCACAATTCGTTGTCATGTAAACAAGGCTAGTGCCCTGTTGTTGTTTACATAAGTTCAATATACCAGTAAAAAATCTTTTTCAAGCTGATTTGTCTATTTTCTTATTCATTTTAAGCATAAATAAACAGTTCCTTACGTTTAACGCATTAACGCAAGGTCTAAAATTTGAATTTTCACCCCAACATTCAAGATGTAACAAATGACACTGAAATGTTGGTTGCCTATTAAAAATACCTTACTGAAGCATTGTGAACATTAAGATTGGGAAAAAAAATTTGACTACAATCGTGACGGAAGGATTTTTATTTTCTAAGCTATACCCCTTCTTTCACCTTAAGTTTTTTGAATATGAATTATAATTTCCGTTACTTTTTGTAAACTGCAGCAGTAAAAATTACAATAGTTTAAAGCTTATTTCACAAATACTAAAAAATATACTGAAAAACTCTAATCTACAAGGGGGTCATTATTCTACAGGGGTCACTTTTCTTCATGTGGAGTGTGCTCATTTTTATGAAAATGACACTTATTCTTCAGGCAAAGGGGTCATTTTTCTACGTAGAATAATGACCGGGGGTCATTTTGCTGCGTAGAATAATGACCGGGGGGTCATTATTCTACGTCGAAAAATGACCCCCGGTCATTATTCTACGGGGGTCATTATTCTTCATTACACCGGCATTTTCGAAATTTTAGTTTACATACCCGCCGACCCAGTTTTTAATAAAAATGATTTAAAAATAAAAGAGTAAAAAATGATTTAATCTCGTCTAGGCCAAATTTACATTGTGCATGAATTCATGAAATGAACCGAGTTCTTTCAAATCAATCTGTTGGGCCAATCATCAGTGTTTAGCTTTAAAATATTAATATATATGATATAGCGTTTACTTTCACTTTAGTTTCTGTATAATTTTATTCATACTTTCTCAAAATGACGGAGGTAAGATAAGAGAAGAATGTTCGCGTTATCAAACCAATCGATTGATTGTCTACTGTAAACTTCAGGTAGGTGTTCATTTTTCGATCTAAAGAACCAGATTAAAGGATGTTTCAGCAGTTACTTTACATGTAAGACAACAATTTACTTAATAGCATTAAAAAAAATTAAATCTGATAATTTGATTTAAAAAGACGTTTAAAGATTATTTTTTGGCTATTGAGATCAATATGATTCCGTATATTTTGATGCTCTTTTTTCGATTGTAATAATCGGTCAATGGTTTCTTAAGACAATGTGTTTCTTGGCTTGGCTGAACGTTTATTAAAGAACAAGGGGCAATAAGACCCAAAATTTGCCCAATGCAAAGTAAACATTTTATGGTGATTTTTTAGTAAGATATCATTTGTATATCCAATTTCAGCAATACTTTTATTGAAAAATCACCATATAGTTATTTTGAGGGCAAAAGTATAATAAATGTCAAGAAATCACAGATTTCTGAAATTTCTTTATATTTTTTTCAATTTTTAAAATAATATCAGGTATTTAAATAATTTAACAATTACAATACAATGCAACAAATCATATATAAACATAATATTAACTGTAAACTGTATAAAACACAATTTTTCGGGTAAAAAAGGCTTTTTTCATAACAAAAAATATCAGATTTCAGGAAGTGTTACAATAACTGTGTATATTATAATCTTTACAGTACAAAACATCTAATTATTCAATTCATGGGGAATTAGTGTAGAATACAAGCCAGTTTCTTGAATTTGCTGCAAAAAGTTAAATAAAATATATTATTATTTACAACCTGTGTATAAAAACTTTAATTTCTCAGATATTTTTTTAACATGGAACGCTTTGAAAGATAAGAAATGCTTTGATATTTCAACAACTCGACCATATTAATACAAGATAATTAAACATATTATTAACAAACATGAAGAACATAACAATATTTATGGAGAGAGGAGCATTGAATTTCTCCCTCTCCAACCAACAAAAAGTCAAGCACTTCTAGGTACATGGTTAAACTGTTAACAAATATATAATTTAGTTAATGGATTATCATGACATTAACCACATCTTATTGCACTCAAAGATAAACTTAATTTAATAACATGAGCAAAACCATAATTCTAAAACAGAGAATAGTTTTTTAACATTAAATATCACAGTGACCGATTTCTTTAGGTCATTTATGACCTAGCAATTTCATGTGCAGGAAACAAGAAAACAACTGCTACTTAACGAAGATGCCTTTAAACATCAACTCATTATATGATAAACATTAACCCAACATTGGTTTAGATATTCATCTGGCATCTTGGATTTTTTGCATATTAGACATCTTGTATGTAAAACACACATTCTGCAAGTAACAATAATGAATTGACCTTTTCCCCTTAACATAATTTCATCATATTGCATGTAGTTCTTTAAACGTTAAATAATATATTGAATACTTCAAAGTTCAAAACAGTTTCAAAAAACTTTTTCGATAAACTTACATATTATCTATACAATTGTCTAAGAGATCAAATCCATTTTTTATGAAAAATCACAGATAGCAGATAGTTGCCTATCAATCAACATGCATTGTCACTCTTCTGTTCCACTCTGATCGCTTTCGGAACTATCCATGACTTCTGGAATGACTGAGGCATCCTCAAGGTACTGGGACCAGTCTTGAGTGGACCTTGCAGAGTGTGTGTGCCGTTCATGTCCCAGGTACCATAGAACAGAAGCCACATGGGCACACACCCCAACAACCCTTGCACCAGCACGGCATTGGCAGTACCACCCAGTAATGGCTCCTAAGGAATGTTCAATCCATAGGAAATACTGTTTGCTGGAGATATGACGACTTTGTATTCGTACACGCAAAACATCAGGAATGTCATTGTTTACCATGATGTTGTAATCACCATCATCATTCTTGTGTTCTGCAGTGTAACTCTTGGCAAGCTTCAGCTGGTACACCCCGACAGTCAGATTAAGGAGCTCTTCTTCAGAGAGGAGAGGAAAATCCAATGTATCAGTGGCATTCATTGGGGTCCATGCTTTTATCCTTCGATGCAACTCTTCAGATTCAACCCGCTCTTGAAGTTTGTTTGTCTGTGATGCTAAATACTGAATAAAAAGAAACAAATCAATTTTTTAATATATTAATTCTAACTTTGTCATACAAATACATGTTCAGCAACATTCCATTTCAGAATTTATTTGGATGTGTTTCTTTATAAGAGATGTATCTATGTGAAATGACTATCACTAATGGACAACAAAAACAGTAAATCATAGTTCTTTTAAAAAATTACCTTCATTTTAGCTGCCAAGATTTGGTCACTCTCTGGATTTCCTGTATTTAATGGATCTCTGTATTTGTTGCACAGTGCAGATATCAAACACACATACTCCCGCATGTATGGTATCTGAGTATTGGGAACCACATTCTGCAGATATTTCCACTGTTTCAGACGCCCATTAACAGACTCCACAATCCAGCGGATTTTGGTAACAAGTCTAGAAGAGTTTGCCTGATAAAATAATATAAAGGATATATACATTAAAATTAAAATTATTATGTATTTACAGTAGACAAGCAATCTATTATAACTAGTATAGGTAACTTGAGCAAATTATATTAGGCATATAAACAACTTCTAATTAAAATTTTATTCCAAATCAAGTGTCTGTCAGTGATCATTTCTATCTTAAGAAAAGCACAAAACTTAGGTTCATGTATTTGTATCTGTTAAATACCTCATCAGCTGTGTGTTGTTTTTGTCCTTTTGGAAGAAATGCCGGCATCTGAGCCTGAATGCCCAAACTCTCCAAGAAACTAATCGAGTCCCTAAACCCACGATCCACAATAAGAACATCATCCTGCTGTAGCCAGTCTTTTATATTCTCCATGTTGGTCTGGAAGTTATGTTTCAGGATGCTAGCATCATTATTCTTGTGGTCAGCAAAATAAGGTCAAAGGACTGAAACAATGTAGCCTGTTGTTGACACTATGACCATTGGTTTGACTAGGGGTCTGTTTTTGTGTTGGCTGTATGATCTACGTTGGAACTTGAAGTTGTTGCTCTTTTGGATGAAAACATAAGTTCCGTCTACCACTAATATAGCTGGATTGTGCATTCCATTACCAAATAATTCCTGAGCAAGAGGTCTGGTATGGTCCTGGATAATCTGTTCTCTTGAAATATGGCCAAACCCCACATACTTTGGTGTAAATGTCTCTGTCAGTTCTCTCCTGGCTGATGTTATTGCCCTTCTGACACCGCATTTTTCAATGTTGAATAGTGTTGATAGCATTCTATTGGAAAGGCCGGTTCTGAACTTCACCAATAGAAGGGCAATGCAGGTCCTTATGCTGCGATTCTTGGTAGCTCTTATTGACTGCACATGCGAGACTACATCATCAAAATCTGCCCTTGAAATTCCAGTCAAATTCATATAATCTGTGTCTGAAAGTCCACAACTGGTGTCAAAGTCTAACCTGTTTTTCTGATTTCTGATTGCAGCTGCTCTTATAGTTGATATTAATGAACAAATATCAGTTTTGTTGAAATAGGTAGTGGAATGTACTGACCTAGAGCTCAGGGACATACTCTCCAGACATTTAATGGCATCATCTTTGAGAGAACAATCTGGCATCAAATGAGAGTTGCAGCACCTTGCACCAGATAATAACAGGTGCCCTGTCAATACAAAGATGTGGTATCTTCTCTCTGTGGTCAATGTAAGCAATCTTGAATTTCTCTTCTTGCAGATCACACAAGCTGAGTGGCTCTTTCCAGAAGATAATATGGGTAAAGGTATTACATTAGGACTTTTGACTGATTTAGAGGACTTTGCTGGTGGTTCATAATCTTGATCTTTGATAGTGTCATCATCTGTTTCTATAGATTTCTCAAAATGGTTCTTATGTATTGACTTGTGGAATTTTGAATAACAGTTTGTACATGTAACATCATTGTCTTCACAGATTGTTAGGCCTAAATGTTGACGAAAGAGTTGGTATGATGGTCCTTTTATAAAGCGTCGTTGGTGGGCTTTAGGTCGCTTACCACAAGAAACACAGGGATACTGTTTAGGACCGTCGCCAGGCATCCTATAAAATTAAAAGCACCACATATTTATGTAAACAGATGGTATATTATATACTTAAGAATGACCTCTATAATTTTTAGTTGAGAGAGAGAGAGAGAGACAAACAGAGAAGGAGAGAGAGAGATCATGGAGAGAGAGAGAGAGACAGACAGAGAGGGAGAGACAGACAGACATGCATGCAAAGAGACAGAAAGAGAGACAGACAGAGGAGAGAGTAATTAAAAATATTTTGAGAGTAAATGTGTTAAAATTGTATTCCAATAAAATTATCATGTTCCTATATTGTTGTCATTTCTCATAAATTAATTGACAATGTGATCCATATATATATCATTGCAAATATTGTAAGAGCGCCATAGTTTAAATTCAATATGCCCTCATCTCTGCATTATTTTTGATTATAAATGATTATATAAACACCAAGGGACAGTTGATTAATTAAGATATTATACATATTTATTGCACAATTATGATTTTATTGTTGTGCAATCAATTAAATTCAAGAAATAAAGTGCAGTTTATATGCCTAGCTAGACTTCATCATACAAGACAAAAATATTAATATTTGAGATATATATTATACAAATATTGACTGGGGTTGAGGGCAACATTGATTATATTAGCCCCCGAGGGACGAAATATTGCCCGACGCGAAGCGGAGGGCAATATTTTCGTCCCAAGGGGGCTAATATAATCAATGTTGCCCGAAAACACAGTCAACATTTGTTTTGTTATATGAAGAAACAAACCAAAATTTAAGAAAGTAATTGAAAACAGATCGCCGTAATTTTCTCAGCTCAACAAAGAAATCACGAATTCAATTTTGTGCAGAGTTCATTTCCAAAATATTCTCAGCATCAAACGGTCACTGGTGATATTCCGCCGACCGTAAGAATTAAAATACAGATGTTCTACCTGATTTTACTTCACAGTTATTCGCAAATCCTTATATCCGTACGCGTTATGATAGCAAACCCTCGCATTGCGCGTCCGTTGTTTACTTGCCTTGACTGACTGTCTATTATGACATCACCTTGTTTTGGAGTCGCGAAGAGTTATTTACGTCATCGTTTACGAATCAACAAATCAGAGGCGATTATTTGAAATAGAGGGAATGATCTCTAGATATTATTCCTAGCCGGTCAATATCAAAAAAATATTGACCGGTCAATATTTTTCGGACGAGCTAATATTACAGTTATTGACTATTTGTCTATATAGAGTTATATAGTGAGAATATACTACTGAATATAACAAATAATATTATTAAAACTTAAGTAATTGCTGGTATATATAATTACTTGTATAAAAATTAGCATGTATACATAATATGATATATATCTATGTTTTTTAACATTTGTCTTTGATCATGCAGCATATTGCATTGCATTGGATTACAGCAACTTTATCAGAATGATTTTTTTCCCTTTTGTATATATCACAGTCAGATATACATATATGTATGTAATATAAGCTATATAATAGCTGTGCATGTGTCTGCATGTGTGTGTGTGTGGTTGATATTACAAAACTTGGGGTTGGGGAAACCAATGTGATATTTATTGCACATTTGCATATTACTATGAATTAATAGTGTTTCATTTTAACATAACAATACAATATATGTATATATATATATAGAAAAAGCAAAAAACTCTCATAAATTCATTTTAACCAGGAAAGAAAGAACTTAATTGAATATAAAAGGATACTTATAAATCTTTAATATATCAATTAGTTATTTATTTTTAAAACGTAAAAAAAAACCAACCAGTTTTCTATGAAATTTAAAAAAAAAACAAGAAAAAAAACCAGTGTGTGATTTCAGGTATACGTGGTATTATTTACTGAAGGCACAAATTAACATAGCACCGGAATCAAAGGGCAAGGTCATTCGCGAATTATTTTTATCGCCTCCGATTGATGGTAAATAGAATATGGCAGCATAATTCTTTATGGAATTCAATATTAAATATTTAATGTCATTGTGTAATGTAGAATGTATAACTTATCTTAGAGGTTAGATGTACGTAATATCACGCAAACTTATCAATGATGTTAGATCATGTACAGGTACAGTACTGATCAACAGCTGATCGACAAAAATATTGATGGCCGTGTTCTTCAGTCTTTTTTTTTGTAAAACGAAAGAGATTTAAAACAATGTATTTCAAAGTCTACTTTGTTATCAGAGTTCAGATACGACTTCAATTGTGAACATATGGAGTAGTTTGCGATCACACTCAATCGTGTCTTTAAGTTGTCGATCGCGATCAGCTGTCATTAGCTGTCATGTGGTTCTGTAGCTAAAGTAAGCAGATAATTAGCAATGCCGCATTAAAATCATGGTGCATTGTTGTGTATCTAAGTGTTATTGTCTTTTTGACACATCCTTACCTGCTAAGGAGATGATTTTCCCTACATCTCTAATTTTGTCATCTGTCTTTGTTTACGTCTGCTGTTGTGGTGCATATAAAAACCGACGCGGAAGCGGTCAATTCGCACATCGTTTAACAACAATATTTAATATTTTAATGGTGGCCGCATGCAAACAACAACACAATATTTTGTGATATTATTCATTTTGGTATTATAATTTTTCTGTTCAATTTTTACCGTGTTGTTTGCATGCGGCCATATTTAATTATTGTCGAGAATGTGAGCATTTCATAGGGAAACCGCGATATCCGGAAAATTACACCGATCGAAGGAGGGATAACTCTACTAAAAAAAACGCTGATGACAAATTTGCGCTATATATTGCAAAATAAACATCCCATAAATAAAAAAATCAAATCATGTCAATGATTGAGCTTGTTTGAAATTAAAAAAAAATATTGGGCAAATAATATATGCTTACTGCCCCTTGTTCTTTGTAACAATATTTAAATTGGTGCATTGAATTAATTTAATATGCGGAGTAGATTGCTGTTGTCATTCAAACAAATCTTAAACCAAAAACACAAAAAAACAAACAAACCAAGAAACAGAAGACCAAAAATTAAAAAAAAAACCAAATCGAAAAACTGATAAAATGGTTTTGGTATACGATTTGTAATTTAAAATTTACTGATTACTTATTCTTATATATTCAGTTAACTACGCAATGTTATTAAAAATACTCTGTCATTGACGTCAGGACCTTTTTTTAAACAGGCATATCAATTATGATCAAAAAATCAATTTAAAACCAACGGTCTATCTGTCAGGTTACATATGCTCCGTATTGTAAATATCCATTTTATCGTCCTTTTAAATCTGTTTAAATATAATATTGATATCTAATAAATAAGTAGATAAACATAAGCAAATGATGAGTTCAGTCAAAGTACATGTGCCTAGACGTTAGTTATTGTGGTATGTTCTTTTTTCTGAATGTTAAAGGGCCATGGTCTCGATTTAGGCCAAAAATTATTTTATCGATTTTAATGATTACAATGCTTCAGCAAGGTATTTATTAAAAAAAACCCGATATATATATTTTTTAATAAATACCTTGCTGAAGCATTGTAATCATTAAAATCGATAAAATAATTTTTGGCCTAAATCGAGACCATGGCCATTTTAATGCCATTCGTTAAGTTATGAGCGAGTTACAAAGGTTACAATTCTTTACCAAGTCAACAAATCTTTTGTTTACATTTTAAATGTTGAAATAAAAATTTCAGTTTTAACCTAAAATCAATTTGTAACGCATATTGAAGTCCGGAACTGTCTACTTCGGCTTAAAAAATAAGAAGACAGACAAATCAGCTTGAAAACGATTTTTTACTGGTATATTGAACCAATGTAAGCAAAACCAGGGCACGACCCTGTTTACATGACAAAAATTGTGAGCTCTTTATCTTGCCTATAACTCAACGAATGACTCTTAAGTTTTATTTGATCATTAAAAGGCATTCCTAACGCATGGTAAATAATAAAATAAGACAAACAGAATTTGACCAAAATGGTGACTATGCCCCTTTCATTGTTAACATATCTACATTTAATCGACTAGTCGTTTTACTAAAAAAAAACGACATACAGTGGTTTAAGTACTCAATTTAAATGTCCTGTTTAAATATAGATATATTTATACAGATTACATCAGGTTATTTACCAACGCCTTGTCTCTTATCTGATAAAACACAGATTTGAACGAGAGCAAAATCTTGTGTTGGCACATCTTAATATGTTTTCCTTGTTAAGATTTTTTTAGATGAGTCTCTTCCCCCCCCCCCTTTCAAAAACGATGCTACGTGCCTGTTTTTAATCTAACATATCGACCAATCGTTTACAAAAAAGCTACACAACGGTGTAAGTAAATACCTACTTTAAATGTCAGTTAACCTACATTTACCAACGCGTTGTCTCTTATCTGATAAAATACAAACTTCAACGATAGAATAATCAATACTTATTCATTTCCTTCAATATTTCATGATGACCGGAAGCAAGTTAATAAAAGAGACTTGAAATTACTGTGGAATTATTAAAATCTGTGGTGGCTCAAATTTCGTGGTATTCGAGGTAAGCTCTTCCCTACGAATTTACATCCTCAACAAAAACAAATTTTGAAAGAGTAAGTTATCTTAATGGTACTAAAAACTAACACATTCACAAAATTACATTCCCAGGAATAAGCAAAACAACCCAGGATCCACGAAAATTGATACCCACGAATTTAAATGATTTCACAGTTAAACTTAGACAGAAAAGTCACTTCAGTGTGATGTTGTGCAAGTCCAGTACAAATAATTTTTTTTACTGAAGAAAATAATAATTTGCTTATCCGCATAAAGAGCCCTGATAAACGTGATACTCAAAAATCACATATCTCTCTGAATCAATTGATATGGCACATGAAACGTATCTCATTACCCTCGTAGTTTATTTGAAATCATCGTCATTTACTTTGATACTCATTTTTCATGGTAGTGTTATTCGACAATTTTAAATATTATTCTTAGACATTTGTTTAGAAATGTACTTACATATGTTCCTTTGATAATCTTCTACTCAGTTTAGATAACCAACGTTTGTTTATTGCAATGGATACGGAGTTAAGTCATTATGTCGTTCCTGTTACTTCAACAAGGAAACGGAAAGGTATGAATTATTACAAAAACAATTACATTCACGTGCTCTTTTACAATATAAAAGACTGTATTTGAAGTGTATCGCCGAATCTGAAGTTATTTTCACTAATTCAAATAAAATTATATGGATGAGATGAAAGACTCGTGAATTTTTGATGAATTAATAAACCACGGAGGGCCGTTGGTGTTAGAAAAGAAACAATATTTCATCTGTTATCTACAACGTAGTTACCGTATAAAATAACGTAGTTGCTGTATAAAATATCTGGCATCCACGGGCTTCCATACATAGCAAGTCAACACACTTTACATTTTGTATATATGAAGTCCTTTCTGAAATTTTATCATTGTTTCCATTCCGTGTCAAATTTCAGTTATCAATTGTAGGATCTGGTGAAGATGAAACAGGCGTTAGTCGTAAGATGAGATGCTATCATGGAGAAAAAATTAAAGACGAAGAACTATTTCTTAGTCTTAAGACAAGAAGTTATCCTGGAGACAAAATTGTAGAAAAAACATGCCCTAGTCTTAGAATAAGAAGCAATCCTGAAGATAGCATCGATGACGATAAACCATGCCCTAGTCGAAAGATGAGATGTCATTCTCGAGAGAGGAGTAATGATAGAACAGAAAAACATAATTTCAATATTAGAGGCTATCCTGGAGACAGCATTGATGACGATGAACCATGCTCTAGTCGAAAGATGAGATGCCATTATCGAGAGAGAAGTAAAGGTAGAAGAGAAGATTTCAATATAAGAAACTATCATGGAGACAAATTTGATCACGATGAAACATGTCCTAGTCGAGAGATGAGATGCCATGCTCGAGACAGAAGAAAAAGTAGACCAGACATACATAAGTTAGATGAAGACTTCGAATATGAACTCTCATGCTACGATAATGAAACAAAACCATCCAATGAAAACACAAGCGTTCAAGGCAATGCAAAATTCGCTTTATACAAAGATTTTACTGTATCAGCGGGTTCTGCATTAACCTCTTGTAATATCAAATCGACGATTTCAGCTGATGTGGAAAAAATGGTCAGTGAAGGAGATGGCAAAGTATTAGCTAAAAAGGAAGCAGCAAAAGTAGACGAAAGTCCCCAACAAGCGGAATATGTATATAGGTTACTACGTGACGACGAACTTTACAAGGAAGGCCTTCGTCCGAAAATCATAGAATCAAAAGCAAGCCTTCATCAGCATGTCGCAGGTGGGAGTAAAGGCTTACATTCACGGTTTATTTCATGTTGCTATACTTTGCATGCTTTGCACCGACTTGCACGCCTTACAAAACACCCTTCGCTCATACGTGAGGTTGTGCGTATCAACGTTACAAAATTGAACAATGAGGAAGTTAAAGTGATAAAGCTATTTATTGAGGACGTACGAGAAAAACATATAACTTTAAGGTCTAAAGCCTGGGGATACGCCGAAAACTTTCAAGAAGTAATTTTAGAACCCAAAACGCATGTCCCAGCAGATTGCATCGAAAGAATAGGTATTGTTAAGGACAATACTTTTACGAAAGACGAACATATAACACTATAACTTTTAATTATATTCTTTTAACAAATGTAATATTTTGCGAGTATTGTTAACAACTTGAAATTAATTGTAGATGGGTGGTGGTTTATTGTAAAGGATTTTGACATTATACATAGGTTTTATTTTAATTTGTTTGCTAGTTCATGTTGATATGGAGAAAACAAGCATTATCAGCTGATGTTGATACGAGATGGCGGTGGAATCATTGAGTTGTTATAGTTTTTTGAAATGACACTGATTATGTACACTTTATATAAAAATCTTGTCAACTGAGATGAGATAAACAAGCATATTAAACATTGTTATAATTCGAATTAAAGCTTACTTTCACTTTAGTTTCTGTGAAACTGGTTTTTTTTTTGTTAATTGATAACCGGGATATTGGACAACCTTTAGTCAGAAGATGTTGTAACATAAAAATCATTTAGGTAATTTTATGATCATAGTATGATACTAGATTTTGACCCGTGCGTGCACGGGTTGACATAGCATATGATATCGGACATTAACGAAATAGATACATCAACACACCGTATATTGTTGACATTTGCATAACCAAGCTTTAAGCCTACAATAATGCTATTAATTTCACTACCATCTGCTGAGTTTTGTCTGGGGAAAGGCCTTCATCAAAGTTGCCCCCCATATACCCGTAATGTAGCAGAAAATTGCAGAATCGCCCAAAAACGATTTTAGAGAAATTAATAAAGTTGCATTGAAAATCGCAGTCAAATGGTTTATAACAGATCATTTTGAAGCTGTAAATACCTTTCTTCTAAAAGTTTAATTCTTTTAATTGCATAATTTAACATTTCTTCAACAACGTTTTTTTTACACAGCATGTTGACATTCGAAATTCTCGGGATTTTTAAAAAAGTAAATGCACTGTGTAACAGTTATCTCCCGTATTTTTTTATTAACAGAAAAAAAAAATCCAATGAAAATTTTCATGCATTTGTAATATCGTCTCTGAGTTTATCAATGCAAATGTGATATTGTGGAAACATATAATAAAAAGCCTCCCGTGATTTAGCGTGAATGTAATGCGCATGCGGAAGATTGTAAAATCTAAGAATATCTGATGATTTCCGGATATCGTGGAGGAATTTTCGTTGATTATTAATTAGCGAAGCTTGATTGAGAAAAAATAAAATCAGATTGGTAATCTTCAAGTATCAATGATGTTTAGAATATATAAAACAAAAGACAGTACTCTTCTGATTTATCGGTATTAAAGCCCAAAAATTCGAGTCTATTATTTTAATATAGTAGTATAGATAGATTTAAATCCATTGATAGTTTTGAATGACAGATAAAAATATTTCCGTTTCTTTAATTAATAATATTACGTAACCTATTAACTTTTGTACCTTGTATATTCATTGATTCGTTATTTATGCAACATTTCTTTGTTGAAAATTATGTGACAGTGTTTTATCATTGATTTGAAGAAAAGAGTTTTTTAAAAAATCACTTAATGTCTGGTATTTCACAGTTGTGGATTTAAATGACGATCTTTTTCCTTATTTTATTTCATTTGCTGACGAACTCCGATGTTAAATGGAATGAATGTTGTTGAAAAGTCGTCATAAATATTTGCAAACAGGCGATAAAAACATTGGTGAGCTGTTTTAAAAACAGCCTTTCTAAACCAATATTATTTTTTTTATTTATTGCCACAATTAATAATTATACTTTATGGATTGTGTGTGGTGCTTTTGATTCTAATCTGAAAATCGTTGTGATGTCATTTTGAATAAAATGTCATTTTAACCTTCATTTTAACAGTTTAAATGAATATCATATATCGTTTATCATTGATGTCTTTTTTTGTATTTTTGATGGTGACCTTGTTTCGATTTTTAATTGATGGATCGAAACTTTGACTAGATCAAAAACAGGAACTCCATGAACTTTTACGCGCTGACCAGTTGTTGTACTTTTATAATACATACATGTATTAATCTTGGTAATCTTTACATATATGGAACTGGCTGCTTCTTCTGCAAGTGTAAAAAAGACAATAAAGGTTTTTATGTACTCTTAGTCACATCATAATAAACATTTACTGAAATATTCAGAAATGGTTTAAATATAAACCGTTTGATTAATCAAAGAGATCATTAAGAAATTTTAATTATTTTTATTTGTTTGGTATCTAGCCTTTTCTTATGAACATGGGGGATCAATGAATCACTGCGGTATCGCGGCGTTGTACGCATAAATATTGCAAAATTGAACCCTGAAGAAGTAAAAGTGATGGATCTGACTGATGTTAGCGTACGCGAGAAACACGGACCCTAAAACGCGTTCAAGCAGACTGTGAAAGTAGGAAGCGTAAGATGTAGAAGCATGTAATTCTGTGACGTTTTGGGGTTTCGTTTCTATTTACTATACATGTGACACTGTCCAGCATAAACACAGGTAAAACAAGATATCTGTGAGCCAATGCTCACTAGTGATACCCCCGCTCTGATGTGAATATGCAAAATAAGCAAAGTCACCATTTAACACAAAGCTGGCATCCGATTGGTACAGAAATATTTCCCACAATATGGCATGCCTAAACAAATAGTGTGTTGAAATTTCAAGCATCTGCAATAAATATTTGAGGAAAATTTGTTTGAAAATTTTGGCTAAAATAAACAAAGTACTCATTTAACAGGAAGTTGACGCCCGATTGGTACAAAAATATATCCCCTCGATATGGCTTGCCAAAACAAATACTGTGTTAACATTTCAAGCATCTGCGATAAATAGTTGCTGAGAAATCTTTGATGGATATATGTTTGAAAATTTTGTCTAAAAATAAACAAAGTACTTATTAAACAGGAAGTTGACACCCGATTGGTACAAAAATACATCCCACAATATAGCATGCCTATACAAATACTGTGTAAAAATTTCAAGCATCTGCGATTAACATTTGCTAAGAATTCTTTGACAAAAATTTATTTGAAAATTTTTGCTAAAAAAAACAAAGTCGTCATTTAACAGGAAGTTGACGTCTGATTGGTACAAAAATATATCCCACCATATGGCATGCCTATACAAATATTGTGTAAAAATTTCAAGCATCTGCAATAAATAGTTGCTGAGAAATCTTTGACAACAATTTGTTTGAAAATGTTGGTTAAAAAATAAGCAAAGTCGTCATTTAACAGGAAGTTGCGTCCGATTGTTACAAATATATATCCCCCGATATGGCATGCCTTAACAAACACTGTGTAAAAATTTCAAGCATCTGCGACAAATAGTTGCTGAGATTAATGCGACAGAATGTTTTGTTACGGACGGAAACAAGCATTCTGAGAGTATGCAAAAGACAGATCCATGTTGTAAAATACTTTGAGTACGTTCCAATAGAGTCTCTTACACTATTGGCAATGTCCTGAGTAAATAATCCAGGTCTTAATCTTGCCAAGTCTGAAAACAGCTGGTCGGTTAAGTCTTGACTTAATTAAGAGCTAGAACTTGCCATTGTCCTCTCCTGATGAACTTTTATTTACAGGACCAGTCCAGTTTATCATTTGCTCGGCCTTGGGCTTCAAAAAGCTGTAAAACAAATTTTCAATAAACGACTGACATGCAGTCTTAGTCCAAGTTGTCCCCCTTTATAAATTTTGGATAACATACAGTAAGTTGATCACGAGAGCTCAAACCTTTTATTGACTTTCTCCCTCATTACATGTAGCAGTTAATTCAATATTCAAAATTAAAGATTACGTAGACATTTAGGGTTAAATGGCTTACTTGAACAGCCACAGTGATAGAGCATGTGGGCAACCCTATATAAAATCACACCATCGTCTTTTATTTTGTCACTTCTCAAAACTTTCTTGTTTCTCTTAAAGCCCCTTCGATTCTGAGCTGCTTACATCAGTTTGAGCATCTATAATTATTATACCCCCGCTCCGAAGGAGAGGGTGTATTCTGTTTTACCCTTGTGTGTCTGTCTGTCTGTCTGTCTGTCTGTCTGACCGTCCGTCCGTAACTCGATATTTTGATTCCTTTTTCCATCTAGAGAATCGGTAGACCTTACGTACACATTTGTATCATTCTTGTATCATTCTTGTAGTCGTCAAGAAAGAAGTATCCCTCTATCAGAGTTATTATGAATTGTACTGTACGTTTTTGTCCAAATATCAATAAATTTAGTGAGATGAAATTTTTGACAGATATAGGTTCCGTCCCGCAACCATTCAGTACATTTTGGACTCTATTGCCCCATTAATTGTACACAACACTGCCAAGAACTGTGCCTTGCCACCCACTCTACAGCTACTTACCTGCCTTAGGTTTCTGGCAACGGGGGCATACCACAGACTGGTAGCCGTAGGGGACAGTCAGCATTGGAGTATCAGAGACAACAACCGGAAGATGTTGCCGTTCTGTTACAGATTCCATAATTACTAATCTGTTGAAAAAATCCATCACTTTTCCAACGGGTAATTGCGCCAGGGAAATAAAACAACATTTTCTGGCAGTAGCAGGTATAAAATGCATCCTTTCACAGATATAAACAGTTATAGTTCGTCCCCAATGCTCGTCTTAAGTGTACTTTCTCTTTTGATAATAAAGAAAGATAACTGGCAATGAACAGATAACTCTTCAATGAAAATCAAAGTACTGCTATCAATGATAGATTTCCTACAGATCTATCAAGATTTGATCAAACACATACATGTACATGTCACGAAATTACAAGCACTAATAATATTGTTCTTCTTTATAAACTAGTGATTTTATTCCCATACATACTCACTCCCCTCTTTCATATTAAAAAAAACAAGCAACTATTTTATAACGGCAGTCAAGTTAGCATAAGTACAATGCATGTAAAAATTAATATTATAAGGTATAAAAAATCATAAGCTCAAGATGTCAATTTTAAATCAATGTAGGTCTAAATGTGTTTGTTGTTTAATATTTATTTCCTTTAAGTTAACTTATAAAATAATTGATAAGAAAAAAATAAACAATGGTTCACAGATGCCTTAGAAATCAATATTTTCCATCTTTTGGATTTCTAATCACGTGTATCGGTCCTTAATCATACACCTGTCTTACTTTATTTAATTTTTCTTATGTAGGATTCCCCAATGTTCTGGGGTGCGTTGACGGAACTTTTATAAGAATCATTGCTCCTAGCGAGAATGAGCCAGATTACGTCAACCGTAAAGGATTCCATTCATTGAATGTACAGGTAACCCCCCCCCCCCAGTGAAAAATATTTTACATATACGAGCTTTTCCCGTTGTTACATGTATTGTACATGCAATTTTATTTAGAATGACAATGAGTTTTTATTTTCATATAAATTAAGCGTAGAGTCAATTTATAAAAAATTACTAATACACTATGAAGAAGGAATAACAGTGAAATACATGTTGTTTTGAACAATGTCAGTTTTTGTTTGCAGGCCGTGTGCGATGCCAAATACAAGACTAGTAGGCTAATTGTTCTCGAACAATTAGAGGTCTTTCCACCTAATATTTTTAATGAATTGCTAGATTGCTCAATAAGGTATACAAAAAATTATTATACCTATGATACATGTTGTACTATAAAATGGGAGAACCACGAAGCCATTAATTGATAAATGGTTTTTAAAGAGAATTTTTTTATTACAGAGGGTTCCGCTTAATCTGATTGTCCGTTTGTCAGGCAAAAACTATCATATTAACCGAATATCACATAAACCAGTTTTAGCATTTCATAAAGGAAATCATGAAATATAAACAGCCTATACATATATGTATATGCATTATTTTCAACCACACTTCTATTTTAACGATTTAATGTAATAAATATCATATTAAAATAATTACACAGTATTTTTATTGGATTTTTAATCGCTATTTACTGGTTTTACAGATTAAATCATTATTTACTTGCATGTGATTGCTCTTATACATAATCATACGATGTATTGGACGCCATCTTAAACCGGAAGTGCGTTTATAGATAGAATGATCCTGTATAATCTAAATCTTTTCGGAAAGAAAAACAACTTCATTTTTTATGAATTTATTATTCAGCACTAAAACTACAAACACTTTCTATGGGCACTATAAAATAAAATCATTTTCTATGGGCACTACAAAATAAAATCATTATATGATTGTCAGTCACATATAAGTACACGAGCGATTTTTACGGAATCCAGTCGATGAACTCTGTGATCCTGGACTGCCTTTTCTTCTTTAGGGCGATAATTTCAAATTGCTCTAGAAGTGCATAGTAGTTACTGAAGTTGTCACAGCCGTTTTCCTCCATGAATCTTCGTACGTACTCCATGCACTTGTTGACACCATTTACATTTGTGGGAAGTTCATCGTCAATGTCCCCAGTCTCTGTCTCGTCTGCCTCGTCCTCGCTTTATCAAGCCATTTCTTTAAGAATTCCATGTTGTATATATATCGTAAAGATTTATTAAATTACTTTTCTGATTTTTTTCCACTTATTTTGAACAAAACTTAGCCAAGTGAATATTCTTTACACAATCATATAAACAGTAAAGCTAACAATAGAAGAGAGTGTTGTAGAGGCTAGCTGTCTTTGTACAAAATGAATGGGTTGACTGTAAAAACAAGTTCCACTTCAGTAACCACAGGACTTGATGTTATACCTGGCTGACCCAATTGAATACCTTATTGCGCAATCCAGCAAGCTATTGAAACTTGTATTTCAAATGATATGAAAATTCATTAATTAACAGACTTCCAAATGACCTTGACCTTTGACCTTTATCTCATTTTGTTCGGCCAAGGTAGACGCTTCTATTCCAAGTGTTCCGAAGTCTGTACAACAAATAATAAAAAAGTTCGAAATGATTTTATAGAAATTTAAAAACTTTCAAGGGCAATAACTATTAGAAGGGGGCCTCAGATCCTTTCGGTATGAATAGATTGAAGAACCCTCTAAGTCTACTGAATACATTTGTAAAAGTTCCACGTCTCTATCTCTTATGGTTTCAGAGGAGTAGCGATAACAAGCATTTCGTACAATAGGGGCTATAACTCTGTAATTATTCAAAGATATGAGCCAAGGGGCTATATTTTAAAATGTCTTAAGATGTCCTGGCTACTACATCCATAAAAAGATTTTTCTCTACCACCCTAAACAAAAGAGATATAAAAACTCATTAATTAACAGCTTCTCAAATGACCTTGACCTTTGACTTTTATGTCATTTTGTTCGGCCAAGGAAGACGCTTCCATCCCAAGTGGTCCGAAGTCTCTATGATAAATAATAAAAAAGTTGGAAGTGATTTTATAGAAATTTAAATACTTTCAGGGGCAATAACTACTACAATGGGGCCTTAGATCCTTTTGGTATGAATAGATTGAAGAACCCTCTAAGTGTAATGAAGACATTGGTAAAAGTTCCAAATCTCTATCTCTTATGGTTTCAGAGGAGTAGCGATAACAAGCATTTCCTTCTCAAAGGGCAATAACTCTGTAAGTTTTGGGAGTTCTTTGACACAGGGTCAATTGGTACCATAACTTTTAATGAGCAATTACATACAGTTTAAATTGTTTGGATAACTCTAATAATAAAAAAGTCACCCCGAGCTAAATAGAAAAAAAGAAGAAGAATAACTAGTAGACTAATTGTTCTCGAACAATTAGAGGTCTTTCCACCTCTTTGTTTTTTTTTGTTTGACTTAGAATACAGTATTTCTCTGCGTTACTTCAAAAAAAGTGTCAAACGATTAAGTTTGCAATTTTTTATTGATTGACCTTGACTTTTGTCCTTTATGTCATTTTGATCTGACAAGGTAGACGCTTCAATACCAAGTGGTCCGATCTATCTATGATTATTGATTCAAAAGTTATTTGTGTTTTTATTGATTGTTCAAACTTTCAGGGGCAATAACTGCTATAAAAGGGACTTTGGACCCTTTCGGTATGATAGATTGAACGAGCGTCTAAGTGTACTGAATACATTATTAAAAGTTTCAAGTCTCTACCTCTAACGGTTAATGAGGGGTAGCGATAACAAGCATTTTGTACAATAGGAGCAATAACTCTATAATTGTTACATGGTAAGGGTCAAAGGGTGATATTTTGAAATGCCTTAAGATGTCCTACTACATCCATGAAAAAGTTTTTCTCTACCATCCTAAACAAAAGAGATACAAAAACTCATTAATTAAGAGATTTCCAGATGACCTTGACTTTTGACCTTTATGTCATTTTGTTTGGCCAAGGTAGACGCTTCCATCCCAAGTGGTCCGAAGTCTCTATAATAAGTAATGAAAAAGTTGGAAGTGATTTTATAAAAATGTCAATACTTTCAGGGGCAATTACTACTAGAAGGGGGGCTTAGATCCTTTTGCTATGAATAGATTGAAGAACCCTCTAAGTGTACTGAAGACATTGGTAAAAGTTTCAAGTTTCTATCTCTTATGGTTTCAGAGGAGTAGCGATAACAAGCTTTTCGTACAAAAGGGGCATTAACTCTGTAACTGTTTAAAAGAAGGAGCCAAGGGGATATATTTTGAAATGTCTTAAGATGTCCTACTACATCCATGAAAAAGTTTTTCTCTACCATCCTAAACAAAAGAGATACAAAAACTCATTAATTAAGAGATTTGCAGATGACCTTGACCTTTGACCTTTATGTCATTTTGTTCGGCCAAGGTAGACGCTTCCATCCCAAGTGGTCCGAAGTCTCTATAAAAAGTAATGAAAAAGTTGGAAGTGATTTTATGGAAATTCAAATACTTTCAGGGGCAATAACTGATAGAAGGGGGGCTCGGATCCTTTCGGTATTAGTAGATTGAAGAACCCTCTAAGTGTACTGAAGACATTGGTAAAAGTTCCAAGTCTCTATCTCTTATGGTTTCAGAGGAGTAGCGATAACAAGCTTTCCGTACACAAGGGCATTAACTTTGTAAGTTTTGGGAGTTATCAAGCAAAGGGTCATTTGGTACAATAACTTTTAATGGCCAATAACATAAAGAAAAAATTGTTTCAATATCTCTTGAAATAAAAAAGCTGTCCCTGGAAAAAAAGAGAAGAAAAAAAATAAAAAACATAAAGAAATCAAAAGGTCTTTCACCTGAAAGGTGGAAAGACCTAAAAAACATAAAGAAATCAAGAGGTCTTTCACCTGAAAGGTGGAAAGACCTAATTACAAGTATTTGCGCAAAATGGCCCGGTAGCGTGCACGATAGTCGGATATGGCGGGAGTCGACTTTGTGTCAGCAGTTTGAGAATGGTATTAGGCTAAGAAAATATATAATTCAGATACATGCAAATACAGACTAGTTAATTCAAAAGCTATACGAATGAGTTAACAATTTAATATGTCATTCGAACAGGCGTTCATAGTGGATTTCTTTTGGGAGATTCTGGTTATCCTTGTAAAAGGTACCTAATGACACATTTTCTAAACCCGTCCACTGCCCCCCGGCAAAGGTTTAATGCATCTCTCTGTAAAACTAGGGTAATGGTGGAACAGACATTTGGAATTCTGAAACGCAGATTTTCTTGTCTTCAAGGAGTGCTTAGGTATACCAAAGTCTGTAATTAGATATCCAAATACAGGCATTTTTGTTTCATATAAATAATTCATATTGTTAAATATATATTTCATGAATTGATATTAATCATGTTTTGCAATTAATGCATATTTTCAACAAAATACGGCATATACCCGGAATTATAAATATTGTGGTCAATAATTTTAAACAGGACAGATCCAAATCAAGCAACAAAATATGTCATTGCCTGTGCAATCTTGCACAATATTGGTATAGACAGGGGTGACATCGTAGATTCTACGCAAGATCAAGTACAACTTCGCGGTGGAAACGGGAACATCATCGTAGCTGGTGATGGTGTCAACATTAGAAACCATATCGTGGATACGTATTTTACGTAAACAGTCCTGCTCCAGATGTTTGAACAAGTATAGTTAGATATAGTTACCCTAGCATATTTAGAAAAGTAAAATAATAGCTCTCTCTCTCTCTCTCTCTCTCTCTCTCTCTCATTGTTCCCTAAACCCCCTCTCTTTCTGTTTAGACTCAACTCGCACACTACATACAGGTCAAGAGTTTATTCTCTTTTGAGAAGTGGACAGGCAAATGTAGGTTATGCCTGTTCACTTCTTAAAAGATAATAATCAAAAGTTGAGACTGTATTATTAATGAAGAAGTCATTTACAGATTCTGTGGTTTCTTACATTTATACAGCGTTGTATTTAATTTAGCAAAACAAAGCACAAGATTAGTTCACAAACATAATAAATGAAACAGTATTTGAAATTGTTCGTAAACCGGCGAAAATTAAAATGTCAATACAATACAGCAATATGCTTATAATTGCTTCTTATTAATCTTACAATTCCTCGCTATTTCAGATAAACAGTATCCATTTGTTTGGCAAGTGTACTGAATAAAGTAATTAAAGACATATAATGCAAATTCAAATACTAGTATCTGTGCTTTAATTTGTCTTAATTAAAACAGCAAAAGTATGGTACTGTAATTCGATAAAATAAAGTATCTCGGATAAAAAGTCAATATGGAAATCCACAACTAATCTAGTTATTGGAAAAATTGTTTCCTTTGCCGTAATCAGTTGTTGTTATTACATACTATATCTTAATAACACCTTTGCTAGCCAAGGGTACACGTGATCTTGGTTTTTTTTCTGTTGGTATGTCATATACATTTATAGTTCATTACTTACGCATGTATTACTTGTATTGGTATATACAATGGAATGAGGATATCGCTCCTCAAACTGACGAACCATAAATGCTTTCTTTATTTCAACAAGCTCTTTCTCTGCTTCTAGTTTTTGTTTTTCATTTATCAATTTTTCAATTTCGACCTTTATTCTCTTGTTATCCAATCTTAAATTTTCTAACTCTTCTTCTTCCAACACATCCTTCATTTGTTTTCTTTTTGACTTTTTTGAAGCAGTTGGTCGCTCCGATAAAGAGGACGACGTGGAGGCCGATGGTTTAGACGTTGACGAAGTGGACGATGTTGTTCCGGAAGACAATGTGATAGATTCCACATCCTTTGATGTTTCTGTTGTTTCTAGATTTACACTTTTATAATTAGTTTTTCAGTTACCTGTGCGAGTTGTACATGTATATTCATCATAAAAAGAAATTCAATCGATGCCTATATATATTCGTTTGAATATAAGTACCTGTGATTTATAAAAAAAAAAATGAATGTGAGTAAATGTGAAGTAATGAGATGATTTTAAAATTGGAAGTTTGTTGTTCATATTACCGTCATTGGCGTCAGTGTCGATACCGTCCGCCAGACCGCATATCTGTGGCCGTCCGTCAAATGCTTGCATCAGTGCGTCCTCCGATGCTGTTAAAGAAGGAGGGGCTGGACCTCCTCCTGTCTTAGGCCTTCTAAGCATACTGATTTTTTCTTTACCTGCGTAAGTTTATATTTCTTAAAACTCTAATCAATTAAGAACAGTAAGATCGCATCATGTCAATTTTCTATATGCCTGTATCAATTCGTTTTTAACAATAATATTTAATTCGTTATTTTATTTTTGTTTTGAACTCTACACAATTACATCTTCTTAGAATAAACTTTAGCATTTAACTTTATTATTTGTATGTATAAAGAAATTAAATTATGTTTTGTTAGTGTTGTAATTAAGTCAGTTTTACTGATACAAGTTCACTTTACCCCTTGTATTTTTTTCACATTTTCAAATAATAGTATTACAAACGAATCAATTTTTCTCTCTAAATATAATGTTCATCTTCACAAGCCAAGGGTTTTCGGTCCACTCTGTTCCCCATAAACCAAAGTAGACCGAAAACCCTTTGCTAGCGAAGATGTATATTGTTATGAATGCATAATAAAATAGAATTAAATAGTTCTTTCCGAAGATAATTTTAACAGCAAATGGTTACTTTTTAATATTGGTTGTTTGTTTCATTACACAAAAAAATTAAATTTAAATATAGTACATGTAAAATAGAAATCGTATCAACGGTGACAAAATTACAATAAGCAGAATAAACTGAAACATGCAAGAACAACAAAAGAACAACTTTTAATCAACAAATTTTATACCTCGCTGTTTGATGTTGTTGAACTTCTTTTTAATTGTTTCAGTGTCCCTGTCGTTCTTGTAATTTCTAATTTAAAAAGTCAATTTTGCATAAAAAAATTTAACGCCAAGATTAGTTATACCATTCAGTAAGTTCCGTATATATGGGCCACAGGCACTGCAAGTTGTTGTAAATATTTTGTATTTAGCATGTACATGTATGACTTTTTAACAAACATGCACATATTTATTTAAATGAACTTCCAGTGTTCGAGTTACGATTACAGAAGACAGTATATCATTAAAACGTTTTCCAAAGCATGTATATTTTCCATACTATAATCATAAACGTACAAAAAATAGACTTATATAGTAAATATATAGTTCGAAAAGTCCGATTTCAGAAGGTCATGAGTCGAAATGACACGTCAACTTTGCTTAAATCAGGGGAGATTACTTTAATTTAGACACCAAAACATCAAGTACACGGAACGGTAAGGTTGAATTTAGATATTGTTTCCTTTTAAATTGAGAAAACTAAATACTGTTACTGGTATATCATACAGTAGAAGCTCTTACAAATTCAGAGTTTCGGCGATTGATCTCCAGGTCGACTCTTTCACTTGACCATGCTTCCCTTTACTCCCCGAACCCTTCATTTTGCCGAAAAGAGTTTCCTCATACTTTAATACTTCTTCAATTAGAAGTATCTCCTCTTCTGGGGTCCAATTGGTGCCCCTTTTCTTATTAAAACTCGTTTCTTTTGCCGTTTGAATTTCCACAAGCTCCATCATTTTAGAAATAAACAAAGCAGACGATAATATTCATTTGATACGTAACAATTACAATACGCTGTATATTTTGTTTCCATTTGCATTTCACAAAACCGCTTAAATCAATGAAAAAAAATCAGTTGAGTATGTACTCAGTAGAGTTGAGAACTTAAAAAATCCTACTCTACTGAGTACATACTCAATGTAGTTGGTGGCGGCGATTTCAGAATTTTCTCAGTTGAGGACGTCCTCAACACTTGAGTTGAGAATTGAGGCTGAGTACGGTAATTTTTTGGTGGCGGCGGGGCCTGATATAACTTTGGCACGGTAACAAGATGACACTTTGAATTACGGGATATTCATACTGATAAATGTACTTCATTTAAAGGGTTTAACCGATATATCTGTTAAGTAAAATGACTGATGAAATTGTGTCTTTTAAAAAAGACACTGATTTGTGAATGTATGTGTACACATATTTAGTCATCCGAGATGAGATTTTTAAAAAAAATTGTTCTAAACTAAAATTAGGCCTAAAAACACTGATTTAGCGAATGTATGTACAAAACTAATCACCCGAGATGACATTAAAAAAATGAAAAAAAATTGTTCTAAACTGAAATGATGCCTGATGAAGTTTTACTTACACCGCCAGACAAAACAGTTAAAATTTTAATATGTCCTAAGAAAGATAAAAAACAAGGATGACAAGTAGGTGTCATATGTTGTTTCGTTTCAAATGTATAACCAAGGGAAGCCATTAAGATAGCTGACATGAATTAATAAGTGCACATCATTTCTATTTTATTTCTGTCTACGATCATAATTGTTGTTTTTCATTCTTATGCTCATCACTTCACACCCAATATTTAAGGCCAAGGGCATTATTAATTTGCTTCAATGCGTTCAGGTATTTCATTCAACCAACAACTTTGAAATAGACGGACAAAACAAACTGAAATTCAGGCATACATATTTTTAAATTTCTCGATCATTATAGAACATTGTAATGTGTCGTACATGAACATCTTATTTGCTCAAACCACAATGAGTTGACAAATCATGTTAATATATTTGTAACTAAGTATATTCTTCTTTCATACATCCAATTTAGAAAAAGCTTACAGATGTTTATAAGAAGACTTAGAGTGTCCAAATTTATAGAACAATCTGACTCAACGTGAGAGCAATTTAACTGTATAGTAAACTATTAACACCTAAAAAAAGGTCACATACTGTGTTTTCTTTAATACTCAAGGGTGGATAAAGTGAAAACCACAGTTTCAAGGATACGTAAATTCGTGGCCAATGACCCAATCAATACAAAATGTTAATAGAAATTGCACTTCAATGAACACTTAATTTCGTGGATCAACTGAATAACGAAATCCACGAAAATTGATATTCAACGAATTTTGATGAAACCACAGTATTCTGTACACTCTGTGTTGAAAAATATAATTATTCGAGAGTGGATAAAACAGCATAAGCATTGTTGGTAATAAAATTTACTCTCAGTTTCTCATAAAAATACGTTATATTCAACTGATAACCGATATATTTAAAATCAGCTTTGATTTAATCCTATAAGTGTGCAAATAGATTATTTATTTCGAAAAATACGGTTCTTGATCTTCGAGACACATTAAAAAAAATTGAGGTTAGTATATTGATGGAGTTTATTATATTATTCATACAATTTATTGCAAAACCTGAGCTGTCAATTTGTCAGACACTAAAGTTTATGTTTATTGAATGAATAAGTCCAGAATTACAATATTCAAAATATTTTACTGAAAGCGATTCTTTGAAAAGCAAATGTTAGCTTGAGAGTCGGATATTTAAAAAAAAAACCATTGTACTGTTGGAACATTGACTTAGTTGAAATAAGACCGTGGCTTTTCGTTAAATTCAATTAATCAATAAATTTGTTTAAAAAATAACGTGTAATGATTTTCAGAAAATGTTCTTTTTAAATATCTGTGATTGCACAACCGTGTGATTATTTGACGAGCATTTTCCTATCGCTGGCGAGCCACAGTGATGAGATTAGTGAATATCGTTAAGAAGAGATTGTACCGAAAATTGGCAAACAGACGCTGAATGCTACGTTTATCGAAAAACAAATTTTTCAACAAAGAACTGATGAAGAACGTTTGACAGCGAGCAGACTGTTAATTGTTTTTACTTGATGGACATATAAAATTGTGATTCCAAATTATGATGGATAATTTATCCATTTGAAGGTTAGCAATGATATTACTTTACTTTTTAGATTATATTTCTTGTGAAAACCCAAACCAATTAAGCCTGAATATTTTTTTTTACAAATTTTGGGCCGAAAATCTAATCTTATTATTTTCTCTGTTAACTTCACAAATGCTTACATCGATATATTTCATGTTGGTTATAAAAAAAGGGGAACAAGTTGTTTAAATTCAATATCCGTGAATTGATATAAATGGTTTCATCATGTTTTGCTCTCAGTTGAAATAACATTTAATTTTCCTACCACTTCTCGTTAAAATGCTCAAATTCAATTCAATTCTTGTAAATACATCGTATGTTCTACAATCGAAGTTTTACGAACAAATATTCATTTATATCGCTTAAGAATGTTTTATTAATATTATTGTTAGTGCATAAACTAAAACTCTGCATTAAATGGCAAGAGAAATGGAAACAATTTATTCAATTCCTTCACTAAGAAATCAGAAATTAAATACAAACATTACAAAATGTTACCAATGGAATTAAATCAATAAAATACTTTTATATCTTAGACGTAAAACAGGATGAAAACCAATTCCGCGACAGTATTCATAATAATTCAATCAATACCTATTGGAGATTACTCTATCGGGACGGGGCATTTCAAGTAATAATGCATTTAATTAATATTGCAGGAGTAATATTGACGTAAAATTTAAAAAAACCTCGTTGCGACGTTTCTTTGTTTTGATCAATAAAGCTAGGATATTTAATCATTCAGACATATCGAATTCGGTATTTCAAAAGCACACTTTAACAGACTTTTATTCCATTTAAACGCATTATATTGAACGCAATTTTTGTTGTTTTCAGATACGATAATCAGAGATCGAGAATTTTTTGGCGTAAGTACACTTAACTGAATTTCTAAAAAATGTAATTTAAATAATGAAGCCTTTTTATTCTTCTTGGTAAAGAATAAGTATTTCAGACCTTGTTCTTTGAAACTCTTTTTTAAACAATTAGTCCTAGATTTATTGGTAGACATTAGTAAAATGGTTACGTACGGTGAAATCAGATTAATTATCATCGTTTCAAGACTAGAATAATTTTCATTTCAGGAAACGCAATGGAGCAGGGGTCTGTTACTAACGAAAACTTGTCTAGAAGAAAGCGGAAAGGTTTGTATCTTTAAAATTGACTAGAATTTTAAAGCGCAAACATACCCATACATATATATCATTTATTCTTAATAGATGTAGACTTCTTGCAAATAAAGTACGAAATGTTTCCAATAGAGGTACTGTTTGACATTAGTTTTGATGGAAGAACTTCCCAGAGATTTTCCATGAACGCGGATCGACTAATTAGTGTCATTGCAGTAGGGCCAGTTTATTATGCATCAGGCAGATACCTTGGATCGGCGACTTCAGTTTTCATCAACATAACAAAAAAATATTGTCATCGCCTTTTATAACACATACCTTTTTGTATTTTTTATATATTCAATTTATGAGGCATTAACAGATTGTGTTAACAACTCTTCTGTTCACTTATATGAACTCTTGTCGGATAAACGATGCATATATATATATATATATATATATATATATATATATATATATATATATATATATATATATATATCACGAGAAAATTAACTCGTAATAACGAGATAATTAACTCGAATAACCGTGTGAAAATTTGATAAAGTAATTTGTACCATAGCCTGGCGAATTTTCTGGTGTTAAGAGTGTTGGTTATATGTACATACCCTACATTGATTAGTCCTCTACCGGTTTTCACCGGAGGGGACTATAGCTTTCCTCTGCGTCCGTCAGTACGTCTGTCCGTCCGTCCGTCTGTCTGTCCCACTTCAGTTTTCCACACTTTTTTTCTTTATGCGTTTGAGGAATACTATGAAAGCTGCTGAACGGCTTTTAAATGTGAAACTACACTTTTGTAGCGTCAGGTCGACATATTTTCGAGAAAAATATTTTTTTTATGTTAAAATTTTTTAATGTTCGGGTTCGGTATTCTGCATAATTGTGCATTGTTTTCACAATTTCCAGAAAAAAAAAACCCGGTAGGGGACGTGTATTGCTTATGCAATACTCTCAGAATGCTTGTTTTTTTTAAACTCCGCCCACTATCTCGAGTAAAACAACATCAACAAAGTTGTTTTTAGCGCGTTCATAATACTCCACAGTAAGAGCTTCCTCCAGATCAAAATTGCCAAATCTCAACACGGATAAATGACTCGACTAACCTAGTTCGTCGAACAAATCTCATTTTTAGCTCGAGACGAAACAATATAGGCTATGGCTTTGTCAGAAAGACTCTATTTTAATATTCATCTCCATGTGTTCGGCCGAGTAGAGAAAGTTGTGTTAAATAAAATAGGGGTATCTTGTTTTAAGGTTTTATAGAATGTCAATCGCGTGATAAGAAAGCGTTTGAATAGAAAACTTTTTTTGTGGACACGGTTAATAGCGATAGCCAATCGAATTGGACATTAACCATTTACGGTTTCGCGACATGCATTTTTCAAATAATTTTTGCTTATTGATCGATTTTGTTCAAAATATATATGTACATGTTTTTTCAGCAACTTTTAAAAAAACACACATTGGTGAAGAGTATCAAATAAGATTACAAAAAAAAATAATTCAATTGTTTAAACAGAAACATTGCACAATTTAGGGTTCGTACATATGAAATTGTGTTAATAAGTTTAATTCTTAGAAGCAAATATTGATACTATAAGTCGGGAAATGAATGAATATGAAATAAGAATATAACAATGAGAAGTTGATCTATTCATTAGGGCTTTGAATTGTTTTTAAAAAATGATGAATATTTAATCTTGGTCGGGGATAGAAAGTCATTTTAGAAATTGTTGAGAGGCAAGTGCACTACCGATATTAGTATAATAATAAGATATAATGAATAATTGTAAATTATTGGACAAGTAACTTACTCCATATAATATTGTTGATTATGTGCAGATACCCGATGGGCGTGGTCATAACGACATTCCGCTCCCTCTTGTCATTATGACCACGCCCATCGGGTATCTGCACATAACCAACAATATTATATGGGGTAACTTCTACAAAATGTATATACATGTACTCCTATTTCTTATGTTATCTGTTGCAAGTCTTTGCATAATGTTCATTGTGTGCGATTTGAGTCCAATTACTATTTCTTTAACAATTACGTAAGATTTACGTCTTTCTAAAATACACCTGTTTTAGGCTCTGATGAAGGGTTTGAAGAACTTAACAGGAAACATTTGAAGATGTGCCCTAATATAAGATGTATAGAAGCAGTCTCTGAAACTAAAACTGAACATGTTGTCATACCAAAGGAGAGCATTGAAGCGAAGCAATGTATTCAAAACAGCACTTTAAAGGATAAAGATGCTGAGGGATCTGAACAACATGATTCAGTTCACCGAAAATCGGAGATGAAAAATGTCCAGACTGGAAATTTTTCAGGTGAAACAACAGAATGTTTAGAAAAATCTTTACCTGTACAACTCTCAAGTTTCGCAAAAACAGCTACAACAGGTGATTTGCCTTCTCCAAAGAAGGATAATTGTATTTCATCCGCACAAAATACCGAGACAGAAGCTAATATATGTCAGAATGAGGATGAACTTTCTAGAGATACAACGGAATTAAAAAGAGATCCCAAAGACGTTAAAGAGAAAAAAGACGAGTACTGGTATAGGTTACTACGTTTTGATGAGAAAATTCGCCGGGGTCTTTACCCAAAAGATATCCGCTCAAATACAAGTCTTAAAGAACACATTGAGAGGGGAAGCAGGGGCATAAAATCACGATTCATTTCCTGTTGCAAAACTATACGCGGGTTGGAGAAATTGGCAAGTCACACAAATGAATTTCATCGCGTTCGTCTTGTTGTGCGTATTAACATAACGCAGCTTAACCCTAGAAACGTCAATGTAATAGATCTGACTGATGAAAGCGTACGACTGAAATATTTCAAAAGTAATAAAAGGGCCTGGAGACTTGCGAGCAAATTTGATGAAGTCATTCTAGAGCCAAAAAGATACATTCCTAGATACTGTATTGAAAAAATAGGAACCGTTAAGGATCAAAGTTTTACAAAATACCAAAACATTATTCTGTGACTTTTATTAACGATTTTATTTCTTTTCACCATAAATGTAAAGCATAAAAATAGAATGTTAGAGTCACCTAAATTCCTATTAGACATGTATGTGAAGCTTATTCATGACTGCTGAAATTGTGTTGCAATGTTAACTTTGGTTATTGGTTTTTTTCCCATTTCTTCACATTAATTTGTACTTATTACTTAAATAGGAAATAAATATTCTTTGAAAAAAAAATTTTAGTTCACGTAAAATCATTTACTCCAATCAGGAATTTTGTCTCGTGCGAGGGGATTACTTTTGTTAATTAGGAAGACGACTCCACACATAAAACTGTTTTAATGCAGTAAAGTTGGAACCGGTAGTATTACTTTGTGGTCATATTTCATGTAAAAAAATAAAATGGAGGCTCTGATCGGAATGACTGTCATGTTTCTAGACCTCTAGTACCATACATTAAATAAAAACATTGAAATAATAACAACTTTGCAAAAATATAGGTCAGTGATATCGAAACATTTTTTTGAAAAATAAGATTTCAAATAATGAGTTTTAGCTATCATGGAAAGGTCACATCGACGTATTTAAGTATATGTTTACTTGAATTGTTACACAGGATGACACTCTGTGATTTAGTCAAATAAAAGCTGATTGAAAGATAACTGGAGGCTGACTGAATAGCATAGTTTTGCCATTTAGTAACCTTTCAAGATCTTTCAGTAAACATTTAATTGAATAAATGGCAAACATTTCTCCTTACATTCATCAAATTTGTTGTATATTCTTTTTCAAACTCTGCTAATTATTGCTGATAAATATATATTAATGAGCGTCAATAGTATTTTTAGCATACACTAAATGAAGTGACAAAATAGGAATGTCTTAGTAGAAAAGACATTCCTTTGTTGTCAATTTAATAGGTGACAAACATACTATTGGCATGTATGGTAATTTGATTTTAAAAGTATGTTTTCATACAAAAAGCACAAAAAGGCTTACATAATATCAAGTTAAGTAGAACTGTCGGAATATAGAACAAACTGTATTGATGCTGTTACCTATACGTACATATCTAATCACCTGAGATTAGATAAACAGGCAAAATAAACATTGCTCTTAGTTGAAATGAATCTTACTTTCACTTAAGTTTCAGTGAAATTGCTTTATATTATATTGATTTCCGCATAGTTCGTCAATTCTGTCAGCATAGGTCTTGCAATGCAAACTATGCTTACAACTCTTTCAGCGCCGGATAAAAAGTTCTGATACACGTGACTGTAGTATGTCGTATGATCAAAACAAAAGCTTAAAGAGTGGGCATTAAAAGACAATGACTCTAGGAAAGGTTATCGCTGTTAAGTATAAAAAAAAAACAATGGGCACTGCTTGTATAAAACTTCTAAACAGCTGTCGAATAAGCAACCATCTGATCAGATTTCATTTTCTACTTACGCAAAAAAATTCTCTTGGTAACAAACCAAAAAAAAAAAGGTATGAACAATTATCCATGGAGAGAATAATAGTAAACGATGTTCCATTCTTAATCATATAGTTAAGGGAATGACTTACTCATCATAGTTGATTAAGTCATAATAATTTGATTTTAATAACGGAAGTTTTAATATACGACGAATTTAAAAAACGGCTTTCCAATATCAAATTGACACTGATTCTGTTCACCTTGTGTTGACATCTAATCACCAATATTAGATAAAGCAATATTTAATACTGCTTTTATCGAATTAAAGTTTACTTTCGCTTTGTTTTCTATTCTAGTGATAACAGTGATAACAAATAGCATATAGTCCGTCCATCTATTTCATTTACATCAAAAAGGTATGTTAATGAATCATTTGATTTAATATTTTCATTTTTTATTTTTTAATGTTAGTTTAAGATATATAAAGTGTGTTAAATTGATGAAATGCCGTAAAACATTCAATTATTGAACGGTTTAGGTTGTCACAGGTATGGACCCACGTATTCGTCATTGTTTGTGTTGTTTTCTAGGACTGTTAAATAACCTTTTATTTGGTATATTGTGGAAATAGAAACCAATGGGCGCTTATTTTGATATACTTTTTATCGTTTTAAAGATTCTTTGGTATGTCATTTTCTAGATTTACAAGTTCACATAAAGAATCTAGTTGTTGTTTATCACTTGTTGATGCTATGCTTAAGTCAAATCTACCAACGTATTCCACATAATTTATAATATAAGAATTTGAATTCTAAAATAAACTGTTCTGAAAATTTAGTTCATTTTTATTTATATAAACGTATAAAACTTGTTCTCCATTAGCATTTACTCCAAAAAACATGTAAAAAGCAATACAATTTTGATGATTTTTAAAGAAAGCCATTTTATATAACAAAAGATGTGAGTTAGGTATACATCGTTTTCAGTTGTAAACGTAGTTAAATCTCTGACATGTAAATGACTTTAAAAATATCAATAAATTACAGAAAAAAAGTAAAAAATATTTCTTAAGCTTTAAACAGAAAAAAATGATTTGCAAATTTTTCCTTTTTTAATAAAACAATTAAGAAAAATCAAAATTATAACAAACAACGTTTCATTCTTTTTTACTGAAGATTATGAATGTTGGTTTGGCATAACGTTTTCAAGATAAGACACAAAATTTGAAATGCATTTAGATTATATTGACGATTTAATTTTTAAAAGGCGTTACGGCATCACTCTGTTCTTTGATTCGATTAAAAGTATTACCTTATATTTACTTAACCGATTCTATCAGTAACTTGGTTTTCATAACTTCCTGATGGGTATTTTTTTCGGACACGTGACTCTTAATTGACTGTATATAAAGAACTATTAATTTATGTATTTCGATAAAGTTCAACCTATCAACAAATATTCATATTGGTTTATTTTATTACTTTTTTAATATTTGTCATTGGATTTTTTTTCATTTTGAAACTGTTTTGTAATAATAGAGGTTATTTTGTTATTTACTTTGGAATCAAAATATGCCAAATCTTATATTTTGCTCCAAAGCTCATGACAAAAATCCTGTTATATCATTCGACTTAAACGGGAAAAATAGAGAAATTTTGGTTTTTAATGCATATATATTGCATGCCATTCATATAATAATACAGGTTCTAAGCTTTTATGAAAACGATGGAGCAGAAAAGAGAAGTAAAAGCAGGAAATCATAAGAGAAAATTAGCCAAAAAGCGAAATGGTAGGTTAAGAAATTATGTTTTGTACTACATACTATACACTGTACATTTAACAGCATTTTATGTATATAAAACGAAATATATTAACGAAACGGTCAAGTCTATTTCTAACAGAAAGAGGGTTTTTAGGATCAATTATAACTTATTTCACTTTATAAATTATTTTGCAGAACCTTTATTTGGAAACTGAAAGGTGGCGTAATAATAGTTCTTTGAATTCTCAATGCAGCTAATAATGAATAAAGAAATTGTGAGTCTTTAGCTTAAGACATGCTGCTTATCACAAACCTATCAGAGCAGTAATACAGAAACAAATCTTAATTCATAATATAGATTTATGTTTACAGGTCGCATGTTTAACACGTTCCGTCATTGTATGGTGTTATTGTTGATTATTTGTTATTGGAAGTAAGGGGTTAAAATACGTCTTTTTCAGTATCAGGTGTCAAAGCTGATGCACCTAACATACCGTACAAAAAGCTACGGACAAGTTCTCCAGATGTACATGACAGTGGAAAACAAAACAAAACAAATAAAATAGAGACAGTTTCTGAAAATACAAAAGCAGGCTCTTTTACAGAAGAAAGCATTAAAGTTGGTAAATCTATTCAAAACATTACATGTAAAAATATTTCTAAATATCCTGAATATGAACACCAGTCTCTTTCTGTTTACAAAAAAGACCTTGACATACCCTACGATTCAGAGAGAGAACAAATTGTATTAGATGATAGATCCATTGATCAGAATTTTGAAACCACAGAATCAGACCCGAACAAAAGTTTCAAAAATTGTGAAAGTAAAAAGGATGAATACGTGTATAGGCTACTACGAGCTACCGAATCTTACAATCAAGGTCTTCATCCAAAGCACATTTCTTCCAAAATAACTCTAGGAGAACACGTTGAAAACGGTAGCAAGGGAAACCGTTCTCGGTTCATTTCATGCAGTAAAACCATGGATGGTTTGCATCGATTGATTCGTCTCACAAACAATTACTGGCGCGTACGTGAAGTGGTGCGCATTAATTTGACGAAATTGAAAGATTTTAAAGACGTCACAATTATCAACTTGAATGACAAAGACGTAAGAGAAGAACACATTGACCGTCACTCTAAGGCATGGGGGTACGCCCATAACTTCGAGGAAGTCGTGCTGGCTCCAAATTCACACATCCCAGCAGATTGCGTCGAAAGAATTGGAATTGTGAAAGACAAACAATTTATTAAAGAAGAACACATAAATCTTTAAATGTTCATTTGGTATTTTCTCATATTGTATATTTCTGCATTTTTATTGTAAATTGCGTATAATTTACCGTATATAAAGTTTTTACAAGGAGATTTCAGAATAAGTTTGATTTCAACAACCGGACATTAAAAATTAGGAAGACTTAGAATAATGCAACTTGCATTAAATATAATTAGAATATGATAAAATGGTACATTTCAAATAAAATTCACGAATATTCATATTCAAGCGTGTTTTTTTTAAAGATAACATACACAGACAAACTATTTGATATTTGTATATGTTGAATCAAAGGCACATTTTAAAAAAAATATATTTATTATTCAAACCTATATAATACTTACTTTCAGTTTTCTTTCTTTAAAATATAATGTGTAGTCTCGCAATCTTCTTGCATCATCAAAACTTGGCAGGTCAAATTTTGTTTTGATCTTAAATTAATAGGGTTGTTGTAGCATTTTGAAGGGGAAGTTAAATTTATGACCCACTCCCCCTCGTCAGAGGCCATCATCTTTTGGCACAAACTGTAAAAAGAAAATAATCATCATTTTTAATACTCAAAATTCAGCAGAGAATGTATGAGCATGGTTATAATAAGTGTGAATGCTTTTACCAAAGTTGTGAAAGTCATGGTCCCTGTGTATAATTGTTCATGTCAAAGGGCGGGGCAAAATTTTTAAAACTGTATTGAGTTTTCGAAAATCTTTAATGCGACCTACATGTATATGTTTTTGGGAAAACCTAAATGCTTCATTATGTTCTCGATGAGGCCCTCTGCTCATATTGTGAAATTCGTGGTACCTTAGGACCTTGGTTTGGGGCCAATATTGCTCTTTTAAAAAATAGATAAAGATTTACAATATTTTCTCTTGTGCTTTCAGACTAGGGAAATATAAAAGGCATTTGTTATTATGTCCATTGTGTTCTATTTTAAAATTTGGATTAAAATTTTAAAATACTTTCTTATGTGCTTTCCCAGACAAGGGATATAAACTAAATTAAAGATGCATTTTATGTTTGTGACTGAGTAATTTTACAGCTAATAATGCTGCAGTAGTTGCCAAAGAATGATTCCGTCCATTTTCTCTAACAGATATTTCATAACTAGCAATTGAATAAAAACGATGGGTGATCAATAAATTAACCATCAGATATACCTTAAATTTTATATGGATTAGTAAGGAAAAAAATCCATATATTTTACTTCTAGATTTTTTTGTATTTTACTTTTATATAGCTTTTATATAGAGCTCCTTTTCTGTAGGAAACCAATACAGTCTGAAAATTAATCCAATTATCGAATCATCTTAACGATAGCAGATACACATTTTAACTCTGTACTGCCAATGATTCAGAGCGTAAAACTTTTAACATATTACATTTTTAAAAAACTAGACCGGTTTGGCCTCAAATGTAAATGTTTTATTTCTGAGAGCTCTATGATATTTTCTCAATTAAACATTTGGACAGCGTGTTCACTGTAATGATAAAACGTTATATAAATAGTGCCTTTTTGGGAGGGTAACAGTTAAAATTGACACCCCGATGAAATTGTTAACCGACGTGAAGCGGAGGTTGACAATGGTTTTCGAAGGGTGTCAATTTCAGCTGTTATCTTCCCAAAAAGGCACTAGTTATTTTATTATACTGAATGTCTTAATTTTAGAGAGTTGTTTACTGCTTTTATATAGAAATGACTTGTATTCTACGGCGAACCGTACGCGCATGTAACTATTCGTTGTGTTACCCGTTGCTAAGTAAGTTGCTACCGCTGATGGTAATAAAACGAATTATCAACTGTGTCTAAACCAATCAGATTTCGGTATTTAACATGAAAGTATTATAAAAATATCTTATTGTAGTTTCACGTTGCTAAACGATAATGAACCAATAGGCCAACCGCAAGTTGTCTTTGGCCCTGTTGCTTGTAAGCTTACTACTGATGCAACCACAACAGCGAACAACACCTGCCATATTAAAATTAACCATTTCACTCTACTACGCATAAGATCTTTTTGTAAAAGGCTAGTTTGATGATAAAATTGTTTGAAATAACATGTATACATTACAAAATTACCTGTTAAAAAACTGCTTGGCAAAGGAAATTATTTGTTTAAGAAAATACATGTAGTATATGAATGTTGCGAAAAATCGATTCAGACTTGCAAGTTTCGATTTGATCATGTTATTCAGTGTAATGGGTTTATGACTGCAATGATTGAAAATGTTTACAACTGATAATTGTATTAATTCCTTTATATTTTCCCTCAGATATTAAATGTGTTTTATATTGATGTACATGTACTTCATTTTTATGACAATGCTGTAAATTATCGGCCATTTGTTTCATAAGAATCTAAAGTAAATGAAGAATTTATTAGTAATGTTATAATTAGCACGCAAAAATAAATATTTTTTACTTTATACTATTTTTTTGTTTCGTAGATTGTTCATTTTAAAACCTGTATATACGCACAAATCATTATTATCATTATTTTTATCATCCTAAACATATGCCCTAAAGTGCTTAGTAATCGATACGTTCTCAAAGAATAATTGCATGTTCACCTAGAGACAATAAACACTAGACCTTGATTATCATTATTTCAAAAGATGTACCATTGCTTCTTTTAAGTGTAAAAAAAAATGTATCTTTTCATTCCAATGCACGATTCTAGTGAAGATAGACTCTTACTTGATCTAGAAATAACATGTGTTTTAGCATTGTATTATTTTCCTTTTAACTTCGAACCACTCTTTTCACAAGGTCAGAAAACACAGTTGATAGCCAGCTATATAACCTTAAATCATTTTGTGGTGTCATTTCAAGTTTTAAGCTTATTTTGCTTCACGACTCCTTCAGTGTGAATATTAGAGGTTTGTATGAAGTAAATTTCAGAATATCATACATGTATACAATAAAGATGCATTTTGACAAAGGGCAGTTTACAAGACGACATCGCTGTACATAATCGACTTACCAGACCATGCATTTAATTGAGAGTTATGTCATCAAAACCAATGAACCACATGTTTTTTTATTAGTTAACCCGGATTACTCTTGTCATTCACTGATGAAATCAGGCGGATGTAGTTTAAACAACAAAATATAATATCATAGCCAGATGTTTTTACTTTCACTTTAAATTCTAGCTGAAACAAATGTTTCCTTGTTAGGATTTCTCTAACAAGTAAAATCCTTCATGACAACATTTTATAGCAGTAGGGTAAGTAGTAATATGCATGTATGTATGTATAAAAGAAAATTATCATCCGAAAAAAAGATATCGACGTGATTAAACCCCGGATTTAAACTATTGATGGTGAAATATTCCCGAGTTCAAACGCATCAGGAAGAACTGCACACGGGGCTATCAAAATCACTCACTTCATGCATTTAAATGGGCATGGTCACGATTTTGGTTAATTTTTTTTCCGAGTTTAATGTTTACAGTGCTTCAGTAATGCTTTTAAATATTCAATCAACATTTGAGTGTCATTTGTTGAGTTATAAGCGAGTTACAGAACTTACAATTCTTAGCTATGTAAGCTAAGCGTTTGTTTACATTTTGAATGTTGAAGTGAAAAATCCAGTTTTAAACCCCAAATAAATGTGTTAATCGTTAGGAACTGTTTATTCATGCTTAACATGAATAAGAAGATAGACAAATCAGCTTGAGAAATATTTTTACTGGTAAATTGAACCTATGTAAACAAAAACAGGGCACGAGCCTTGTTTACATAACGAAGAATTGTGCGCCCTTTATCTTGCTTTTAACTCATCAACTGGCACCCAAATTTCATTTGATCATTAGAAATATATTTCTAAAGCATAATAAAAAACAGAAAAATAAAATTGGACCAAAATCGCGACCATGCCCCTTTAATTAAGAGTTACGTCATCTGCATTTGAACCTGTTTTGACATTGTATTACTCGGATTTCAAGTTATTGTCAAAACCAATTAACCCCAAACAGTTTTTCATTAGTTAACCCGCGTTACTCTTGTCATTCTCTGAAGAAATCAGGCGGATGTAGTTTAAACAACAAAATATAATATCATTAACAGATGTTTTTACTTTCACTTTAAATTCTAGCTAAACCAAATGCTTCCTTGTTGGAATTCCTCTAACAAGGAAACTCCTTCATGACAACATTTTATAGCAGTAAGGTAAGTAGTAATATGTAGTTTCCAAAAAAATTATTATCCGAAAAAAAAGATGTGGACGTGAACCCCCCCCCCCCCCCCCCCGGATTTAAACTATTGATGGTGATATATACCCGAGTTCAATCTCATCAGAACGAACTGCACACGGGGCGAGCAAAATTACTCACATAATGCATTTAATTGAGAGTTACGTCATCTGCATTTGAACCTGCTTTGACATTGTATTACTCGGATTTAAAGTTGGTGTCAAAAACAACCAACCACAAAAAGTTTTTATTAGTTTTTGGGATTTCTCTAACAATGAAAGTCCTTCATGACAACATTTTATAGCAGTAAGGTAGGTAGAAATATGCATGTATTAAAATAATTTCTCATCCGAAAAAAAAAACAGCAAACATCTGGACGTGAAATAAAAATGGATTTAAACCATTGATGGTGAAATATTCTCGAGTTCAAACGAATCAGGAAGAACTGCACACGGGTCGAGGATAATCACTCACATCCGCGAAATACACTGCATTCTAACATGTTAACTGTATATTACGTGTCAAAATAAGTACAAATTATAATTAATAAGCTAGCTATAGGGAAAAAAGTATTTATTTGTATGTGAGAGCATGTACGAATGATCTTAATTTAGAACAGTTTGATGTTGTTAGGATACAGGTTTTCAAGTTCATGATGTCACTAGTTAAGATCTGTTTACTCTAACGCCCGTTTCCCGCCTACATTTTACATCCAAATATTTTGGAATTTCTGGCAGATATTCAAAATCAAATTTTTTCTACTAAAAAGTATGAGTTTAATGTTTACAGTTCTTCAGTTATGCTTTTAAATATTCAATCAAAATTTGAGTGTCATTTGTTGAGTTATAAGCGAGTTACAGAACTTACAATTCGTAGCTATGTAAGCTAAGCGTTTGTTTACATTTTGAATGTTGAAGTGAAAAATCCAGTTTTAAACCCCAAATAAATGTGTTAATCGTTAGGAACTGTTTATTCATGCTTAACATGAATAAGAAGATAGACAAATCAGCTTGAGAAATATTTTTACTGGCAAATTGAACCTATGTAAACAAAAACAGGGCACGAGCCTTGTTTACATAACGAAGAATTGTGCGCCCTTTATCTTGCTTTTAACTCATCAACTGGCACCCAAATTTCATTTGATCATTAGAAATATATTTCTAAAGCATAATAAAAAACAGAAAAATAAAATTTGACCAAAATCGCGACCATGCCCCTTTAATTAAGAGTTACGTCATCTGCATTTGAACCTGTTTTGACATTGTATTACTCGGATTTCAAGTTATTGTCGAAACCAATTAACCCCAAACAGTTTTTCATTAGTTAACCCGCGTTACTCTTGTCATTCTCTGAAGAAATCAGGCGGATGTTGTTTAAACAGCAAAATATAATATCATTAACAGATGTTTTTACTTTCACTTTAAATTCTAGCTAAACCAAATGCTTCCTTGTTGGAATTCCTCTAACAAGGAAACTCCTTCATGACAACATTTTATAGCAGTAAGGTAAGTAGTAATATGTAGTTTCCAAAAAAATTATTATCCGAAAAAAAAGAAGTGGACGTGAACCCCCCCCCCCCCCCCCCCCCCCCCCCGGATTTAAACTATTGATGGTGAAATATACCCGAGTTCAATCTCATCAGAACGAACTGCACACGGGGCGAGCAAAATCACTCACATCATATATTTAACTGAGAGTTACGTCATCTGCATTTGAACCTGCTTTGTCATTGTATTACTCGGATTTAAAGTTGGTGTAAAAACAACCAACCACAAAAAGCTTTTATTAGTTTTGGGATTTCTCCAACAATGAAAATCCTTCATGACAACATTTTATAGCAGTAAGGTTAGTAGTAATATGCATGTATTGAAATAATTTCTCATCCGAAAAAAAAAGATATGGACGTGAAAAAAAAAACAACCCCGGGTTTTAAGTACTGATTGTGAAATATTCTCGAGTTAAAACGCATCAGGAAGAACTGCACACTGGTCGAGCAAAATTACTCACATCCAGGAAACGCACTGCATTCTAACTTGTTAACTATACATTCCGTGTCTAAATAAATACAAATAATAATTCATTAGCTGGTTATAGGGAGAAAAATAGCATTTATTTGTATGTGAAAACATGAACGGATGATCTTTATTTAAAACAGTTTGATGTTGCTAGGATACAGGTTTTCAGGTTTATGATGTCATTGGTTAAGAGCTTTAAACTCCAATGCCCGTTTCCCGCCTACATTTTACATCCAAATATTTTGTAATTTCCGGCAGATATTCAAAAACAAATTTATGTACTTAAATGTATGATCAAATCCTAATTGATTTATATCAAAATAAAATTTGCAGTCAAATTATTAATTTTTAAACAAAAGTTTTGCTTACAGGGAGGGGGGGGGGGGGGGTGTTTCTAAAACAATGTTCATTGAAACCGGACTCTATGAGGAAGGAAAATAATATCTGGCGGCCGATATGTGCATAAAAACTTAATAATCACATGATTACGTTAGAAATTAAAGTAAAATTTCATTCAATTTATATCTGTTAATCATTTTTCGAAAATTTACAATGTTGTAATGTATATCGGTCCGTAGACACATGTCCCCCCGTGAAACAACAAATCCTTTGGAAAATAATGCTAAATAACAACATATTAAACCCTTCAAAAGGAATTTCTGTTTCGCTGGGGGGGGGGGGGGGGGGAGGGGGGAGTTAAGATGTTTAAAAAGACATTTCCGTTTTCCGTTATTTTCTATTATGAAATAAGCTTTTTTAACCCAAAAGACAAAGTTATCTCTCTTTTTTTGATTAAATCATTAATATTATGCGACGGCGCGCACTTTGAACATGCACAAAGTACGCGCCGTGGCTAGGCGTTCTGATAAACACGCCGTAGAAGCGTAGTGAGATCGCCGTGACAGCGCCGTAAGATCTCCAACATCGTTCATTGCGCTCTCGTGTCGTTTCTTCTGCGTTTATACAGCGCTTCCACGGCGTTTCTAGTGCGTTGTCATCAAGACCACGAAAACTCGAATAGTGGCTGTTGTACAATAGCAAGCGATGTAATAATTATCAAACTGGATGTAGATGACTATGTAAAAAGTAGCATTTGCTAATATTCCAAGACCTATCAATGGACATAGATGTTTTCACATCTTTTCTATGTTTTTTAACAACTAATAACGGATCTTTTTTGTAGACCTGACTACTAAGAGTTTAATCCTAGTCCTTCACAAATTGTTTAGAAGTAACTATGTTTCAATTACAATGTTCCTTTTCATAAAATCGAAACATTTTTTAATCATTTGTTTACTAGTTGTGAATTCTTGTTTGTTTCCCATACAATTGTAAAAATTAATATTAACCTACCAAGAAGTAAAGAACGTCTTGTGCACGCAGTCAGCGCGTAGAGCACGCCGTGGACGCGCGGTAAAATCTCCTAGCACGCCAAGAGCGCGCGGCGGAGGCTCAGCGAGAGCTCAGTTAATCGCCAAGTAGAACTCCGTGGAAACGCAGTTACACGCGTTGGGAGCTCCGTCAGAACGCCTCGGTCGCCGTCAGGACGCCGTGACGACTCCACTTGTAAAATTGTCAAATATAGCTGTACATGTTTTCTTAATTTTCATTGCGATCCTACGGCGATTCCATGAATTTTACAACGCCGTGAACACGCCGCGGGGACGCAGCTTGGTGTGACAGGGCCTTTAGATATTTAATCCCGAAATCGAATTCCAAAACTCGTATTTCAAATTTCGAATTTCGAAGGAGCCTTGTGGGCTTTCGTAATAATACGTACTGATGCAGGCGAATGATTTTAAACATCGAGATATAATATTCTAGAGAGGAAATTGTTCTTTAACTTTATTTTCTAACTAAAAGCATGCCTCTTTTTTTTTTTTTTTAGATTTTTCCAACCAGGAGAACCTTGTATGGCTAAAGCGTTAAGGTGAGTAGTAACGGATCACATTAAGGGGGGACAGGACACATATCACATGACTATCACTGCAATGCTGCTTTGATGTGCTAACTCTATTATGACGTCATAACTGATTTGATTGTATGATGCTATGATGTCATTTATTCATTATGATGTCATACAAGATTTGATAGATCTTTTTCCCGTACTTAATGGCTCTAAAATAGTCATTGTCACAACATGAGCTGGTGGAAATTTAACATTTATAATTTTAGAAATGTAAATGTTCAAAATCATAAGCGGTTAATATAATTAGATATAAATATTCTGATAATGATATGTTCATGTTAATGGAAAAATCTAAAAAATGCATTATTTTTTTGATGGTTCAATACAGAATTTGTCACAAAAGGTCATAATTCCAGAATAAGGGGTAGGGGTGATTCCTATTGTAGTATCTCTCTTAAATGTCAAGAAAATTGCCATGACAATTTTTACGTTATAAAGCACATGCTAAGGTTGATATATGAATTTTTTTTTTAAAACTTCATCAACAATTTTTTACGTGCCATCGCATTTTGTTCAAATTTAGAATCAAAACCTTAAAAATTTTAAGTGCTGACTTCAGCAATATATTGATAAACTTATGATATTGCTATGTAAAAAAGCCAATGTTGCAAACAATTTTGAAATTTGTTTTCATTCTCAAAGTTAATGAATATATAATAAATAAATTCCATCAAGAAAACAATTATTGCAGAAAATTGAAATTGTTAAACAAATTCATAATGCCAGAAAAGGGGGGTAATTCCTATCAAAATATCTCTCTTGCAAGGTAAGATAGTAGTATTGAAAATGATATATGTTGTAGTGTACATCGTAATGTTAATGTGTTAAAAAAGCAAAAATATTCATTGACAAACAGTTTTACACTGCTACCCCCTGTTCCCCCTTAAGTTCCCATTAAAACTAGATGCTGTCATTAGACAGTAATAACCGCACAAAGTGTTTGCCCCTAAATAACACTGTTATGTACCAGTTAAATTAAAAGTGAAGGCCACATGCAAGCTCCGGTAATACGTTTAAAAATTATAATTTTCAAAACTGAAGGATGAGATCCCTTCCCATATGATAATAAACATGAGCAGCACTTAATGTGCAATTTCGGGTTGAACTGTTTGCCGTGAATTTTTAGTTAATCAATTATCTTAACATTTCATGTCATAAAAAGTATAACGGTCTATATAATGATTACAAGCAAAATTAAAAATTAAATTATGCCCCCTCCCCGTGGCGGTTGCCTGTTTCAGATTTGCTTCTGTGTGCTTACATGAACATCATCGTGTGCACAAATTTAGAGAAGGGGTGGGAGTGAGGGGTCCAGCCCCCCCCCCCCCCCCCTAATGAAAATACATATATATCAATTGTAAAATTACCAAAAATACACCTTGAACCCCATGCAATGCTCTTACAGACATGTAAACAGTCTAACCCATTGCGCTTCAATGTTAGGTAACATTATTTGGAGGGTAAATATTTAATTAATAGTTAATATACTTTACTGTTTATCTCAATAGGAAGTGTATTATACAACACCATATGCAGGTGTCCTGCACCACCTCATAGCTGTCATTTACCTAATAAAATAGTGCAAGTGGATTTGAAGAATAGGTCATAAAAATACATGCATGTTACAAATAACTGATCTTTGTCTGAAGTTACGTACACAACACAGGTCTGCAGGTCTCATTAGCAGGTACTAGTTTTACCCAGCTCTTCGATTTGATACATGTCTGTGTTTTCCATATGCAGAAAAGGATTAGTTATAATCAGCTAAAGGAATTCGTTATTGTGTTTTAATTGGATTATCATTATGATGTTGACCAATATAGGTACATGTAAGCATAATACATGTAGTAGCAGTAGCACGATATAATGAGATGCCAGCATACATAAGTTCTACTTTCACTTTCTAAATGTGAGCTCCCTTTGACAGCATACTGTATCATCATCTTTTAATATAAACGTATCAACATTACCTATCCTATCGCATTTGCAAAGTTTCTGTCGTTTTAGTTGCAAAAGTTATTTTTTTTCATTTGTCAGACTTGCACTATAGGGTTGACCCCATATTGACCCTGTATCATAAAACACTTTCTTAATAAATTTGTGTATTACATGTAAGTAAGTGTACAAGACATTTATCATTTTTATATGAGTATAATAGGAAGGAAGGAGTATTTCTTTCTTAATGTATAATAATGCATCAAATACAATATGTACAATGTAGGTCATGACCTTATGGGACTATAGCTGTTCTGACCCCACACAACAGGAAAATACAAAATATCTTCTAATGTCATTATGATGCATAAAATGGTGTAAAGTACAATAATGACCCCCAGGTGTTGTCCCCACCCCCCCCCCCCCTTTATAAAATAGGAATTGACGATACATTGTATATTTTGTTAACTTCTGAGATCTAACCACAAATTTCTTTAAACAGTCAGTAACAAACCTAATAAGTGTTTTGTTTTGTCGAGGACCTAAAGTTTGATATGTAAACAAACGTTTGTGTAGAAAACCAGTTCAAATAACGTTACGTCCGCCATGTTGCGCTATAAATTTTGACGCTTGCCTTTTAAAGAAATTTGTAAGGCAGCCACGTGACGCGTTTCATCCAATGACGTCGCGACATTCTAGTCCGAGACAAAACAAAATTTATTCTTGCTCTTTGTGTCATTGCGCGTAAAATTGTATATAGATTATGCCCCCTTGGAGACACCCTGACTCTCTAGAACTAAAAATAATAAAGTATTTTATCTTGTTCATATGTTACAGTAGTTTTTTATCCATGTGGGTAATTCATAGCCTAATGATGTCACTGCTTTGTTTAGCAGACTTTACAATTGCCCCAAATAGGCGAATACACATGCATATATATCATTTTGTTTATAATCTTAAAAATTGAATTAAGCAATTTCCAAAATGTTAATGTGCATTAGGAGAGAAAAAGCAATCAAGAAATGATTTAATTTAAAAATTTGCTACTGCACACATGTAAGAATGTATTAAGAAGACTGAATCTTAAGAACCAGGTTAGATTGGGGGGGGGGGGGTGAATGTCTAGTATAAACATTTATAATTTGAATCATTTATTGTTATTAATTTTAACTTGTCAATGAATACTAGTTATTGATCCCGAGGTAGAGATATGACCTCTGATCATATCTCAATAGATCATTTGTCAATTATGCAAGGTGTAATGTAATTTTTTTTAAGAATAACATTTTTTACTAGTTTATAAAAGTGTTTAGACACCCAAATTATATTTTGATTTTAATATATCATTCGACAATTAAGGGGTGGGGGAGAACAGTTTATATTTTAGTTGTTTGGGGGTGGGGGTTTCAAGTCATATATTTGACAATTTTTTAATGTAATCTAAAATAAGACTAAGCCATACTACAACCATGAACATGAAAAGTATAGAACAAAACACAAACTAATACATGTATTTATACATAGGAAGTATTAAAACACATAGATGATTGGTCTATATCTCGGTTCTTAAATTTAATCATATATCATGTACATATTATATTATTGTTACTTTGTTCAAGGCATTTCAGATGGTATGTAGGTCATGATTCCAAGTGCTCTTCCCGAAATTATCAAATATCATAAAAACCATTGAGATCCCCTACCTTAATCCAAAGATATTATTCCTACTTAGGTCATGGCGCATCAGATCATTATGGCATGTAAGTCATGGCCCTAAGGGGTCATCCTGACCCCCTTAGAATCAGAAATTGTCAATTATCTTTAAATTATTGATGTTTGATGATCATATCTCTATTTAATCTTTATTGTTAAGTCTCACGAATGAAATTTGGAGACTTATTGTTTTTGTATGGTTCTTAATACATGTATTATTATTCTTCGTCTTCTTCTTTTTCTTTTTTCCCGCTCTGAACTTGTTTCTTAGAGATGGCTGAACAGAATTGTACAAAACTCTATGATATGATAGGCCTGCATATCTAGTTGTGCACCCTGGTTTGATTTTTCTCATTTTGGGTTAACAAACCACTTTTCGGGGGGGGGGGGGTGTCAAAAGGGTATGGGGTCTAACAGTGAACCTTGTAGGAAGAACCGTAGACTCTAATGTAAATGGTAACTTGAAAACGGACAAAGATAATAATATAGGGTTTTCATAATCAAATATTGACTGTTACTTGCAATATATAAGGTTTATTAGATCTGACCCCTAGGGTCATCCCCACCCCCGAGGAATTTGAAATTACCATTTATTTCAGAAACTGTTATAATCATGACCCCTAAACCATATATATTCATGTTTCTGATTTTAAGGGGCATCAAATGTTATGTAGGTCATGGGCCCTGTGGGTGGTCCTGACCCCCTCAAACAGCAAGTCCCTTAATATCTTCAAAACAGTTGAGATCCCCACCCTTAAACCATATATATTCTTGTTCCTTGTGTCAAGGGGCATCAAACAGTATGTAGGTCATGGGCCCCGGGGGTGGTCATGACCCCCCTCGAACAGGAAGTGCACAAATATCTCAAAAACGGTTGATATCCCTACCCCTTAACCATATATATTCTTGATCCTTAAAGGGCATCAATAGGTATGTAGGTAATGGGCCTCAGGGTTAAATATAATTTTTCAAAAAACCGTAATGCACATCTATGGAACAGTTCCTATTATATCCCAAGATGTGATGTGTCTATCCATTAAATCATAAAAGGAGTTCTAGGATCTATGTTTTTTTGAAGTGATAAACGTCAATTTTCTTCTACTTTTTGACTCCCTGGATGAAATTTAAATTTTTAAAACCTTACTGCAAATCTATAGAACAGTTCCTATCATATTACAAGATATGATGTGTCTATTCATTAAATCATAAGAGGAGCTCTTAGATCTATGTTTTTTAAAGTATTAAACGCCAATTTTCTGATACTTTTGACTCCCTGGATGAAATTTAAATTTTCAAAACCTTATTGCACATCTATAGGACAGCCCAAATTATATCCCAAGAAATGACGTAGCTACCCCAAAAGTTGTAAGAGGAGTTCTGGGAACCATACTGTTTTTTCGTCATTTTTTGTTGCCCACTGATCCCCTTAATAAAAAAAAATTCTGGAACCTGATCATACCTCAATATGACACCCCAATCATATTCTAGAAGATCATTTGGCTACTGCCAAAAAAAATCACGTTTTAGAAACCAGTTTTTTGTAAAAAAAAAACCAAAAAAAAAACCACCAAAAAACACTTCATTTTTCAGCCATTAAATGGCCTCCAGGACAAAATTGAAAATTCCCAAACCTTATTGTGCATCTATAGGATACCCTAAAACATATTCGAAAATATGATTTGTCTACTGATGAAAATGTAGGAGGAGTTCGAGGAAAAAGTTTTTTTGTGAAAAAAACGTCATTTTTTACCAATTATTTGACCCCCCAGGACTAACAGAGAATTTTTGAAACCTTTCTACAAAACAACATGATACCCCAAATCAAACTCCAAGAGTTCAGTTTGCTGGTTTATAAGATGTAAGAGCAGTTTGAGAAAGTTAAACGTGACAGACGGACGGACGGACGGACGGAACAGGGTAACAACAATATACCCGAACTCTCTTTAGAAAGTGCGGGTATAAAAATGACATTTTACGATTTAAGTTTTCATTGATATTTTCATTTGTAATACGGTTTTGTTCCTCAGCCTGGAACTCATGAAAAATATTATTTCTATGTTGTATGATCAGGCAATATACACTGAAAACAATATTGGAGCAAGAATTTTATTGGATGTTTTTGTTTTACCATGTACACCAACTTACTAAACTTTAACAGATTTTGTGTGATTTTTTCTAGGAGTGTGAACTGAGCTCTTATTCGGTATACTGTGAAAACCTAAACAATCGTGTTTCTGATTTTGATGTATTCCCCCTCTCTATTTAGAGGTTTTTAGGTATGTCATTTTGCAGATTAACATTATCTCATAAACAATGTAACTGTGTTTCATCACTAAATTTAAATGTACCCACTAATTTCATATCACAAATGAGCGTTCGGAAATTGTACTTTGATAACACAATTTTCTGCTGGTATTAAGCTAAATATTTAGTTATTTCGTTGAATTCAATGTATGTACTTACTATACTTAAAACCTTATCATTCCTTTTTATATATACACATATGGGATTACAAAGGTATAAAATTGTTTGAAATTTAATCATTGGAGATTATTAAAAGGATTAATTAGATTTAACTTACGTTTTATACGAATAAACCCGCTATTCTATCAAATCATGATATATTTCCCGTGCTATCTGCCAATGGTGATAAGTCATTGAAACTATTCACCGGCGGCATTCGATTTTCCTCCATTTTAAACTCGGAAAACCTCTGACGTAATCCAACCGCTACACTTTTTAAAATTCAAAGTCTGATAACTCTAATTTGTTTATCATCAAGATAGTCTGCATCACCGACAAAAAAAGTTTTCTTCGGCATAATATAGTTCCTATTTACTGACTATTCGGACGATACCAAATTGTCCCAAAAGACAGCAATTATCTCCCTCGGTTTCACCTCGTGAAATAGTTGCGGTCTCGTGAAATAGAACTATCGTCCTCATAGATAGTAAATATGTATTTACTATATTAACTCTTTAAATGCTTTCATCAAACATCGATATATTTTATGGTTTTTTAAAAAGAAAAACCATTAATAAATTCAACATCCGTGAATAGATCTATTTGGTTAAACCATGTTTTGTTCTTATTTAAAATAAAAATTATTTTCCCTACAAATCTCGTTAAAACGCTCAACTTCAATTCAATTCTTGTAAATATTCCACTGTATGTACTTCAGTCTTAAGTTTCACTGAAAGGTATACATGTATATCGCTTAGGAATATTGTATTGATATCATTTTCAGTGCATAAATTGATAGACTGGTTTAAATGGCATAAGAGTTTAAAGGAAACAATATATTCATTTTCTTCACAAAATGAATCAGAAAAAAGATTACAAACTTTACATGATACACGTATGTTACCAATGGAATTAAATCAATGAAATTCCTTTGTATCTTAGACTTAAAACACGATGAAAAAACCAATTCCACGTAAATATTAATAATAATTTAATCAATACCTATTGTAGGCTAATTTATCGGGAAGGGCACGTTTAAGGGATAATGCATTTAATTATTATTGCAAGAGTAATATTAATATTGATGTAAAATAAAGAAAAAAAACTCATTGCCACGTTGCTTCATTTGGATCAATAAAGATATCACACTAAATCATTCAGACACATCGATTTCGGTATTTCTAAAGCAAACCTTAATAGACTTTGATTGCATTAAATCGCGGTTTCTGTTGTTTTCAGATACGAAAATCAGAAATTAATAATACAGTATTTGCGGAAGTACACTTAAATAAATTGTTACTGTGTTTTTTTTTTCTGATATTGCTTTCAAAACTATTAATACTTTTTAAAAAAATAATTTAGATAATGAAGCGTTTTTAATTTTCTTAACTTGAATAAGTAATTCAAACATTGTTCTTTAAAACTGTTTAAGAAAATTAGTACTAGATTTAATGGTAGACATTGGTAAAAAGGCTACGTCCGGTCAAATCATAGTGATTATTATGGATGTTTATTTTAGGGAACGTTATGGAGCAGGGGTCTGTTTATGACGAAAAATTGCCCAAAAGAAAGCGAAAAGGTTTGTATCAAAGTCTAATATAAAATCAAATAGAATTTTAAAGCGCAAAAATACAGAAACACACACACACACACCACACACACACACACACACACATACGCATAAGAACCTTCAAGTTGGGTCCTCTAACGTAACACAGGCGAATGGGAACCCCCTTTTCTAGCTGGTATTTTGCAATGGTTTTTCTGCTACGTATTTATTTTACTATTACTATTGACATGTGCTATTTGAAATTTTGATTTCACAAGTATTTAATAATAAGACAAAACACCTGCAAGTGAGGATTTCCGGTTCAGATACACCCTGCCTACTAAAGACCACAAGATACACAAGATCAATTGAGGACACCTTATACATAGTGGTAACTGAGAACATTACAGGAACGAGACTTTCTGTGGAGTTATTTGGCCTTTTATTATTTGTACTTTTAATATTGGCCATGTCTTATAAATGAGACAAAGTGCGAGCAACGTATCTGTCTTTGAGCAAAATAAACAAACAAATAAAAATTAAATGCGTTGCTTTCCGTGAAATGCTAACACTTTTAAATAAAACCAATGGTTTTACATACAGGTAGTGTATGTCAATGAAATGACTTAAGTTTTCTCGGTTTGACCTCTATTATAGGTAATCATAGTCAAAATGCATAATTTTGATCTGTCATGATATCCGAGTTTTAAATATTCTATGAAAAATAAAAGTAAAAACAATAGAATTTTACTGGCCTTCCAATCTTTTTACTTATCAACGCAAATTTTAAAAACATTATATATATGTATATTTTGACAGAACTATTGATAATTATTCTTGATAAAATCATTTCTTTCTAAATAATGATATGTAAACACCTATGTCATTTACTAAGATTGCATTGGATCATGTTTGTCGTCTAAATAGGACTTTATTCGTACGCACAAACTGCAATCTATCAACGTTGTTTTACAATAATGTAAAATAATACTTTCATCAGTTATTGTAATAAAAACAAAATAATATATAGACAGTTGATTAATACAGTGCAAGAAAAGTAACAAATACGCCGTAAATCATCTACTAATGAGTACTGTAGTTACATAGTCAAACTAATACACATCAAATGAGGACTTTGATACACACTGTCAACATAGGTCATATTGATATACATACCGTCAAATGGGGACTTTAATATACACACTGTCAACCGAGGTCATATTGATACACATACCGTCAAATGGGGACTTTGATATACACACCGTCAACAGAGGTGATTTGATACACATACCTTCAAATGGAGACTTTGATATACACACCGTCAAATGAGGACTTTGTTATACACACTGTCAACCGAGATCATATTGATACACACACCGTCAAATGGGGACTTTGATATACACACTGTCAACAGAGGTCAAATTGATACACACACCGTCAAATGGGGACTAAAACAAACGAATGCTGAACGAATGAAGAACGAACAGACTGTGAACGGTATATGAATGCTAAACGGAATTTGGTGAGCGCTTAGTGAACAATGATTATACGGAGCGCGCGAACGAAGGACGGAATCTAGCGCTAGGGACGGTGAACGTACGATAAACGCTAGATGAACGATTGATTTGGAATACATCGGGCGTTTTAATTGATTGTACATATGTTATAATTATGAAAAGATAGATAAATCGCATTTAAGAGGGCTGGATGGTAGTGGCCATTTTTAGACTTTATTAATCTTCTAGGAAGAAGAGCTATGTATAAAGATATAGAAAAATATTAAAATTTTAAAGCTAAAATATATGGATTTTTTTTTACTAAATGATAGTTTACAATAGAACAAATCATATCTAAAAACTAAAGGAAGATCTGACCACCCAGCCTCTACTGAAATCATATGCAAGCGTATTAGCCAGTCAACAAACGGAAACCCTCACTCCATCCTCACCATTCAGAGTAGACACAAATAGTGCACCTCAGACAACATCAAGTCCAACCTCGTTTAACCAAAGCAATCTACCGAGTACCCTCCACATTTGCCCAATGGTGACGATAAATTAAATCGTATTAAAACTGCCGAAATGCGCAAAAATCCCAAAATCCCCACGAGTAAAAGTAAACCATGCACTGATCACGGAAATCAGTTAAAGCATCCACCCAAAACTGAAAAACTCGGTACCCGAAAAACACAAACACAGCCACAGCAGTGCTCTGTCAGCTGATGTTAGCCTGCATTCCGTTCATCCTAATGATAGTGTTCAATCTAGCAATAAAAACGACATATTTAAAGGAGTCAACTACAATTAAACGAAATGCGAGGTTACGCACATGATTCTATTCAAACCCCGATCTACCCGATCACAGCTGACCGCTAAGATCAACGTTCTACTTGGCCAGGCAGACAGAATAGAGACCTTTGGCCTTCGGGGGTAAGGTGTCGCAAGTGGCTCAGTAACCGAGACTGGGAAGCCCGTTGGAACGCGCGCCATTGTGATGATGACGAGTCAAACTCTCGGAGTAAAAACCGACGTGAAATGCGCGACCGTGATTGGTCCGCCAGTCGTTACGGAAAAAACGATTATCGAGACTAACTGTTATAAAACAATCTCCTTAGACATTGTTATATTACAACTATGGGTAGATATTTAGTAACACTTGTGTTTCCTGCATTACTTCTTTGCCTGTATAGTGTATCCTCTCATACTATGCGCATTATGTCTTGGAATGTAAGGGGCGCTATGTCGTCTACAATATGTCAAATCTCTTAGATGACACACAATGTGATGTTGCTATTGTAACAGAACATAAGTTGAAAGACATTCAAAATGTCAAAATGTATTTAGATTCAATACACAAAAACTATTTTAGTATTGTAAAAGTGGATAACAATACTGATAGCACTGCTAACAACGTTTGTTTCATTGGTAAGGAAGGTGTTGCATTTTTGATTTAAAAAAACCCAATCTCATGTATTCAGTCAAAGAAATACCTTGTCTTGAATCAAATCGTGTCATTGGTGTCGAGGTTGAAATCTCCGGTGGTAATTTGTATATTTTTGGTGTATATATGCCTGCTGACAACAATATTGATGCTTTATATATGTATAAGCTGAATACTGTAGAATCATGGTATAATTACTATAGTACATATGGTGATGTACTAATAGCTGGTGACTTAAATAGTAGTTGTATTAGCAGAAACCATACAAACGCTATGAAAGATAAAGGCATTGACGGCCTTTATCACAAGATGTTGTATTTGTATGCCTAGTGTAGATTTTAACATCCAAGGTGAAAAACATACTTTTATTCCCAAATGTACAATGCTAGATTATATCTTGTTTAGCAAAATTTTTGTAAGTAATCTTATTAGGTACAGAATTTTCGAAGAGGGTCTGATACCAATTACATCAGATCACTTGCCAGTGCTTGCTGAATTTAGATTCTCATGTACACATCAGTTTTTGAACCGCTCGAACGCAAAATTCCCAGCTTGGCACAAAGCTTCTGCAGACGCTATTGTAGCCTACAGGACAAGTACGCACCACGTGTTAGAGAAATTACTGTCCCGTCAAGTACACACACTGGCCGACATGAACACTTTGTAGACGATCTCGTCTCAACACTTACAAAGTCAGCCACACATAACATTCCGCATTCTGGCTACAATCCCCATACCCGTCCTGGTTGGACAAAAGATGTAAAGCATCTCCACACTAAAGAGCGAGAAATGCGCCGGATTTAGCTGGCGGAAGGTAGACCAAGGGGCATGATATTCGAATTCTACCGGAACTACAAGCGCGCATAAGAGACACTTTAGAGTTGCGTTAGACAACGAATTTAACAACTATATGAAATCCGTATACCATGACCTTGACACACGCAGCCGAATGTGATATTAGGCTTTTCTGGAAGTTAGTAAAACGACAGAAGAATAGAACCTCTCGCACCTATCCGGAAATTCGCGACGACAATGGAAATATCTACAACAACCCTTCGGGAGTTGCAGAAGCATTCGCTTTATACTTCAAAAATATATATTCTCTTTCGGACCACGATTCGTTTGATGACGCATTTCGGTGTCGCGTTGAAACTAAATTCTCATAAATCGAAAAAGACTGCTCTGAGCTGAAAGGAGAACTTCCAGGCGGACCATTAACAACCGACGAACTGCTACCAATCATCCGGAACCTCAACCGAATGAAAGCACCTGGCCTAAACAAGATCACGTACGAACATATCATCTTCGGTGGAGAATTAGCAACCCAGGTCGTTGTCAAACTATTTAACGAAATCGTCATCCAAGGTAGTGAGACCCAGGGAAAAAGTATAAGTCGATCGGTATTCGTTTTACAAGATTTATTAAAACTCCGCAAACTTATTACACTATTCCGCGAGGTCGGGAGTCGGTGGCACGAGCGCCTTGACTGCATACCTGTTAACCCTCCCGCATTGCGCGGGAGACTCCCGCAAAACGGCCTAAAAATCTAAGATCTCCCGCATCCAACCTATCTCCCGCGCGGGAGACAAATTTCTCCCGCAATCGTATTTGTCTTCCCCGTAGTACCCCCCCCCCCCTCCTAATTCTGAATCTTTACATGCAAATTTCAACAACGAAAGCGGGTTTTTCTCTGATTTTGAGCTAAAAAAGCTGCTGTGTAGCTTGAATATCAAAATCCATCCAAGTACTGTCTACCGTGATCATAGTATGACATGTTATAGTCCAGTTTACTTTTTACGATTACTTCCGGTTTTGACATAAATCAGTTACGTATTTAGTTATGCATAGGCCTTATAAAAAAATAAGTGAAAGCTTAAAACATCTTGATTTTACTCTGTAACACCAAAGAAAACAATACACAGCCAGTGGTGTCACTTAACAGGTGCACAGGTGAAGCACCCAAGCCACGTGCAGTAAGTCGTGACTAATTCTGTCTGGCCAGCACGGTCGGTAAAAACCAAAGTGAGTTTGGAACACTGAGTGTTTACACAAGCTACCGATAAAGGTGAAGCTCGAGGAAAAAGTGTAAAAGCATTTCACAAGAGTTTTTAAAGTTAATAGTACCGGTACTATGAATTACAGGGATGCTATAGACATTACAACAGAGATCATTTTTAAATAATACTGGAGAAATGCATGTTGTTTTGTGAATTAAAAATCTTTCCTATATATAAGGCAAAAAATAATTTTAATGAATATTATTTACTGGTATTTTCCTAACTGGGTTTCACTGCATATTCAAAATACGCAAAATAAATTTTCTGTGTTTACCCTACCGGTAGATGTCAGCTTACAGTGATGGTTCAATACTCAACAATAAGACTTAATATAAAAAGTGGCACTATTGACTTCTTGTATTGTACCATGCGAACAAATTAATAGTTTTCTGAACACAACACAAGTTGTAATTGCACACTGGTAGTCTAAGAAATAATAAAATTTAAAATGATTGCAAATGCATTATTTAAATGGTAAAATAAGGTATCTAACAGTAATTTTAATATATATTTGCATTTCACGTGAAAAAACGTCGTTTACGCAAAATCTCCCCCTTAGCCAAGTTGGTAAGGGGGAGATTCTCCCACATAGCAGCTTTGAAAGGTTAACAGGTATGTGACTGTCGCTCTCCAACTGCCGAATAATTGAACATGGCAACCAATTACATATAGATAACAAAACATTTTTAACAAAAGATAATAATAGAAAAGTAAATATAGAGCGTTACTTCAATTAACGGATTACTAAGATAAACTGTGAGTAAATTAAGGGTGTCCGGATCAAAGTCACTCAACGCCAGTGACAGGGGAAAAGGTGTCATGTCCAACGGGAACATTTCACACGGTGATAGTAGAATCCCTTTTTCTTGGAAGAAGGGCTTTATAGTCCCCTTATTCAAAGGAGGAGACAAACCAAAAACTTCATGTAATAGTTACAGACCGGTCGCTTTATTATCGTGTTTCCTCAAAATATTCGAAAGTGTTCTCAACAACAGTATAAAACAACATATTATTGACTCCAGTCTGTTTCCTTGTACGCAACAACAGGGATTCCAGGGAAAACTCGGCTGCTTAACAGCCTCCTTTAATTTACATGAAACTATTTATCATAACCTGGAACAAGGAAATAGTGTGTATGTCATCTTTCTGGACAGTACCAAAGCTTTCGATACTGTGTGGAGGCATGGGCTCCTAGTTAAGCTCTTTAACATGGGTATAAAGGGACAATTGTGGTCTATTCTACATGACTGTAATATGGACACTTGTAAATCAAACACAGTCTATATGGTTTCCAGTGCAACAAGGTGTTAGATAAGGGGGTGTTTTGTCGACCTTTTTCTATCTAGTATACATTAACGACTTGATTTTAGCTCTTGAGCAGTCATCTAAGAACACAGGGATACCTAATATTACAAGTAACTGTCCTTAATTAGCTGATGACATCTCGTGCATTGGTTTAACGCCACGATCACTACAGAACATGCTTAATATCGCTTATGAATACTGTACAAAGTGGCTGTAAGTACATAGTCAAACTAATACACATCAAATGCATATGAGAACTTTGATAGACACTGTCAACAGAGGTCATATTGATATACATACCGTCAAATGGGGACTTTGATATACACACCGTCAAATGAGGACTTTGATATACACACTGTCAACCAGGGATGGGGTAATTGAAAAAAGTATTTGTAATTGAGTGTAATTAATTACATTTTTCAAAGTAATTGAAAGTAATTTGTAATTGAGTCTGTCTTCAATCACAAGTAATTGAATGTATTTAAATACATTCCAAAAATATTGTGTATTTTCAATTACTTTTCAATTACATTTCAATTACTTTTTTTCCAAGTTTAAAATATAAAAAAAGTGTCTTATAATGATAAATAGATTTTATACATGTTTGGCATGGACTTTTGTTTATACAATAATTAAATGTCCCATAATGTTTCATATGTTTATACAGCATAACACACTGCCCAGGGCAATAGGAACAGATCTAACTTCGTGGAGGTGTGAACTCCTCTAATACCCAAGAATCCCCATCGATTTTAGACCTAAGGGTGTCAAAATATCTCATTCTTGTGAATTATAGCAATTATTATTTATATACTGATATGCTGTACTGTCGAAAGTTGTACTTTCTGAAAAAAACATAGTTTTAATATGTGATTAAAAATTAATTCACTATAGAGAAAATATTTTTCAGAACCAAAAATGAACTCAATGGTACTTAATGAATTTAATGTAAAAGAATTTTTTTCTAGAAATTTTCAAGAAATCTGATGTGAACTGAACTATACAACCTTTAAAAACATAACCGTACATAAAGCTCTGTATATCTTAATGCTGTTAATATATGTATAAGTTCTCAAGATTTAAAGAAATAAAACTAAAGTATTTGAAATGTAATTAATTACATTTATCAAAGTAATTGAGAGTAATTAATTACATTTTAAAAAATCAATGTAATTGTAATTGCAAGTAACTGATAAAATTGTCAATGTATTTGAAAGTAATTAAATACTTTTCAAAGTAATTGACCCCAACTCTGCTGTCAACCGAGATCATATTGATACACACACCGTCAAATGGGGACTTTGATATACACACTGTCAACAGAGGTCAAATTGATACACACACCGTCGAATGGGGACTAGAATTAACGAATGCTTAACGAACGGAGAACGAACAGACTGTGAACGATATCTGAACGCTAAACGGAATTTGGTGAGCGTTTAGTGAACAATGATTATACAGAGCGCGCGAACGAAGGACAGACTCTAGCGCTAAGGACGGTGAACGTACGATAAACGCTATATGAACGATTGATTTGGAATACATCGGGCGTTTTAATTGATTGTACATATGTTATAATTATGAAAAGATAGATACATCGCATTTAAGAGGGCTAGATGGTAGTGGCCATTTTTAGACTTTATTAATCTTCTAGGAAGAAGAGCTATGTATAAAGATATAGAAAAATATTAAAATTTCAAAGCTAAAATATATGGATTTTTTTTTTTAACTAAATGATAGTTTACAACAAAACAAATCATATCTAAAAACTAAAGGAAGATCTGACCACATACCCTCCTTGATAAGACGTACAAGAACACTTCTATGTAAATATATCGTTGAAATATAGGACTGGCATTGGTCTCAGTCTTTACAAAAAGCATGTCAGTTTCCGTTCCGGTCAATGACTTCAAGCCACTTGTTATTTGTTTCTCATGCATTGCTTTGGTTCTGTAGTCAATACACGTAACGTGTAAAGATAGAATAAACTATTTCACAGTCCTTGTCTGAGCAACATGATATGTGGACGCAATGTTAGTTCCTATCATTAAATAAATCATCTTGTATTTCTCAGTTCACTTTTAACAATGCAATTACTTCAAATGCTTGTACTTTCAACCCATTTCTTTGGATAATTAGAGCCATTGGAGTAAATTATACATATTATGAAATGAAATTTAAGAAATAAAATGTCGTTACTGAAATGTAGCCCCACAGCTGAAAACCCTGATCAAGGTATATGGTATTGTCTTATAAAGAAATAGCTGCATCTTCTATGCAGCATCTTCCTCAAGTATTATTTCCAAGTAATGTTCTTAAAAGACAAATTCAAAAGTTTTGCTCGGCACGAGTTGTTGCATTAACATCTTTAGATGTAACTTAGTGTACCCCCTCCTTCCGGTTCGTTGGTTTGTGGCAACGCACTTTGAAAAAATTAAGCACAATGAATTTTTTTTTTCAAAGTGCATTAAATTTGGGACGAAATCAACGCACTTTGTTTTCAAACTGCGTTTTTAAGGCCATTTTTCATGCAAAAACCTTTGAAGGTCAATTTAAAAATTGCTAATATGGAAGTTTACGTTCAAAATACAAATTTGAAAAATTTAGAAATATGCACAGTAGATAATACCAAAGTAACATACATGAGAGAATCGACTTCTGATTATATGTGTATGTTGGTGGATAAATTGCAGACAGCGACATTTTCTACGTATTTTTGTCTCTCGTACTTCAAACAGCACGTGGTAATTTGTTGTGGAATGAACTGCTGATTTTGATTGACTGGAGTACGTGGACTCGCCTGTAACTAATTGATTGAATTTAAGCATTATCATTAAACGATTAATTTTATGTAAACTGAAATTTTATGAATTGTGATGAGATAGTGTAATTGATATTCATGTTCGTTTATGTTAAATTCCATGTACACCTTTCTCTCTTTCTTTATCTCTCTCCTGTCGTGGGACGGAACAATTTTTAAAAAGAAGCACATTTTTAGACTATACATTAAATATTAGAGAATATAAATTTAATACATGTATTGTACTTTAAATTCTTTATGAGAATTTTTTTTAAATCGGGCCTTGAATTATATCAAAGACAAGATCACGTAAAAAAAAAACCATTTTATTTACCGATATATGTTTGCGAGCTATTAAAAAATATCTTAAAACTGCATCGCATATTATTGTATATGAAAATGTACTTAAACATATATCATTCTTTAATATAAATTATAAAAATATTGTATATTTTTCAAGGCTTTTTTTTTTACGTGTTCTTTATTGCGTCATATTTATCAAAAATTAACAACACGCTGGGATCTTTGACATACTGGAAAACTTGATTCATTTTACATTCATTTGTATTGCAGATGATAATGTAAATAAAGCATTATGAAGATAAAAACAAAACAATGTAACTCGTCAATCGTGTAACGAATTCCCGGATACATGTGCATTTAGCGTATTTTGAAGGCAGGCTTTGATGTTATATGACATCGGCACAATTCGTAGTAGGTTTAAGTTTTTAGTTTTTACAATAGTTACTCCAGCTTCTGATGATCTCGCTGAATTAATTCAATTTGATTTCATCGCGTGCATACAACTGTTTTCATATCTTCTTTTTTTTCTGAGAACGATCTTTTCACTTTGGAGTTCCGAATTGAATGACAATAACTAATGAACTTTGAGTGAACGATTTGAGAACACAAGTTGAACGCACGGTGAGCGAATGGTTAACGCCTTATGAACGGTAAGCGCGAGCGCTTTGTGAACGGAGAGCGCACAGTTAGCGACGCTCGACTGAACGCACGGAAATCGAACGTAATTTTTTAGAGAATGTACCGTCAAAATGAAAACTCTTATATATGCACTCTCAAATGAGGTCAAATTGATACATATACCGTCAAATGAGGACTTTAATAAACGTACACACACTGCCAACTGAGAATCAGTTTGTCTCAAATTTAGTAACAATCGCTTCGTGAGTACATAACTGAAAAACACATTAAATTACGGTAAAAAATATACACACAGCTCAGGCACGTAGCATCGTTTTTGAAATTGTGTGGAGGGGGGGGGGGGAGCAGACTTCACAATTCACAAGCAAAAAAACCTAATTCGCCAATCGGGTCTGAAAGTTACACAAACTTGCATTATAGTGCTTATTTTGTTCATTTCCAAATGCATACCATTTTTTACAAAGTATGTGTGTGTGTGGGGGAGGGGGGGGGGGGGCAGATGCCTCCAAATTCAAATTTATATATTTCTTAAAAAATCTCTGATGCCCCTGCCCCCCCCCCCCCCCCCCGCTATATGCCTGCAGCTGATTATTATCACTTCAATTTCATCGGTACTTTTCGCACAACTTTGATAATTGCAACCAATCAGTGAATGATGCACGGATTTCACCAGTGATTAAGTTTATGGTCATGGGGCGGCTATTATAATCGTCGCAGCTGTCAAAATAGATTGTGTCGCTGTGCATTAATAGTGAAAACATTTATTTATTATTTTCACTTAAACAATATAATGCTGTCTTTGATGATTTACGCGGGAATGAAGGAAGCGACATTGGAGAAAAAATACATAACCAGCGTGGTTATATTTACATCTTTCTTTTAAGGTGGTAAGGAACACCTCCATATTGCGACGTGGTTCCTATCGAAATAAACAAAAAATTCAGTTTAATTCTATATAATTTTTCTTTCACAAGTATGTACCTAACAGCTAAGCGCAATCAATTAAAGCGTCGGTTCCGAATCTGTACGTCATGAGTTCGTATCCTTCGGGGCTTTTACAATTTTTACCTTTCCAAAAAAAATTTAATTAACGTATTGGCAAATATTGTAAAATTTAAAAATTCTAAACCGATGAAAGCATTTTGATTATAATGTACTTTTATTCACATTAATATCGCCAGGTGCCCCATACCACCTTAACTTAAACAATAAAATGCTTACTTTGGTGATTCATGCGGGTATGAATTTGCGATATTGCAAAGATGCGACCGCAAAGCTCGAGTATACAAGAAAGAGTGAAAGTCGAAGGCAGAAGAGCGATCCTCCTTCCTTTGGATTCATGTTGTTTTTTTTAATCTTATTCTTATTTTGAACTTAGTGTCTTATAAAAGAATTATTAAAGAAGACCATGCGGCTTAAATGTTATGCTGTATAATAACATAACAAAAATCATAGTTTTCTTACAATGTTTTTTCATACACGAATTTCTTTGCAAAGAATGAATCCTCTAAACACTGCGATCTTTTCCCTGTTTTAACAATATTTTTTACACATTTTTTTTTTGGTGGGGGGGGGGGGGGTTTCGAAATAGCAAGGTCGTGCTTCGGCTTACGCATGGAAAGAAATATAAACATTTAGTGAAATTCTGAATCATTGTGTATAACTTGATAAATGTTTTGTGTAAATTGATAAATATCAAGATAAATGCATCAAAATAATGTTCCTTAGTTATAAAAGTATCGAATAAGGATTAATACGAAGCTGGCATAGCATAGTTAATAAAGTAGCGCGAGACGTTATGTATGCGCAGATAGTTAAGTTTGCCGGATGCACTGTGATCGACCGAAGCCGATCACAAAAATTGTATACTTCAGTGCAAACTTAGCCGTTACGGCTATGTAGGTCATTGTATAATTTGAATAAAAAGGCGGGCGTCATTCAAGCGTGCGAATAGTATGCATGAGTATATTAGCGTGTGTTCGAGGTGTATATCATTTTTTTAAGTGATACCAAAGAAAGCAATCTAAAAACCACCTCACCTTTTTCTAGCTTGAAACCGACAAAGTATAATAGAAATTTAGATTTTGTTTTTACTGCTTGACTTACGAGATGTCTTTGAAATTATTTAATGGCAAATAATTCGTTGGATTAAAATGTACGCTTAAAATGCAAATCGAATATGTAAACAGAACGCCTGACAATGGATACAATATTTTCCATAATTTACAGAACCTTTTTTTCTTAAGAGATAATTAGATCTTATTATATTTCCGTGAATTTCTAGAATTTATTTTATTAAGCATATAATTTTGAAAAATCTGAGTGTTCCGACAAATATGCGGTTAAATTGAACTACGCTCTTTGTATTGGGAATAAATCGTTTTAAAAAATTGTAATTAAATATCAGTATTATCACTTCTAAAAAAAATCAGTGCAGGTACAGTCCAGAAAACTAACGGGCATGATTTGACTCTGAAGTACATTGCATGTCTCTGAATTTCTGTGTACAACAGTACTGATGCAACATGCGTACTTATGCAACATGCGCACAGCTCCTCACTAAGCGTGCTCAAGACTTGAACTGGCAGTACCAATATTTGATAGGGTCCTCCTTGTCCAATGCATCAAACTGCACCCACAAAAAGGATTTTGATGAGACATGATGTGATTTGATTTTCGATCACGATGTGGAATAGGTATGCTAAAAGCGTGATTGTGAATAGAGTTGAATCACGTGCACGTGATTGTTAATCATGAGGGCAAGACGGGTTGAAATTCGTAAACAAAGCACCTAATAGAGACACGCACACAAGATTTTGCACTTTTTAAACAAAAAACAAGTGAACGCACGGCTGTTTCAATTTATTCCATGGATGTGAATGATTAATGTTACTGCTTTCATTAACCATATTTACGAAAACTTGAAACATTAAAATAAATGCGCTCATATAGAAAACAGGCTCTCAAAATGAGCAATGAGAAATCGATGTAAACAACATACCCCTGCTATATTAATCAAGGCAATGTGTTATTACACTGCATGGAAGTAAGAATTTAAAAACCTCAATATGTAGAAAATCTTTAATTTCTTTTGCAAATTACGGGGGGGGGGGGGGGGGAAGTTGTTGACGTTTAGAAGATTTTTCTTATTATACATGTCATTTCATTACGCAAAGCTGAATCAAACCATGGCTTATCTTTTGGTCCTATAGTTAACTTATTTTTCCGGAATAGTTTTTCTATTGTGTGCTGGAAAAATACATGTACAACATGTACATGCATTTTAAGTACCGGTTTGATCGACAGCGCCGATTTAAACATGCGTAACTTTATGATCACTCATGGAGTCATGGGTGGAGCTCAAATTGATACACATATTGTCAAATGGGGACTTTAATATACTCACAGTCAAATAAGGTCAATTTGATACACACGCGGACAAATGAGGACTTCATTGCACATACGCACACAGGCAAAAAGAATTTTGCCTAAAAAGTGGTTACTTGTTCTTTACCCAGCCGAGCTGTGACCATGCACATTAAAATGTGGTTATAATACTGTTACAATTTTTAATCCACTGAAGAGCCTAGAGGTTTGCAATTGAATTTATAGAAGTAAATCAAAAAAGAAATTTAAAAATTGCATTTTGTGATTAAACCAATGGGCATCTGCACTATCTTGTAAGCCCAAGTACTTTTTTTCATAATACATGTACATGTATGTAAATATATATATTTTCATAAAAGATTTCCTTTAACTTAGATTAAAACGTGGGGCAAAACTTACGAGACTAGAGTCTGTAATAGGTCGTCATCTGCCTATAAACAATAACAATTTTATTACGTAATCTATAAATTTCTTGTAATTTACGCATTGATATATAGTTGATCGCATGACAGTTTCATGTTAAATTAGCGATACTTTGAGCAAGCTCACAAATGATAACCCCCGCTATGAATTTTTTTTTGCTGTTCTACACAGAAATATAAAAGGCCGCGCTTAACAAAAGAACTTTAAAAATATGACAAAATTAAAAATGCACATAATGCAAAATTTATTTAGTATTTTAAGTTAATGCCAGAAAAAAATACCTAAAATATTGAAACTGTTTGACAGGAAGGTTAACGTAACAATTCCATTTGTTGAGATTCATTTTGTGAGACTTAACAGATTTACGACTTAGTCGCTAGTTCTGTAGTAAAACGCACCCCTGGGGTATAGTAACAAAAGCAGGACATTTTAGGCAATCATATAATCTTATGAAATAGTAACGGCAGTTTTAATATGGGAAGGAACTCGGTAAATATGATTTACCAAAGTTGGGGGGTATTAAAAGCCTAACGTAATGTAGAATTTACTCGTCTTGATCAAAAAGTTTTAATTAATGGATACACCATTTTCCTTCCAGTAACCTTGAACCTCAAATGACAAAATCTCAAGGTCATGACATATTTTCAGGTCACAGGCAATCCATGTGTCAAGTTTCAGCTTCTAATCATTATCCATTACAAAATATATGGCCTAGACATGAATTATGCAATTGTTTGGAGTGACCTTCAACTTGCACAAACGACCTTGGGTCAAGATCATGACACACCCTCAGGTCATACGCAATCTTTTTATGGAGTAGGAACTTCCCTTGTTTTTCCATAGGAAAGATAAAGAGCAGACACAAATTATACAATTTTCTTTCCAGTGATCTTGTACTTGCACAAATGACCTTGGGTCAAGATCACAACACACCCTCAGGTTGTAAGCAATCTTTGTGTGAAGTGGGAAATTGTAATGTGCCTCCATTAGAAAGATATGGACCGTACATGATTGCACAGACAGACGGACAGACAACGTGATTCCTATATCCCCAAAACTTTATTATACCTAAAAATTAATATAAATAAATGCATTTCTTTACTAGTTTTAAAAAGAATGACCTAAAAAGAAATCAAAAAGAAAATCACACTAAATGGCAAAATACAACTTTAATAACATTTCTTTTATCAACATGAGCTAATTGAACACTAAGCATAGCAAATTCATTCTTAATATAAAATAGATAACATTAACTGAATTCATTTACCGTAATTAACAATAGCTTAGCCAACTACGCTCTTGCTGTAGATCTTTATCATTCCAAATTCATCTTCATTTCAATTTCATATACATGCAAAACAGAGCATGAAATGGTTAAATCCTTAAGGATATAGTACATATAAGTAGTAAAGATTTCATATGGAAAGATCATTAAATACATGTATATGTAACAGCTAAGATCTGGCATTATTTTCATCAATTTTTTAGCATTCATGTCACTAGGCAGTCCAACATGATATACATGAGACACCAAGTCTGTCACTATAAAAAGGCTTTTATCAGGTTTATGTGTATCATGAAGGCTAACAGGAGCTTACAGCTTTATTTTACTTGTCATTAAAAATTTTTCATAAGACAACCACTATTACAATGAATATTCAAAATCATTATAAAGATACTAAAAATTACTTTTAAAGCAAAAGCAAGATCTCTCTCTCTCTCTCTCTCTCTCTCTCTCTCTCTCTCTCTCTCTCTCTCTCTCTCTCTCAAGAAAACTAACAAGTAAATCAATGCACATATACTACATTTCTGATCTGTCTCTAGTTCTGCATATTATAAAATTTCTTTGCATTATAGAAACAAGTTTACACTAAACACTTCATACATTTCATTTTTGAATCCTACTGTTTAAGTAGCTTCAAGTTTGTATTTCTAACAAAGTCTTTGACTTGTTTCCAGGTTCCATTTTTCAAACTCTCTTCTTTTTGAAGAGCCAGGTCACAGTCGTGTTTTTGGCAGGGTCCTTAGATTTAAAAACTGGCCCATTTGCCTCTTAACTGCTGCTTTCTCAGCTACTGTCCAAGGTTTTCTTTTTCCACTTATTCTTTTAAAACCTGGAAGTAACACAACAAATTACAACTTACAAGTTCAAATGCCTTAATCAAATAGCATATTGACATAAAATCCAGCTTTAAAAATACATAAACATTACTCTTGCGTGGCTATTTTGTATGGCAGAAGCTTATACTTTATTTTTTTGTTTACTTTCTGTTTTAATTCAAATACCTCTTTGCTTTTTTAGTTCTTTTCTTGGGGGATCTTCTTTATCTCCAGTTCCAAACACCATTTCTACACAATCATAAAACAAAATCACAAGAAACAGTAGCTGGTGATGTCTGGGGTCACTTTGGTGACTGCAGACCAGGATCCATTATTAGGGTCCCTCATTTCAATATAGTAAGCTGTTAGAGGAGATCTGCCATCATTCTTGCTGGGTTTCCAGGCTAACACCAAAGAGTTTTTCTGAATGTCTTAGAGTATGACTGGACCATCTGGTGGCAATGGTTTTTCTGAAAATGCACATAAAATACACTACAGAAAAAAACCAGAGTACTCAAAATACATGATGTGTATTGAAAACGTTTTCATGAAATGGCATTGTTACAGACTAAATAAACCCAGTGCTTTCGATGGCAGACCTAATCAAAGATCATGTAAATACAAAAATTTGGTTAGCCTCATTCATACACCAAGCTTTGTAAATACAGTGTATGAAGTGCTTAATCAGTGAGTTTTAGCTCAAGTTTACCTGGAGGTCTATTTGGAACAACAGACGTGTCCAGTTCACAGGTTTCTCCTTGTCCTTTCTGGTTCAGGACAGTTATAGAAAAGAAATACTCTTGGTCTTCATCAAGTTTGGGGACCTTGTAAGACGTCTCAATGGCCTTTAGAGTGGCCACCTCCTCCCAGTCACCATCAGAGTCTCTCTTCTGCTTCACCACATACCCTGTCACCTTGGAGCCTCCATCTGAAGACAGGGATTTCCAATCCAGTGTCACAAAATCGGGACCAAGTTTAGACATTTTGATTTGTCTTGGTGAAGATAGAACATCTAAAGAGAAACAAAGACATTTAACCAGTAATCATACATTATCTTACACACATAAGCATACATTTCAACATATGTAGGCTCTTACCTATCTTCCTCTTAAGTCTCACAGGTTCTTTGGTCTCTAGTGGTGAGACTTGTCCCTCCTCATTAACAGCAGACACCCTGAACAGATAGTCAATGAGGTCTTTGGGAGAGTATTTGGTGGTGTTGTCATCCATCTTGGCCACTTTGCTCCATCTTGCTCTGGTGCTAGGTCTGGACTCAATAACTAACCTGTGACTGAAGAACCATTATCTTTTGTTGTTGGCTTCCATTCTAAGTCAGCAGATGAAGCAGTGAGATTGGACACACTGAATGGTCCCTTAGGGGAAGATGGTTTGTCTGAAACAACAAGAAATCTGTGAGTCAATACTCACTAGTTATACCCCACCCTGATGTGAATATACAAAAAAAAAATAAAAGTTGTAATGTAACAGAAAGTGGATATTAGATGTGCTAAATAATGAATCCAATTAAATGGAATGCCTACCACTAAACAAAGAGTACGTGTGTTAAAATCTCTAGCAGCTGCGATGAGCAATTGCTGAGAAAACTGTAACGACAATTTATTTTGAATTCAAGTCTAAAAATACATTTGTCATTTCATAGGAAAGTGACATCGAATTTGTACAAAAATGAATCCCACCATATGTCATATGCCTATACAATGAGTGTGTTAAAATCTCAAGCAACTGTATAAATAATAGTTGCCAATTTAAGAAGAATGTGACAGAAATTTGTTACCAACATACAGACAGATGAACAAACAGACCAAGATGGATAAAACAGTATATCCCCCTCTCGTTTGGAGTAGGGGTAAAATAAAAATCTCACTGGTTAGAAAATAAATTTAAAAGTAAAACAATACGAAACAAGAGACCCGTGGGCCACATCGCTCACCTGAGGAACAATAGGTAAGATAAAATCAATTTAATGGAGTCATAATACAAACAATCTGGACAATGTACAATAATACATGTTGATCCTGTATAAATAAAATCCATTTTTCCCCCTGGATATTCTTATGTTTATAATCATTAGTCCCTTTTCTAACAGGATGATTTTATAGTCATATCACATGATGAGTATTGCAGTTCTCAAAAAGATCCTTAATAATTGTTTATATATGGGATATAAAGCTACATCAAACTCTGAACCTTCTTGTAAGACCGAAGAATTGTCCTTGAGCCAAAGTCTTAACAATTATAAAGAATCATCTGGCTGATTAGTAAGATTTTTAAAGATTTACTCTATATATTCCTATGTAAAACTTTAACATCCCCCCCCCCCAATGTGGCCCCACCCTACCCCCAGGGATCATGATTTTCACAACTTAGAATTTACACTACCTGAGGATGCTTTCACAACAATTTCACCTTTCCTGGCAGATTAGTTTCTGAGAAGAAGATTTTCAAAGATTTACTCTATATATTTCTATGTAAAATTTTAACCCCCCCCCCCCCCCAATGTGGCCTCACCCTACCCCCAGGGATCATGATTTTCACAACTTTGAATCTACACTACCTGAGGATGCTTCCACACAAGTTTCAGCTTTCCTGGCTGTTTAGTTTCTGAGCAGATGATTTTTAAAGATTTACTTAATATATTCCTATGTAAAACTTCGACCCCCCCCCCCATTGTGGCCCCACCCTACCCCGGGGGTCATGAATTTCACAACTTTGAATCTACACTACCTGAGGATGCTTTCACACAAGTTTCAGCTTTCCTGGCTGTTTAGTTTCTGAGAAGAAGATTTTTAAAGATTTACTCTATATATTCCTATGTAAAACTTCGACCCCCCCCCCCCCATTGTGGCCCCACCCTACCCCGGGGGTCATGAATTTCACAACTTTGAATCTACACTACCTGAGGATGCTTCCACACAAGTTTCAGCTTTCCTGGCTTTCTGGTTCTTGAGAAGAAGATTTTTGAAAATTTCTCGAAATTTTTCATTTATTTCTAATTATCTCCCCTTGAAAACAGGTGTGGCCCTTAATTTTCACAACTTTGAATCCCCTTTGCCTAAGAATGATTTGTGCCAAGTTTGGTTGAAATTGGCCTAGTAGTTCTTGAGAAGATGTTGAAAATGTGAAAAGTTTACGGACGGACGGACAGACGGACAGACAGACGACAGACAAAATGTGATCAGAATAGCTCACTTGAGCTTTCAGCTCAGGTGAGCTAAAAAAGGAATGTTGTCAGTAATAAAGACCACTGTAATATTACAATTTAAGCTAGACTTACCAGGTTTTGTTTTCTCCTAAATAAATTGATTTGCATTCAATGAATAATACTGTACAAAATCTGACTATTTATTTTTAAAGAATACGCCAGCCACCAGCCTCCTTGTGATGGAGGGTATATACCTATAAGTTATCAAAATCTAACTTTTAAAAGCAAATTTTCACTGTACCTTAGAATTCCATGGATAAGACTTGAGCCCATAGTCATATAATAGCTCTTCTACCTCATGTATATCTCTGTTGTGAATAATAGTAAAATTTGATAGTCAACTAAAGTTTTGTAACCAATTACTTTTATTCATTTAAACAAGTACATTTCATTATACACTTGTTGACAGGGTATAACATGTATAAGGACAATAGGGGTGAAATATCATGCTACAAATGCATTACAATTCACGACAAAATTAATTTTGATCTTCGATTCATTCTAGATCAAAAATTTCGATTTAATTCAATTCAAAATTAGTGAACATATTTCTGTATAAGACATTCATTATGATTGGTTGCTGTTTGTCAAATAATACAATCTAAATTCATGCGACATAATGCCCCTATAGAATGGACATCACGTACACGTACTATAATTTACCGATGAAAAAATTGAGTTGATATATTGTTAACATTTTAATTGTTACCACATTGGACCAGTTTGAAATGATATCAAAATACCATAACATGGAAGACATAGCATCTTCGCTAGCCAAATGTCCGATTCATTATTATCATCCCCCCCTGGGCAGATTTAGCCAACTTCAACATAACAATAAAAAAAATGCTGGCCTAATCATGATAACTAATTCAGTACCAGTAATCCTAGTACACAGTAAACAGGTAAAATTATTTTGTAAATACCTGGTTGCAAAAAGACATAGCACTTCCCCTATTAATTTCATTTTGCAGTTGATCTCTTTCTAGCTCCCATGGTTCACAAGCCTTCCCAATCTCCCATCTTCTTCTGATGCATCAACACTATAAATGATCGAGTTAAATAAATTGCTTCCATTAATAAAAGATTCATACCAAAATATATGTATATAATACTAGAAGAACTCATTTAGTAAAAAGTTGGATAGAGCCTTTGTTTAAATCAAAGAAATCAAAATAATATAGGCTTGTGTAAACTATTATAGATTTTTTTAAGACATGTTAAAAATTTAAGATTACAAAATATTAATATACATCTATCAGAAATGCATGTTAGACCTTACAGTACTTGACAATGTTTTCATACATTCATATTTTTCTTTCTCTGTCACACAAACAAGAAGCAAATGCATGCAATCAATTCCTGGTTATTATATATAAGCATAGTACTGCACAACACAACACAACACAACACTCTCATTATTATAATATTATGCAGACTGTTGTATACTAATATGCTTTGCTAAGTAGTTGTGATGTTTGTTCATGTACATGTGATGAGGAGTAAATTTAGTGTATTAGTTGTAATTATCATAGTGATTTTAGAATGCGTTATTCAGGCAATTCAAGCTGTACGTGTTAGGGTAATTAAGAATGAAGCAAATTAACGTCTAGAGTGGTCAAGTTTTATGAGTTAGCTTTTGATTATCGGAGCCTTGGGTACTATTGTTTGCAGAATGTCCTGCCATTTTTAATTTCAAGCATTTTTTCAACGTTGATGTAATAAACAGATATGTCCAAACGTTTCTCTGCCTAAATTTTTAAAAAATAGATGATCTGAAGAAAAAAATTGAACACCCTCGCTAATAAAATGGCAAAAAAAAAAGTTTTGAGATGGCAGTATTTTTCAGGGTCGGTTCGGAAAGCGGAAACAAACCTATTTTTTTTTTTAGGCCTTTAAGATTTTTATAGAGTTAGAGTGATGTAGAAATGGAACTAGTTTATCAATAGATTGAAGCTAATGATCTAAGATAGTCATCAATTGGAGCCAGAGTAGTATAACAGAGAGGGGATTTTTATTTGGGATTTAAACAGTGCACAGGAATAAATAAAGTATGTAATTTGACTACCCTCTGGGATGATGTAAAAAAGTTGTTAATAGATTCATTTGTCTTTGCAAGATTCAGTGATGGAAAAATATGTTTTAAATTAATTACCGTAAGAGAAATGACAGCTTTCTCTGTGACAACATTATGTAGTCCATAAAAATAATTAGTACAAGGTGTTCACTTTTCTAAAATCTTTGAATGTTGAATTTTCCAACTGCTGGAACCCTTGACTATATACCGCCATAAAACCAGGCAAATATGTTTAGCTATACTTGATTAAGCCATGGCCTGGCATTAAACCAATATCCATATATTTAGGTAAGAAAACAAAAAAGTATTTCATGAGAATCTATACACTTACCACAAATCTCTGTAAAAAAAAATCTGTAGCCAGATGAGAACCCTTCTTCCAAGTTCTCACCTTCCTTTTTTGTTATAACCTTTCCTGTAAACACTAACAAAGAGTCGCCTGCATTTCTGCGGACAGTTGTTCTGACTCCTCTGCCTATAATACATAATATCAGCGTACAGGAAGCTACATGGAAATTATAAAGTAATTGTTGATTTCAATTTATATGTTATTGTCATATGTACATGTATATACTATTAGATGAACTGCACTGATATCATGTCAAAGAATTTGTACAAAAGAAATTTTTTGTATTTTTGCAGAACAATAGCTCCACGTGAAATTCAGGTTGACGGACCGTAAAGCTACAGTTCCACCCATGCAAAAATTGTATATCTATTGCACACAAAAAGTTCCACATGGTTTTGAACTAATTTAACTAATTTAAGAACATATTCTGTGAAAATTTTAATACCGAAAATGGTCTTCCACAATGATGAATCCACAGAAGTCACTAGTCAACTTAATTTTTTATTCAATATTACATCTACTTCCTTGGAAAATGAAGTTCCTTGGTTTTAAATTTAATGTATGTATATGTGCAGCTATCAGCGGGCCATGTAGCAGAATTTATTGATATGGAGTAATACCTGTTGATAACCATGAAGCACGCAAAAGTAATTGTAGGATTCATGAAATATTTAACTCACAATAGAGGAATAATACCAACTAAATTGGTCTCAAAACAAAATTCAGAAGTATAATTTAGGGCAATTCAAAATTTTTTCCTTACCTTTGTTCTCAAATAAACTTATATTAAATCCTGGTGGATAAATATTCTTTTCACTCCATTTCCTTGACTCTTCAATGGGATTAACTCTTTTTCGATCTTTTCTTGACATGGTTTTCCATATGCTAAAGCACATCCATTTTTTTGTTTGTTTACTGTTTTCCACACTGCAAAGATTGAGAGATTATAGTATTAAATCCCTGTAGTTTATAAAACAGTTTTCTCTGTGTATAATCACAAATTTTAAACTGGTAATCATAAAAGTAAACAGAAAAAAACCCTTATCATTCTGTCGAATAACAAGAAACTGTTAGATAACTTTTATAGATGAGTCTAAATAGTAGTTACGGGTGTGGAAACATAATAATGTTTATACCATTTGACTGTCCTTAAAGGCCGAACATTTTTACCGGGTGGTAAATCTCAGGTGAGGGCGGGGCTTAACTTCTAGAGGTGTAAAAGCCTCCGGGGCTTGCAGTCTACCCGCGGTCGTGAATGCTGCTAATCATTATGTACACAAGAAGCGAATTAATACACAGGAAACAAGCATTCTGAGAGTATTGCATAAGCAATACACGTCCCCTACCGGTTTGTGGAAATTGTGAAAACAATGCACTTTTATGCAGAATATTAAACCCGAACATTAAAAAATTGGAAAATAAAAAATTATTTTTCTCAAAAATATGTCAACCAGACGCTACAAAAGTGTAAACTTGATCTGTACTTTGACATTTTGAAGCTGTTCAGCAAATTTCATATCATTCCTCAAAAGCATTAAGAAAAAAAGTATGGAAAACTGAAGTGGGACAGACAGACAGACGGACGCAGAGGAAAGCTATAGTCCCCTCCGATGAAAACCAGTAGGGGACTAATAAATAATCAGTCAGAATTGGTCTTAGTTTGAATATGTTATTGTTCTAAAGACCATACGAAGCGATTTTTTTTACGGAAATGTTACGTATTGTCCGAATTACACGTGTGTAAAGTACAATTTAAAAAAATCATTTAATTAATTCTGCTCTAAAAATGTGACTCAGTACATTGTGTTTAGCACTTGACATATTGTTTAGGAAGTCAATTTTAATAAATATAATTGTACATAAGAAAACCACTATATAGTAGGAATATGGAATGTAAAGGCAGCCTTTTTACGATGACAGTATGATTGGAGTTCGTTTTCCATGTAGTGACGTTTTCGTGCAAAAAGTTCTAGTTGAGTGTATTTCCAGTAAATACATGCAGCTCTAGTAGCTCATAAGATTGTTTAAATTTTTTTTTTTTTTTTTACATGTTTTTGAGCTGCTCATGCATCTTCGTGGAATTTAGTAGGTCACATACATTCAACATGATTCAAATATAAATTGCATATTTTCAAGCGGCATCATTTTGAAGTCTGTACACTGTACAGGTAAAAAAGGGGGCGTTTGTAAAATCGGCCTTTAAACTTTAACAATGTAAAGAACAAATAGACGCTGCGATTTCAATGGGTGTTTTATTTTTAATGATGGTGTAATGTGTCTCATGAGCTCAACTTTTGTCAAGGGTTTGTGCAAGAAATAACAATAAGCCTCATTATTGTGAAAATGGGTTTCTTCTTTAGCTAACAATTAAGTTTTTTCAAACATTATTTTTTAATTTACACCAAAATTGTGTATAACAAATCCTGACGGTTAGAGCATCACAACATTCAATGTTTCAATGTGTCAAGTGGGAGCTTCGTCAAAAGCAGGAGAGAGAGAGAGAGAGAGAGAGAGAGAGAGAGAGAGAGAGAGAGAGAGAGAGAGAGAGTTTAAAAACGACGAAGGATTGGGCACATCCTCTCAACGTCAACGATAATCCGAGATTCCTCTAACTCTCCCCCGCAAGTCACAATATAAAAGCGGGGTTAGAGTCAGAGGAATCTCGGATTACGTCAACGAGTGGACTTCATGCAGGACCCATGACGGGATGGTACCCCTAACGAATCGATCGTTTCGGCAAAAATTGATTAAACCCCCCTTCACACAGGCAAACATAAGGATAAATACCTTCCGACGGCTCTAGCTGCAAAAGATGTTGTAAGGTGTTTCGTATCTAGCGTTTACTAATTGGAAAGATAGACGTCTGACATGCATTCAATTTTCGCCATTTTGATGATCCGTAACGCAGGCGCAAAAAGGTATCGGGTTCGTTCGCCCCATCTACCTGTTCGCCCGAGTATTGGAACGTAGCATCGGGGGGGGGGGGGGGGGGGGGTTGCAAATCAACAAAATAGGCATAATAACGATTGGTGAATTACGTCTTTTTTTTTTTAGCTTGTCAATGTTGAAAAAATTACGTCTTAAACATTTAAAAAAAAAGAATACTGTGATTTCAATTAAAGTCAGTTAGTTTTCATTTTTTTTGTCTTTTTCATCCAACATTTATCACCGATGTTATATTTTTAATTCCGTTAACAATGTTTACATTTGTTAAAAAAAAATAAATTTTCTTTCAATAACTGACTTTAACTGAAATCAAAGTATTCTTTTTTTATTTAAACTGAAAATTATGGAAAGCTTTTTTTCTATATGTTCGCTTTGTTTTGAAAACAGTTTAATCCAATGAGGATACGAGCAGCGGATTTTTTTATTCAGAATAATAGTCTTTATAGCCCTAATTTTATCAAAAGAATCTTATTTATAATTAATAATTAATCTTCTAAGTTGGCCTTGCAGCTACATGTAGGTCAATCTGGACACTAGAATATATGTGTTGAATCCACTGAATGCGGTTTTTTATCTTATGTAATTTGAAACTTTATTTAGCTCAGAAACCCGGTATCTTATTAAACCGACGTATTTTGTTAATTTCAAGCGGAAAGATAACGTACAGTACAAGTTAAAATTCATAATAACTTATCATATGAACTAAATATAACTAAATAGGATAAATATCATGTTTGGTACAAAGTGGTAACTAAGGTAGCAATTTCGAGTTTGATGCTTAGCATTAAAAATGTAGGCTAGGTATATCTACGTAGCGGCTTGGTTAGCGTTCTGTTCAACAGCGTAGCTGCTACGTATCCCCACGTAGCCACTACGATCCTGAACGCAGCCCTGTTTTTTTCTCTTTTAGATTTCACGGCCTTATTTTTCTTTAGTGGAATCCGCGCCTGGCATAATATAATTTATTAAAGCACGTGTTATTATATTTATGCAAATGTTTAGACAGATAAAAATGAAAACAGCAATATTATTAAACGTAATACAAATTAAACTGTAAGGTAAGTCTTATGATTTATTTAAATTGTATTTAAAAAAAAACTTGCGCATTAAAAACCATAGTTAAAGCCTCAGACGAGAAGATACACCACAAATAATCAATCACAAAAATTAAAATCATACACAACGATATATTTCACAAAAAATATAATGATGGATACTTATAGTCATTACATAATTAAATTTTGATAATTGACGCCAATTGTAATGCCTTCATTTTTTCCCAATTGCCAGCGGTTACAATGTGTGTGGTTTTTTTGTTGAGTCTTTATATTTATATGTGTGTATTAAATTCGTTGGTATCTTTTCATTTAATAATCTTTTATGCCTTGCAATTGGTATGTTATATTGATTGTGCATTTATAGCTTAAATTGAATCGTTGATATCTTTTCATTTAAAAAAGGACAAATTTCTAGGATATCATATAAATTCATATATAAGTTGTATGATGTAATGATATGCAAACAGGCGCGGATCTAAAATTTACTTAAGGGAGGGGTGTTGGGGGAAAATGATGTTGATATATTGTGTTTACATAGTACATTAAACTACTTCAAAATCAACAATGTACAAACCATAATGGTTATAACACGTTTTTATGTCATGATAGCTAGGTTAGCAACTTCTAAAAATGAAATTATTGCTTTTATTTTCCTCTACACGTCCCCAGTACTTGCTGATTTCATGTTTACATGCATGGATATTTTCTTTAACGCCATGCAATTTGTATGGCATATTCATTGTGCATATCTAGCTTTTCGTTTGATAACACATTAATTCATATTGCTTTGAAAATTGCACATCGTCCGTATGTAATATATGAATACAATGATCATCCTGCAAAGACAATGGCTGTTAATATGGATGCCTTTAAAGTATAATGTTGTGACGTCTTTAGTTAGTTGTATGAAATTGTATGTGATGGTTTATGTTCATGTATACTATTAACGATTTTAAGTAAATACTGACTTACACTGTTGGAAATAATTTACCATTATACCAGTTTGTATCGATTATACACGGCTTCTTGCACTGTATTTGTATCTGAAGGTATGATTCAATTTAATCGATAAAACAAGTATGGATGTAAATTTCCGTTTGTTGAATAAATTCCTTAACATATTTATAACACACACGCGGGTAGGTTAAGGCAACGTTTAGTTTAATGACCGTCAAAATTATGATCTTTTTGAAAACTGTTAATTTTTATGAAAACAGTGCGGTATATTAATACCAAGTGAATGTGTTCACCAAGATATTATTTATTACTTCAGAATAGACTGGATCTTTGAAGCTGCCGTGCCATCGTATCACGTGACAGTTATAAATAGATCAATTTTTTACCTTAACAAAAAATCAAATAGTGTAACACTACCCCGAAGTTCATTTGTCTGTTTGTTACAATAATTCGATCGGCAATTAGTTCAGGTTTAGTAGTATTACTGCTAGAATCCTATTGTTAATCGCATAACATAAATATTGTAAATATTTATCGGAAACCCCCTCAACTTCTATAATTTCATTGAAAATATTACGTATTTTTCATTTAAAACAACAATTCACAGGATTCTAGCAGCACTTTTCAAGTAGTTTAGGTCATACACCGTTGATATTTAACAAAGTCATCTTTCATAATATCCGGGGTAGTGTTACACTTTTGCCTTTTTTTGTACACACTGACAGAGGAAAGGCTGGTCAAGCCATATAAATATCGATCTGCTTACCTTATAACACTCGCTGATTAAACAAAATATCCATGCCTGTATTATCCTGATTATATCCTAACTGACACTCATCTAAATCTTAGGTATCTGTATTAAATAAGTCTCATTTCGGTATTGTTTACACTGCATTCCGATGATTTGTCTCCCGACATGATCTTCTCTATTAAACATGCTTCTGACGTCATCAATGATAATTATACGTAATAGAGAAAAATCAAAGATATATTCAGTTAGAAGATTTTTTAGTGATATTTCATGCCTGTAGTTTTTATAATTTAAACCAGAGATAAAGGTAAAATCGACATGTTTCTAAGTAAAATATGACATCATGCTGCTTATTGTGACGTCATTCCGATCAGAGGAATTTGATCGCTGAGAGTTGCCTTATCATACCCGCGCACTATGCGATAAAATATTTTTTAAAAACCAAAACAAATAATACTTACTTTTATCTTTTTACGCGACATTGATCGTCCTTGATATCTGTATGTTTTCAAGCGCTTATATGATCCAGATAGAATGTAAACTTCCGTTTTAACCCGCGCATGCGTGTTACACTTTGTGGTGTGTATACCGCCATGCTGACTGGCTGATAATTTTATACACACAACATACACAAAACGGAAAAATACTTCCAACTGGTCCATGCACCAATTTTCACATATATGGTTTATAGCATGATTTTAAGCATTTCTAAGGTGAAATTCAAGTGAGGACCAGATTTTTGTCCTCACTTGAATTTTGTGTTCTCAGTTGTTGCTGTGTAACTTGACGTCGGCTCTCAGTTGGCAGTGTTTACGAACGCACACACACACACACACACACACACACACACACAAACACACACACACACATATATATATATATATATATATATATATATATATATATATATATATATATATATATATATATATATATATATATATAAAATCTTTCCTTATTAAGGCTTATGCATCCACTAGAGTTACTGCTTGATATAAGTTTTGATAGAAGAACTTTCCAGAACAGGGTAACCATGAACGCGGATTGCCTTATATACGTCATTGCAGAAAGTGTAGGGCGAGTTCAACATGTATCGAGGAGATAACTTCCATCAGCGACTTCGGTTTTAACTAAAATAACAGAAATATAGAAAAATACAAAACAGTATGTGATCTAAAACGCGATAACATGTTATCGCGTTTTAGATCACATACCGTTTTGTATTCTTCTATATTTAATCTGTGAAGCTTGAACAGATTGTGTTAACTAGTCTTCTGTTCACTTATGTCTTGATGGAAAAATGATACATATAAACAGAGACAAAATTCCTTCCCCATTTAATTTTTCAAAACAGTCCTTTATCTGAAATTTTTATACAAAAAATTATTTTAGACTGTTATAAACAATAAAGTGAACTTCAATGTAATAACTTTGAAAAAATTACTTTGACATTTTTTTAATCATATGTAGATATGGCTAAAGAACTATTTTTTCCTGCAACTGCGTTACCCTCAACAAAATATATACTCTTATGTATTATTAAATATTAGTAAGAATGTGAATTTCATTGAGGGTGATGCATAAGTATTGACACATCTATTCAAAATTAATGAAAATTGTCATCTGCTGCAAAGTTACGGGAATTTTTTTTTTATCTGGCCCCAACAACCCGTGTAAAAATTTAATTAAGTAATTAGGTGTACATACATGTCCTCATATTTCCTATGATATGTTGTTTGAGTCTTTGCATTCTGTTTATTGTCCAGGAACTATATCTTGAACAATGTCTTAAAATGTACGTATTTTTTAACGCATCTATTTTAGGATCTGATGATGGGTTTGAAGAGCCTAACAATAAACATTTGAAGCTGTGGCCAAATTTGTTAGATGTAGATGATACTGGAAAAGAAATCAAGATATATACAGATAAAATAGAAGCAGTCTCTGATACTAAAATTGAACATTCTGAAATAACAACGGGAAACAATGACGCGAGGCAAAGTATTCAAAGTATTCAAATCAGCACTTTTAAGGATAAAGATGCTGAGGGATCTGACCAAGACGATTCATTTCATCAAGAATCGGAGATGAAAATTGTTCAGACTAGAACTTTCGCAGAGGATACAACAGAATGTTCAGAAGCTTCTATACCAGTAAAAGTCATCAATTTAGAGAAAACAGCAACAACAGATGATTTGTCCTCTCCTAAGAAAGAAAATGCTATTTTATCCTCGCAAAATACCCAGAAAGAAGTTGTGATATGTCAGAATGATGATCAACATTCTATGGATATTACAGAATCAGAAGGAGATTCCGAAGAAGTTACAGTAAAAAAAGACGAGTATGTGTATAGATTACTTCGTGTTAATGAAGGTTTCAGACGTGGTCTTCGCCCAAAAAATATCGATTCAAAAACAAGCCTAAAGGAGCATGTTGAGAATGGAAGCAATAAAGGCGCAGAATCACGATTCATTTCTTGTTGCAAAACGATAAATGGGTTGGAGGAATTGGCAAGTTTGACAAATAAACCAAAAAGCGTTCGTCTCGTTGTGCGTATCAATATTACGATGCTGGACCCTAAAGAAGTTAAAGTAATAGATCTGACTGATGAAAGCGTTCGACTGAAGTATTTTAAAAGTAATTCAAGAGCCTGTAATGTTTCAAGCAGATTTGGTGAAGTCATTCTAGAGCCAAAAACATGCATTCCTGGAAACTGTATTCAAAAAATAGGAACCGTTCGGCAGCGAAGTTTTAGACCTTTCTTCTAAAAGTTTAATTCTTTTAATTGCATAATTTAACATTTCTTCAACAACGTTTTTTTTTACACAGCATGTTGACATTCGAAATTCTCGGGATTTTTAAAAAAGTAAATGCACTGTGTAACAGTTATCTCCCGTATTTTTTTATTAACAGAAAAAAAAATCCAATGAAAATGTTCATGCATTTGTAATATCGTCTCTGAGTTTATCAATGCAAATGTGATATTGTGGAAACATATAATAAAAAGCCTCCCGTGATTTAGCGTGAATGTAATGCGCATGCGAAAGATTGTAAAATCTAAAAATATCTGATGATTTCCGGATATCGTGGAGGAATTTTCGTTGATTATTAATTAGCGAAGCTTGATTGAGAAAAAATAAAATCAGATTGGTAATCTTCAAGTATCAATGATGTTTAGAATATATAAAACAAAAGACAGTACTCTTCTGATTTATCGGTATTAAAGCCCAACAATTCGAGTCTATTATTTTAATATAGTAGTATAGATAGATTTAAATCCATTGATAGTTTTGAATGACAGATAAAAATATTTCCGTTTCTTTAATTAATAATATTACGTAACCTATTAACTTTTGTACCTTGTATATTCATTGATTCGTTATTTATGCAACATTTCTTTGTTGAAAATTATGTGACAGTGTTTTATCATTGATTTGAAGAAAAGAGTTTTTAAAAAAATCACTTAATGTCTGGTATTTCACAGTTGTGGATTTAAATGACGATCTTTTTCCTTATTTTATTTCATTTGCTGACGAACTCCGATGTTAAATGGAATGAATGTTGTTGAAAAGTCGTCATAAATATTTGCAAACAGGCGATAAAAACATTGGTGAGCTGTTTTAAAAACAGCCTTTCTAAACCAATATTATTTTTTTTATTTATTGCCACAATTAATAATTATACTTTATGGATTGTGTGTGGTGCTTTTGATTCTAATCTGAAAATCGTTGTGATGTCATTTTGAATAAAATTTTGAAAAAAATGTCATTTTAACCTTCATTTTAACAGTTTTAATGAATATCATATATCGTTTATCATTGATGTCTTTTTTTGTATTTTTGATGGTGACCTTGTTTCGATTTTTAATTGATGGATCGAAACTTTGACTAGATCAAAAACAGGAACTCCATGAACTTTTACGCGCTGACCAGTTGTTGTACTTTTATAATACATACATGTATTAATCTTGGTAATCTTTACATATATGGAACTGGCTGCTTCTTCTGCAAGTGTAAAAAAGACAATAGAGGTTTTTATGTACTCTTAGTCACATCATAATAAACATTTACTGAAATATTCAGAAATGGTTTAAATATAAACCGTTTGATTAATCAAAGAGATCATTAAGAAATTTTAATTATTTTTATTTGTTTGGTATCTAGCCTTTTCTTATGAACATGGGGGATCAATGAATCACTGCGGTATCGCGGCGTTGTACGCATAAATATTGCAAAATTGAACCCTGAAAAAGTAAAAGTGATGGATCTGACTGATGTTAGCGTACGCGAGAAACACGGACCCTAAAACGCGTTCAAGCAGACTGTGAAAGTAGGAAGCGTAAGATGTAGAAACATGTAATTCTGTGACGTTTTGGAGTTTCGTTTCTATTTACTATACATGTGACACTGTCCAGCATAAACACAGGTAAAACAAGTTATCTGTGAGCCAATGCTCACTAGTGATACCCCCGCTCTGATGTGAATATGCAAAATAAGCAACGTCACCATTTAACACAAAGCTGGCATCCGATTGGTACAGAAATATTTCCCACAATATGGCATGCCTAAACAAATAGTGTGTTGAAATTTCAAGCATCTGCAATAAATATTTGAGGAAAATTTGTTTGAAAATTTTGGCTAAAATAAACAAAGTACTCATTTAACAGGAAGTTGACGCCCGATTGGTACAAAAATATATCCCCTCGATATGGCTTGCCAAAACAAATACTGTGTTAACATTTCAAGCATCTGCGATAAATAGTTGCTGAGAAATCTTTGACGGATATATGTTTGAAAATTTTGTCTAAAAATAAACAAAGTACTTATTAAACAGGAAGTTGACACCCGATTGGTACAAAAATACATCCCACAATATAGCATGCCTATACAAATACTGTGTAAAAATTTCAAGCATCTGCGATTAACATTTGCTAAGAATTCTTTGACAAAAATTTGTTTGAAAATTTTTGCTAAAAAAAACAAAGTCGTCATTTAACAAGAAGTTGACGTCTGATTGGTACAAAAATATATCCCACCATATGGCATGCCTATACAAATATTGTGTAAAAATTTCAAGCATCTGCAATAAATAGTTGCTGAGAAATCTTTGACAAAAATTTGTTTGAAAATGTTGGTTAAAAAATAAGCAAAGTCGTCATTTAACAGGAAGTTGCGTCCGATTGTTACAAATATATATCCCCCGATATGGCATGCCTTAACAAACACTGTGTAAAAATTTCAAGCATCTGCGACAAATAGTTGCTGAGATTAATGCGACGGAATGTTTTGTTACGGACGGAAACAAGCATTCTGAGAGTATGCAAAAGACAGATCCATGTTGTAAAATACTTTGAGTACGTTCCAATAGAGTCTCTTACACTATTGGCAATGTCCTGAGTAAATAATCCAGGTCTTAATCTTGCCAAGTCTGAAAACAGCTGGTCGGTTAAGTCTTGACTTAATTAAGAGCTAGAACTTGCCATTGTCCTCTCCTGATGAACTTTTATTTACAGGACCAGTCCAGTTTATCATTTGCTCGGCCTTGGGCTTCAAAAAGCTGTAAAACAAATTTTAAAAAAACTACTGACATGCAGTCTTGATCCAAGTTGTCCCCCTTTATAAATTTTGGATAACAAACAGTAAGTTGATTACGAGAGTTCAAATCTTTTATTGACTTTCTCCCTCATTACATGTAGCAGTTAATTCAATATTCAAAATTAAAAATTACTTAGACATTTGGGGTTAAATGGCTTACTTGAACAGCCACAGTGATACAGCATGTGGGCAACCCTATATAAATCACACCATCGTCTTTTATTTTGTCACTTCTCAAAACTTTCTTGTTTCTCTTAAAGCCCCTTCGATTCTGAGCTGTTTACAACAGTTTGAGCATCTATACTTATTTTACCCCCGCTCCGAAAGAGAGAGGGTATACTGTTTTACCCTTGTGTGCCTGTCTGTCTGTCTGTCCGTCCGTCCGTAACTGGATATTTTGATTCCTTTTACCATCTAGAGAATCTGTAGACCCTACGTATACATTTGTATCATTCTTTTAGTCGTCAAGAAAGAAGTATCCCTCTATCAGAGTTATTATGAATTGTATTGTACGTTTTTGTCCAAATATCAAACATTTTAGTGAGTCAAAATGTAACACTTTTTTAAATACAAGCACCATAAAAGGTCAGGTTCCCTGTTAAAATATCTCCGCCAGTTTTTTATATTTAGAAATTGTTACAAAGTAACAGATTATTTTGTTCATGTAAGTGTTCTCGAATAATAAAACTATGTGAAACTACAGGAAGAATTATGTTTGATAACTTCTGTAGAATTTAGACATATCTAACTTTTTGGTTTAATTTCAAAACAACAACTTCTTATCAACTAACGAAGTATCATGATCAACTGTCCATTGTAATAAACTGGTCATAGCGTATGACTATGACCTGATATAACTTTGGCACGGTAACAAGATGACACTTTGAATTAAAGGATATTCATACTGATACATGTACATGTATTTCATTAAAAGGGTTTAACCGATATATCTGTTAGTAAAATAACTGATGAAATTGTGTCTTTTAAAAACGACACTGATTTTGTGAATGTTTGTGTACACATATCTAGTCATCCGAGATGAGATTTTGAGAAAAAAAATGTTCTAAACTGAAATGAGGCCTAAAAACACTGATTTAGCAAATGTATGTACAAAACTGATCACCGGAGATGAGAATAAAATAAATAAATAAAAAACTGATAAAGGCCTATTTTCGCTCTAGTTTCTGTGAAACCACTGTAGATTAAATAGAGAAACAACTGATAACGCATAGCTAATCAATATTGTCAAGACCTCTTTCATCAGAGGTCAAGTTATACAAGTTTTACTTACACCGCCAGACAAAACAGTTATGAATTTAATATGTCCTAAGAAAGATAAAAAACAAGCTTGGCAAGCAGGCACCATTTGTTGTTTCGTTTCAAATGTATAACCAGGTTAAAGGGAGGCCATTAAAATGGCTGACATGAATTCATAAGTGCATATCATTTCTCTTTATTTCTGACTACGACCATAATAGTTGTTTTTCATTCTTTCGCTCATCGCTAAACACTCCATATTTAAAGCCGAGGACACTATTATTGTGCTTCGACGTTCAGGAATTTCATTCAGCCAAAAACTTTGAAACAGACTGAACAAAACACAGTGAAATCCAGGCATATATATTTCAAACTTCTCGATCATTATAGAACATTGTAATGTGTTGTACGTGAACTGTAATCCCATCTTTTTTGCTCAAACCACAATCAGTTGATGAATCATGTTAATATATTTGTAATTAAGTATATCTTAATTTCATACATCTAATTTAGAAACAGTTACAAATGTTTTTTTGAGAATTCTTAAACAGTCCAAATTTGTAGAACAAGCTGACTGAACGTGAGAGCAAGTTAACTGTGTTGTAGACTATTAACACGTTAAAAAATGTCACATATTCTGTACACTCTTTGTTTACATATAATAATCCGAGAGACTGGATAAAACAGCATACGCATTGTTCTTATGGTAATACAATTTACTCTCACTTTAATTTCTCATAAAATACCGTAAATTCCTAATTAAACGCGAGAAATTAATATCCGCGTGAAATCGCGAAAAGCATCCCTCGCGGATTTTAAAATCTCGCCATTATTTTCTGAGAGTAGAAAACTATAAGAAATAAGGAGAAAAGTTCAAAGTTCGCAATTTAATATTCTCGCGACTTGATACAAACCAGCGGGGTCGCGGAATTAAGTACTCGAGTAATTTAAGGAATTTACAGTACGTTATATTCAACTGATAACCGATATATTAGAATCAGATTTGATTTCATCCTTTAAGTGTGCAAATAGATTATTTATTTCGAAAAATACGGTTCTTGATCTTCGAGACACATTTAAAAAATTGAAGTTAGTATTTTGATGGAGTTTATTATACTATTCATACAATTTATTGCAAAACCTGAACTGTCAATTTGTCAGACACTAAAGTTTATGTTTATTGAATGAATAAGTCCAGAATTACAATATCCAAAATATTTTACTGAAAGCGATTCTTTGAAAAGCAAATGTTAGCTTGAAAGTCGGATATTTAAAAAAACATTGTACTGTTGGAACATTGATTTAGTTGAAATAGGACCGTGGCTTTTCATTGAATTCAATTACTCAATCAATAAATCTGTTTAATAAAATAACGTGTAATGATTTTCAGAAAATGTTTTTTTTAAATATATGTGATTGCACAATCGTGTGATTATTTGACGAGCATTTTCCTATCGCTGGCGAGCCACAGTGATGAGATTAGTGAATATCGTTAAGAAGAGATTGTACCGAAAATTGGCAAACAGACGCTGAATGCTACGTGTATCGAAAACCAAATTTTTGAACAAAGAACTGATGAAGAACGTATGAGAGCGAGCAGACTGTTAATTGTTTTTACTTTATGGACATATAAAATTGTGATTCCAAATTATGATGGATAATTTATCCATTTGAAGGTTAGCAATTATAATACTTTATTTTTTAGATTATATTTCTTGTGAAAACCCAAACCAATTAAGCCTGAATAATTTTTTTACAAGTTTTGGGCCGAAAATCTAATTTTATTGTTTTCTATGTTAACTTCACAAATGCTTTCATCAACATATGTCATGTTGGTTATAAAAAAGGGGAACAAATTGTTTAAATTCAATATCTGTGAATTGATAAAAATGGTTAAATCATGTTTTGCTCTCAATTAAAATAACATTTAATTTTCCTACCACTTCTCGTTAAAACGCTCAAATTCAATTCAATTCTTGTAAATACATCGTATGTTCTACAATCGACGTTTTACGAACAAATATTCATGTATATCGCTTAAGAATGTTTTATTGATATTATTGTTAGTGCATAAACTAATAATCTGATTTAAATGGCAAGAGAAATGAAAACAATTTATTCAATTCCTTCTCTAAGAAATCAGAAATTAAATACAAACATTACATAAAATGTTACCAATGGAATTAAATCAATAAAAATACTTTTATATCTTAGACGTAAAACATGATGAAAACCAATTCTGCGACAGTATTCATAATAATTCAATCAATACTTATTGGAGATTACTTTATCGGGACGGGGCATTCCAAGTAATAATGCATTTAATTAAAATTGCAGGAGTAATATTGACGTAAAATTTAAAAAAAAACCTCGTCGCGACGTTTCTTGTTTTGAACAATAAAGCTAGGATATTAAATTATTCAGACATATCGATTTCGGTATTTCAAAAGCACACTTTAACAGCCTTTTATTTCATTTAAACGCATAATATTGAACGCAGTTTCTGTTGTCTTCAGATACGAAAATCAGAGATCAAGAATATTTGCGTAAGTACACTTAACTGAATTTTTACCGTGTTATTTTCTGATATTGTAATTAAAACTATCATACTTGTAAAAAATGTAATTTAGATAATGAAGCCTTTTTATTCTTCTTGGTAAAGAATAAGTATTTCAGACCTTGTTCTCTAAATTAGTCCTAGCTTTATTGGTAAACATTAGTAAAATGGTTACGTACGGTGAAATCAGAGTGATTATCATCGTTTCAAGACTAGAATAATTTTCATTTTAGGAAACGCAATGGAGCAGGGGTCTGTTACTAACGAAAACTTGTCTAGAAGAAAGCGGAAAGGTTTGTATCAAAGTCGAATTTAAAATTGACTAGAATTTTAAAGCGCAAACATACCCATACATATATATCATCTATTCTTAATAGATGTAGACTTTTTGCGAATAAAGTACGAAATGTTTCCACTAGAGTTACTGTTTGACATTAGATTTGATGGAAGAACTTTCCAGAGAGTTTCCATGAACGCGGATCGACTAATTAGTGTCATTGCAGTAGGGCGAGTTTAACATGCATCAGGCACCTGGATCGGCGACTTCAGTTTTTATTAACATAACAATAAAGTATTGACATCGCGTTTTTATATCACATACCTTTTTGTAGTTTAATATATTCAATTTATGAGGCATTAACAGATTGTGTTTACAACTCTTCTGTTCACTTATATGAACTCTTGTTGGATAAACGATGAATATATATATATATATATATATATATATATATATATATATATATATATATATATATATATATATATATATATATATATATATATATATATATATATATATCACGAGAAAAATAACTTGTAATAACGAGATAATTAACTCGAAATTACGAGATCTTTTGTCATAAAACCGAGATAATTAGCTCGTAATAACGAGATATTTTCTTGTAATAATGAAATAAATAACTCGTCATAACAAAATCTCTTCTAAAGATTATTTTTTATATGGCCCTATTCGTCTTTCGTATGTAATTGTGGCACCCTCAACAAAAATATACTATTATCGAATTATAATAGTAAGAATGTAAATTTCATTGAGGGTGATGCGTGACTATCGACACATTTATTTAAAATTCATCTGCTGTAAAGATACGAGAAAAAGGAAATTTTTATCAGGCCTCTGCAAACCGTGTGAAAATTTGATAAAGTAATTTGTACCATAACCTGGCGAATTTTCTGGTGTTAAGAGTGTTAGTTATATGTACATACCCTACATTGATTAGTCCCCTACCGGTTTTCACCGGAGGGGACTATAGCTTTCCTCTGCGTCCGTCAGTACGTCTGTCCGTCCGTCCGTCCGTCTGTCTGTCCCACTTCAGTATTCCACACTTTTTTTTCTTTATGCGTTTGAGGAATACTATGATATTTGCTGAACAGCTCTTAAATGTGAAACTACAGATCAAGTTTACACTTCTGTAGCGTCTGGTTGACATTTTTTCGAGAAATTCGGTATTCTGCATAATTGTGCATTGTTTTCACAATTGCCATAAAAAAAACGGTAGGAGACGTGTATTGCTTATGCAATACTCTCAGAATGCTTGTTTTTTAAACTCCGCCCACTATCTCGAGTAAAACAACATCAACAAAGTTGTTTTTAGCGCGTTCATAATACTTCACAGTAAGACCTCCCTCCAGATCAAAATTGCCAAATCTCAACACGGATAAATGACTCGACTAACCTAGTTCGTCGAATAAATCTCATTTTTAGCTCGAAACGAAACAATATAGGCAATGGCTTTGTCAGAAAGACTCTATTTTAATATTCGTCTCAATGTGTTCGGCCAAGTAGAGAAAGTTGTGTTAAATAAAATAGGGGTATCTTGTTTAAAGGTTTTATAGAATGTCAATCGCGTAATAGGAAAGCGTTTGAATAGAAAACTTGTTTTGTGGACACGGTGAATAGCGGTAGCCAATCGAATTGGACATTAACCATTTACAGTTTCGCGGCATGAATTTCTCAAATATTTTTTTTGCTTATTGATAAATTTTGTTCAAAATATATATGTACATGTTTTTTCAGCCACTTTAAAAAACACACATTGGTGTAGAGTATCAAATAAGATTACAAAAAAACTAATTCAATTGTTTAAACAGAAGCATTGCACAATTTAGTGTTCGTAAATATGAAATTGTGTTAATAAGTTTAATTCTTTGAAGCAAATATCGATACTATAAGTCGGGAAATGAATGAATATGAAATAAGAATATAACAATGAGAAGGTGATATATTCATTAGGGCTATGACTGTTTTTAAAAAAATGAAGAATATTTAATCTTTGTCGGGGATAGAAAGACATTTTGGAAATTCACGAAATGCAATATACATATAAAAAAAAAACCCAACGCACTGGCACTGTATTGTTTAGAGGCAAGTGCACTCCCGATATTAGTATAGTAATAAGATATAATGAATAATTGTAAATTATGGCACATGTAGCTTACCCCATATAATATTATTGATTATGTGCATATACCAGATGGGCGTGGTCATAACGACACTCCGCTCCCTCCTGTCATTATGACCACGCCCATCGGGTATCTGCACATAACCAACAATATTATATTGGGTAACTACTACAAAGTGTATATACCTGTACTCATATTTCTTATGTTATCTGTTGCAAATCTTTGCATTATGTTTAATCTGTGTGATTTAAGTCCAATTACTATTTCTTTAACAATGTCTTAAGATTTACGTCTTTCTTAATGCATCTGTTTTAGGCTCTGATGAAGGGTTTGAAGAACCTAACAGGAAACATTTGAAGATGTGCCCTAATATAACATGTATAGAAGCAGTCTCTAAAACTAAAACTGAACATTTTGTCATACCGAAGGAGAGCAATGAAGCGAAGCAATGTATTCAAATCAGCAATTTAAAGGATAAAGATGCTGAGGGATCTGACCAAGATGATTCAGTTCACCAAAAATCGGAGATGAAAAATGTCCAGACTGGACATTTTTCAGGTGAAACAACAGAATGTTTAGAAAAATCTTTACCTGTACAACTTTTCAGTTTCGCAAAAACAACTACAACAGATGATTTGCCTTCTCCAAAGAAGGATAATTGTATTTCATCCGCGCAAAATACCGAGACAGAAGCTAATATATGTCAGAATGAAGAAAAACTTTCTAGAGATACAACAGAATTAAAAGGAGATCCCAAAGACGTTAAAGAGAAAAAAGACGAGTACTTGTATAGGTTACTACGTTTTGATGAGAAAATTCGCCGTGGTCTTTACCCAAAAGATATCCGCTCAAAAACAAGTCTTAAAAAGCATATTGAGAGGGGAAGCAGGGGCATAAAATCACGATTTATTTCCTGTTGCAAAACAATAAGCGGGTTGGAGAAATTGGCAAGTTACACAAATGAATTTCATCTCGTTCGTCTTGTTGTGCGTATTAACATAACGAAGCTTGACCCTAGAAACGTCAATGTAATAGATCTGACTGATGAAAGCGTACGACTGAAATATTTAAAAAGTAGTCAAAGGGCCCGGAGACTTGCGAGCGATTTTGATGAAGTCATTCTAGAGCCAAAAAGATACATTCCTAGATACTGTATTGAAAAAATAGGAACCGTTAAGGATAAAAGTTTTACAAAATACCAAAACATTATTCTGTGACTTTTATTAACGATTTCGTTTCTTTTCACCATAAATGTAAAGCATAAAAATTGAATGTTAGAGTCACCTAAATTCCTATTGGACATGTATGTGAAGCTTATTCATGACTGCTGAAATTGTGTTGCAATGTTAACTTTGGTTATTGGTTTTTTCCCCATTTCTTCACATGAATTTGCACTTATTACTTAAATAGAAAATAAATATTCTTTGAAAAATAAATTTTAGTTCACGTAAAATCATTTACTCCAATCAGGAATTTTGTCTCGTGCGATGATTACTTTTTTTAATTAGGAAGACGACTCCACACATAAAACTGTTTTAATGCAGTAAAGTTGGAACCGGTAGTATTACTTAGTGGTCACATTTCATGTAAAAAAATAAAATGGAGGCTCTAAGCTGAATGAATGTCATGTTTCTAGACCTTATAGTACCATACATTAAATAAAAGCATTGAAATAATAACAACAATGTGCCAAAATATAGGTCAGTGATATCTAAACATTTGTTTGAAATATAAGATTTCAAATAATGAGTTTTGGCTATCATGGAAAGGTCACATCGACGTATTTAAGTATATGTTTACTTGAATTGTTATACAGGATGACGCTCTGTGATTTAGTCAAATAAAAGCTGATTGAAAGATAACTGGAGGCTGACTGAATAGCATAGTTTTGCCATTTAATAACCTTTCCAGATCTTTCAGTAAACATTTAATTGAATACATGGCAAACATTTTCTCCTTACATTCATCAAATTTGTTGTATATTCTTTTTCAAACTCTGCTAATTATTGCTGATAAATATATATTAATGAGCGTCAATAGTATTTTTGGCATACACTAAATGACGTGACAAAATAGGAATGTCTTAGTAGAAAAGACATTCCTTTGTTGCCAATTTAATAGGTGACAAACATATTATTGGCATGTATGGTAATTTGATTTTAAAAGTATGTTTTCATACAAAAAGCACAAAAAGGCTTACATAATATCAAGTTAAGTAGAACTGTCGGAATATAGAACAAACTGTATTGATGCTGTTACCAATACGTACATATCTAATCACCTGAGATTAGATAAACAGGCAAAATAAACATTGCTCTTAGTTGAAATGAATCTTACTTTCACTTAAGTTTCAGTGAAATTGCTTTATATTATATTGATATCCGCATAGTTCGTCAATTCTGTCAGCATAGGTCTTGCAATGCAAACTATGTTTACAACTCCTTCAGCGCCGGATAAAAAGTTCTAATACACGTGACCGTAGTATGTCGTATGATCAAAACAAAAGCTTAAAGAGTGGGCATTAAAGGATAATGACTCTACGAAAGGTTATTGCTGTTAAGTATAAAAAAACAATGGGCACTGCTTGTATATAACTTCAAAACAGCTGTCGAATAAGCAACCATCTGATCAGATTTCATTTTCTACTTACGCAAATAAATTCTCTTGGTAACAAACCAAAAAAAAAAAGGTATGAAAAATTATCCATGGAGAGAATAATAGTAAACGATGTCCCATTCTTAATCATATAGTTAAGGGAATGACTTACTCATCATAGTTGATTAAGTCATAATAATTTGATTTTAATAACGGAAGTTTTAATATACGACGAATTTAAAAAACGGCTTTCCTATATCAAATTGACACTGATTCTGTTCTCCTTGTGTTAACATCTAATCACCAATATTAGATAAAGCAATATTTAATACTGCTTTTATCGAATTAAAGTTTACTTTCGCTTTGTTTTCTATTCTAGTGATAACAGTGATAACAAATAGCATATAGTCCGTCCATCTATTTCAATTACATCAAAAAGGTATGTTAATGAATCATTTGATTTAATATTTTCATTTTTTATTTTTTAATGTTAGTTTAAGATATATAAAGTGTGTTAAATTGATGAAATGCCGTAAAACATTCAATTATTGAACGGTTTAGGTTGTCACAGGTATGGACCCACGTATTCGTCATTGTTTGTGTTGTTTTCATGGACTGTTAAATTACCTTTTATTTGGTATATTGTGTAAATATAAACCAATGGGCGCTTATTTTGATATACTTTTTATCGTTTTAAAGATTCTTTGGTATGTCATTTTCTAGATTTACAAGTTCACATAAAGAATCTACTTGTTGTTTATCACTTGTTGATGCTATGCTTAAGTCAAATCTACCAACGTATTCCACATAATTTATAATATAAGAATTTGAATTCTAAAATAAACTCTTCTAAAAATTTAGTTCATTTTTATTTATATAAACGTATAAAACTTGTTCTCCATTAGCATTTACTCCAAAAAACATGTAAAAAGCAATACAATTTTGATGATTTTTTAAAGAAAGCCATTTTATATAACAAAAGATGTGAGTTAAGTATACATCGTTTTCAGTTGTAAACGTAGTTAAATCTCTGACATGTAAATGACTTTAAAAATATCAATAAATTACAGAAAAAAAGTAAAAAATATTTCTTAAGCTTTAAACAGAAAAAAATGATTTGCAAATTTTTCCTTTTTTAATAAAACAATTAAGAAAAATCAAAATTATAACAAACAACGTTTCATTCTTTTTTACTGAAGATTATTAATGTTGGTTTGGCATAACGTTTTTAAGATAAGACACAAAATTGGAAATGCATTTAGATTATATTGACGATTTAATTTTTAAAAGGCGTTACGGCATCACTCTGTTCTTTGATTCGATTAAAAGTATTACCTTATATTTACTTAACCGATTCTATCAGTAACTTGGTTTTCATAACTTCCTGATGGGTATTTTTTTCGGACACGTGACTCTTAATTGACTGTATATAAAGAACTATTAATTCATGTATTTCGATAAAGTTCAACCTATCAACAAATATTCATATTGGTTTATTTTATTACTTTTTTAATATTTGTCATTGGATTTTTTTTTCATTTTGAAACTTTTTTGTAATAATAGGTTATTTTGTTATTTACTTTGGAATCAAAATATGCCAAATCTTATATTTTGCTCCAAAGCTCATGACAAAAATCCTGTTATATCATTCGACTTAAACGGGAAAAATAGAGAAATTTTGGTTTTTAATGCATATATATTGCATGCCATTCATATAATAATACAGGTTTTCAGCTTTTATGAAAACGATGGAGCAGAAAAGAGAAGTAAAAGCAGGAAATCATAAGAGAAAATTAGCCAAAAAGCGAAATGGTAGGTTAAGAAATTATGTTTTGTACTACATACTATACACTGTACATTTAACAGCATTTTATGTATATAAAACGAAATATATTAACGAAACGGTCAAGTCTATTTCTAACAGAAAGAGGGCTTTTAGGATCAATTATAACTTATTTCACTTTATAAATTATTTTGCAGAACCTTTATTTGGAAACTGAAAGGTGGCGTAATAATAGTTCTTTGAATTCTCAATGCAGCTAATAATGAATAAAGAAATTGTGAGTCTTTAGCTTAAAACATGTTGCTTATCACAAACCTATCAGAGCAGTAATACAGAAACAAATCTTAATTCATAATATAAATTTATGTTTACAGGTCGCATGTTTAACACGTTCCGTCATTGTATGGTGTTATTGTTGATTATTTGTTTTTGGAAGTAAGGAGTTTAAATATGTCTTTTTCAGTATCAGGTGACAAAGCTGATGCACCTAACATACCGTACAAAAAGCTACGGACAAGTTCTCCAAATGTACATGACAGTGGAAAACAAAACGAAACAGAAACAAATAAAATAGAGACAGTTTCTGAAAATACAAAAGCAGGCTCTTTTACAGAAGAAAGCATTAAAGTTGGTAAATCTATTCAAAACATTACATGTAAAAAATTTTCTAAATCTCCTGAATATGAACACCAGTCTCTTTCTGTTTACAAAAAAGACCTTGACATACCCTACGATTCAGAGAGAGAACAAATTGTATTAGATGATAGATCCATTGATCAGAATTTTGAAACCACAGAATCAGACCCGAAAAAAAGTTTCAAAAATTGTGAAAGTAAAAAGGATGAATACGTGTATAGGCTACTACGAGCTACCGAATCTTACAATCAAGGTCTTCGTCCCAAGCACATTTCTTCCAAAATAACTCTAGAAGAACACGTTGAAAACGGTAGCAAGGGAAACCGTTCTCGGTTCATTTCCTGCAGTAAAACCATGGATGGTTTGCATCGATTAATTCGTCTCACAAACAATTACTAGCATTAATTTGACGAAATTGAAAGATTTTAAAGACGTCACAATTATCAACTTGAATGACAAAGACGTAAGAGAAGAACACATTGACCGTCACTCTAAGGCATGGGGGTACGCCCATAACTTCGAGGAAGTCGTGCTGGCTCCAAAGTCACACATCCCAGCAGAATGCCTCGAAAAAATTGGAATTGTGAAAGACAAACAATTTATTAAAGAAGAACACATAAATCTTTAAATGTTCATTTGGTATTTTCTCATATTGTATATTTCTGCATTTTTATTGTAAATTGCGTATAATTTACCGTATATAAAGTTTTTACAAGGAGATTTCAGGATAAGTTTGATTTCTAAACAAATCCCTCAGATTTGTATAAACAACCGGACATTACAAATTAGGAAGACTTAGAATAATGCAACTTGCATTAAATATAATTAGAATATGATAGAATGGTACATTTCAAATAAACAAGCGTGTTTTTTTTAAAGATAACATACACAGACAAACTATTTGATATTTGTATATGTTGAATCAAAGGCACATTTTAAAAAAATATATTTATTATTCAAACCTATATAATACTTACTTTCAGTTTTCTTTCTTTAAAATATAATGTGTAGTCTCGCATTCTTCTTGCATCATCAAAACTTGGCAGATCAAATTTTGTTTTGATCTTAAATTAATAGGGTTGTTGTAGCAGTTTGAAGGGGAAGTTAAATTTATGACCCCCTCTCCCTCGTCAGAGGCCATCATCTTTTGGCACAAACTGTAAAAAAAAATAATCATCATTTTTGATACTCAAAATTCAGCAGAGAATGTATGAGCATGGTTATAATAAGTGTGAATGCTTTTACCAAAGTTGTGAAAGTCATGGTCCCTGTGTAAAATTGTTCATGTCAAAGGGCGGGGCAAAATTTTTAAAACTGTATTGAGTTTTCGAAAATCTTTAATGCGACCTACATGTATATGTTTTTGGGAAAACCTAAATGCTTCATTATGTTTTCCATGAGGCCCTCTGCTCATATTGTGAAATTCGTGGTACCTTAGGACCTTGGTTTGGGGCCAATATTGCTCTTTTAAAAAATAGATAAAGATTTACAATATTTTCTCTTGTGCTTTCAGACTAGGGAAATATAAAAGGCATTTGTTATTATGTCCATTGTGTTCTATTTTAAAATTTGGATTACAATTTTAAAATACTTTCTTATGTGCTTTCCCAGACAAGGGATATAAACTAAATTAAAGATGCATTTTATGTTTGTGACTGAGTAATTTTACAGCTAATAATGCTGCAGTAGTTGCCAAAGAATGATTGCGTCCATTTTCCCCAACAGATATTTCATAACTAGCAATTGAATAAAAACGATGGGTGATCAATAAATTAACCATCAGATATACCTTAAATTTTATATGGATTAGTAAGGAAAAAAATCCATATATTTTACTTCTAGATTTTTTTGTATTTTACTTATATATAGCTTTTATATAGAGCTCCTTTTCTGTAGGAAACCAATACAGTCTGAAAATTAATCCAATTATCGAATCATCTTAACGATAGCAGATACACATTTTAACTCTGTACTGCCAATGATTCAGAGTGTAAAACTTTTAACATATTACATTTTTAAAAAACTAGACCGGTTTGGCCTCAAATGTAAATGTTTTATTTTTGAGAGCTCTATGATATTTTCTCAATTAAACATTTGGACAGCGTGTTCACTGTAATGATAAAATGTATATAAATAGTGCCTTTTTGGGAGGGTAACAGTTAAAATTGACACCCCGATGAAATTGTTAACCGACGTGAAGCGGAGGTTGACTGGTTTTCGAAGGGTGTCAATTTCAGCTGTTATCCTCCCAAAAAGGCACTAGTTATTTTATTATACTGAATGTCTTAATTTTAGAGAGTTGTTTACTGCTTTTATATAGAAATGACTTGTATTCTACGGCGAACCGTACGCGCATGTAACTATTCGTTGTGTTACCCGTTGCTAAGTAAGTTGCTACCGCTGATGGTAAAAAAACGAATTATCAACTGTGTCTAAACCAATCAGATTTCGGTATTTAACATGAAAGTATTATAAAAATATCTTATTGTAGTTTCACGTTGCTAAACGATAATGAACCAATAGGCCAACCGCAAGTTGTCTTTGGCCCTGTTGCTTGTAAGCTTACTACTGATGCAACCACAACAGCGAACAACACCTGCCATATTAAAATTAACCATTTCACTCTACTACGCATAAGATCTTTTTGCAAAAGGCTAGTTTGATGATAAAATTGTTTGAAATAACATGTATACATTACAAAATTACCTGTTAAAAAACTGCTTGGCAAAGGAAATTATTTGTTTAAGAAAATACATGTAGTATATGAATGTTGCGAAAAATCGATTCAGACTTGCAAGTTTCGATTTGATCATGTTATTCAGTGTAATGGGTTTATGACTGCAATGATTGAAAATGTTTACAACTGATAATTGTATTAATTCCTTTATATTTTCCCTCAGATATTAAATGTGTTTTATATTGATGTACATGTACTTCATTTTTATGACAATGCTGTAAATTATCGGCCATTTGTTTCATAAGAATCTAAAGTAAATGAAGAATTTATTAGTAATGTTATAATTAGCACGCAAAAATAAATATTTTTTACTTTATACTATTTTTTTGTTTCGTAGATTGTTCATTTTAAAGCCTGTATATACGCACAAATGATTATTATCATTATTTTTATCATCCTAAACCTATGCCCTAAAGTGCTTAGTAATCGATACATTCTCAAAGAATAATTGCATGTTCACCTAGAGACAATAAACACTAGACCTTGATTATCATCATTTCAAAAGATGTACCATTGCTTCTTTTAAGTGTAAAAGAAAATGTATCTTTTCATTCCAATGCACGATTCTAGTGAAGATAGACTCTTACTTGATCTAGAAATAACATGTGTTTTAGCATTGTATTATTTTCCTTTTAACTTCGAACCACTCTTTTCACAAGGTCAGAAAACACCGTTGATAGCCAGATATATAACCTTAAATCATTTTTTGGTGTCATTTCAAGTTTTAAGCTTATTTTGCTTCACGACTCCTGCAGTGTGAATATTAGAGGTTTGTATGAAGTAAATTTCAGAATATCATACATGTATACAATAAAGATGCATTTTGACAAAGGGCAGTTTACAAGACGACATCGCTGTACATAATCGACTTACCAGACCATGCATTTAATTGAGAGTTATGTCATCAAAACCAATGAACCACATGTTTTTTTATTAGTTAACCCGGATTACTCTTGTCATTCACTGATGAAATCAGGCGGATGTAGTTTAAACAACAAAATATAATATCATAGCCAGATGTTTTTACTTTCACTTTAAATTCTAGCTGAAACAAATGTTTCCTTGTTAGGATTTCTCTAACAAGGAAAATCCTTCATGACAACATTTTATAGCAGTAAGGTAAGTAGTAATATGCATGTATGTATGTATAAAAGAAAATTATCATCCGAAAAAAAGATATCGACGTGATTAAACCCCGGATTTAAACTATTGATGGTGAAATATTCCCGAGTTCAAACGCATCAGGAAGAACTGCACACGGGGCTATCAAAATCACTCACTTCATGCATTTAAATGGGCATGGTCACGATTTTGGTTAATTTTTTTTCCGAGTTTAATGTTTACAGTGCTTCAGTAATGCTTTTAAATATTCAATCAAAATCTGAGTGTCATTTGTTGAGTTATAAGCGAGTTACAGAACTTACAATTCTTAGCTATGTAAGCTAAGCGTTTGTTTACATTTTGAATGTTGAAGTGAAAAATCCAGTTTTAAACCCCAAATAAATGTGTTAATCGTTAGGAACTGTTTATTCATGCTTAACATGAATAAGAAGATAGACAAATCAGCTTGAGAAATATTTTTACTGGTAAATTGAACCTTTGTAAACAAAAACAGGGCACGAGCCTTGTTTACATAACGAAGAATTGTGCGCCCTTTATCTTGCTTTAAACTCATCAACTGGCACCCAAATTTCATTTGATCATTAGAAATATATTTCTAAAGCATAATAAAAAACAGAAAAATAAAATTGGACCAAAATCGCGACCATGCCCCTTTAATTAAGAGTTACGTCATCTGCATTTGAACCTGTTTTGACATTGTATTACTCGGATTTCAAGTTATTGTCAAAACCAATTAACCCCAAACAGTTTTTCATTAGTTAACCCGCGTTACTCTTGTCATTCTCTGAAGAAATCAGGCGGATGTTGTTTAAACAGCAAAATATAATATCATTAACAGATGTTTTTACTTTCACTTTAAATTCTAGCTAAACCAAATGCTTCCTTGTTGGAATTTCTCTAACAAGGAAACTCCTTCATGACAACATTTTATAGCAGTAAGGTAAGTAGTAATATGTAGTTTCCAAAAAAATTATTATCCGAAAAAAAAGATGTGGACCTGAACCCCCCCCCCCCCCGGATTTAAACTATTGATGGTGAAATATACCCGAGTTCAATCTCATCAGAACGAACTGCACACGGGGCGAGCAAAATTACTCACATAATGCATTTAATTGAGAGTTACGTCATCTGCATTTGAACCTGCTTTGTCATTGTATTTCTCGGATTTAAAGTTGGTGTCAAAAACAACCAACCACAAAAAGTTTTTAATAGTTTTTGGGATTTCTCTCACAATGAAAGTCCTTCATGACAACATTTCATAGCAGTAAGGTAGGTAGAAATATGCATGTTTTAAAATAATTTCTCATCCGAAAAAAAAAAAAACAGCAAACATCTGGACGTGAAATAAAAACGGATTTAAACTATTGATGGTGAAATATTCTCGAGTTCAAACGCATCAGGAAGAACTGCACACGGGTCGAGCATAATCACTCACATCCGCGAAATACACTGCATTTTAACTTGTTAACTGTATATTCCGTGTCAAAATAAGTACAAATTATAATTAATAAGCTAGCTATAGGGAAAAAATAGTATTTATATGTATGTGAGAGCATGTACGAATGATCTTAATTTAGAACAATTTAATGTTGTTAGGATACAGGTTTTCAAGTTTATGATGTCACTAGTTAAGATCTGTTTACTCTAACGCACGTTTCCCGCCTACATTTTACATCCAAATATTTTGGAATTTCTGGCAGATATTCAAAATCAAATTTTTTCTACTAAAAAGTATGATCAAATCTTAATTGATTTATATCAAAATAAAATTTGGAGGGGGGGGGGGGGTGTCTAAAACAATTATCAATAAAATCGGTCTCTATGAGGAAGGAAATTGATATCTGGCGAACGATATGTGCATAAAAACTTAATAATCAAATGTTCACGTTAGAAAAAAAGTAAAATTTCATTTTAATTCATATCCGTTAATTATCTCGAAAATTTACATGTATATCGGTCGGTAGACATATGCCCCCCCCCCCCCCCCCGTGAAACAACAAATCCCCCCCCCCCCCCAAAAAAAATAATTAACTGTTAGTTAGGCGGCTAGACAATGCTATCGTTCGCAGTCCTTTAGATATTTATTCGAAATAGAATTCCAAAACACGCATTTCAAATTTCGAATGAGCCTTCTGGGCTTTCTTAATAATACGTACTGATGCAGGCGAATAAAATTCAAACACCAAGATATAGTATTCTAGAGAGGAGTTTGTTCTTTAATTTCTAACTTAAAAGCATTTTTGTTTTTTAGATTTTTCCAACAAGGAGAACATTGTTTGACTATAGCGGTAAGGTAAGTAGTAACACATTAAGGGGGGACAGGACAAATATCACGTGACTAACATTGCAATGCTAACTCTATTATGACGTCATAATTGATTTGATTGTATGATGATATGATGTCATTTAGTCATTATGATGTCATACATGATTTGATAGATCTTTTCCCCGTACTTAACGGTTTTAAAGTAGTCATTGTCTCATCATGAGCTTGTTGAAATTTAACATTTTTGATTTTAGAAATGTAAATGTTCAAAATCATAAGCAGTTAATATAATCAGTATATATTCTGATAATGATCTGTTCATGTTAATTGAAAAATCTAAATAATTCATTACTTTTTTGATGGTTCAATGCAGAATTTGTCACAAAAGGTCATTATTCCAGAATAAGCGGTAGGGGTGATTCCTATTGTAGTATCTTTCTTAAATGCCAAGAAAATTGCCATGAAAAATTTCTACGTTAAAAGGCACATGCTAAGGTTGATATATGAATTTTTTTTAAAATCTTCATCGACAATTTTTAAAGTGCTATCGCATTTTGTTCAAATTTAGAATCAAAACCTTCAAAATTTTAAGTGCTGACTTCAGCAATATATTGATAAACTTATGATATTGCTATGTAAAAAAACCAATGTTGCAAACAATTTTGAAATTTGTTTCATTCTCAAAGTTAATGAATATGATTTTTTAATTCAATTCCATCAAAAAATAATAATTGCAGAAAATTGAAATTGTTAAAAAAATTCAAAATGCCAGAAAAGGGAGATAATTCCTATCAAAATATCTCCCTTGCAAGGTAAGAATTAGTTATGAAAATGATATATGTTGTAGTGGACATCTTAATGTAAATGTGTTAAAAAAGAAAAAAATATTCATTGCGAAATAATTTTACACTGCAACCCCATGTTCCCCCTTAAGTTCATATTCAAAAAATGACATTTTACAATTTAAGTTTTCATTAATTTTTTTTGTAATACATTTTTGTTCCCCAGCCTGAAATATTTTTGAAAAATATGATTTCTATGTTGTTTGATCAGGCACTGAAAACATAATTGGAGCAAGAGTTTTATTGGAGGTCTTTGTATTACCATGTAGATCAACTAAACTTTATCGGATTTTGTTTGATTTTTTTTCTAGGAGTGGGAACTCTTATTCGGTATACTTTGAAAACCTAAACAATCGTGGCCCTGATTTTGATGTATTCCCTCTCTCCATTTAAAGGTTTATAGGTATGTCATTTAGCAGATTAACATTATCTCATAAAGACCAAAAATGGCTACTCAAAACCTAAGGAGCAAACTTCTTGAGAAGATAAGGAAAAATGCCCACGAGGAAAGCATGATTCTGTGTATAACTTTCAACGGCATACGATTCTTACTTTTTCTTATAAATACACAACGGCAACGCTCACCTACCTACCGCTACCATCCCCCCCCCAAAAAAAAAACCCACAAAAAACACACACGGCTTGGATTGCCAAGATTTTTTTGTTGACCCCCCCCCCCTTCCCCATTTTCGAAAAAGATGTTTCGTGCCTGCGGTACAGAACTAGCTATAACTTTTTCCTCCGGACTGAAATTTTGTTCGAGTAAAAGTTAAACAAAACATGATCATGTAATCATGTGTAGTCAAATTTAACTTTGCTCATGTATTCATGAACCGAGTTCTTTTTGATCAAGTTGATAGGCCAGTGAGCGTTGTTCAGTTTAAACGTATTCAGCATTTTTTTTCTTGTGATATATTTTTAACTTTCACTTTAGATTCTTTGAGAAATTCTTTGTTAAAAAATATATAAATACATACACACACACACACACACACACACACACACACACACACACATATATATATATATATATATATATATATATATATATATATATATATATATATATATATATATATATACAACATTAGAATATTGAAATTTGATATTTTGATTTATAGATTACGTTAGAGAACATTTTGTTTTAGAAATTTATATCAGTTATGACAGTCTTGTAGTATGAAACATTTTATGTGAGGAAAAGATACATGTAATCCCCTATGACAATGTTTATATAGGCTGGTATGTTGATTCATTCGTATTTATCAGAAAATTAGTGTTAATCATCAGGAAACAGCAGAAGTTATCTTTCCTTCACTAATATTACGTAATTAGTAGATTATTATGGATTTTTTTTATACCATCACAGGAATACTACTTATAAAATTTTAGTGTACGTTTATTGACTTAATAACTTTGTGTCAATTAAAAGACAACACAAATAAAAAAAGTGAAGAAACCAAGCAAACCAGTTTGTAGATTTTGGTATATGCTTTGTAATTTGGAATTTACTAACTACTCAAACATTATAATACATAATTATTATTTTCAACGTTACTTTTCATTATTCTTCGCGTTCAATAGTGTTAGGAGCCTTCCCTGAACAGACAAATCCAAAATCATTAGAAAATGAAGTGTTGAAAATTCAGGAACAAAAAATATTTTCTGATGTATTCAGATCTATTTCCTCGTCCATTTAAAGCTGTTCAAAAACACATTACGTTAAAACTTTGTACATTGATTTAAATAAACAGTTACGCTAATCAATATCTATTCAATCCATGTTCCTAGACATACGAGTTTGTGTTATGTTCATTTTTTTAAATTTCTAATCTAGCTTTTCCATCAACCGTTTGCAAAATAAGTCAGACATCGGTTTCAGTAAAAACTAACCATAAACCTTGTATTATACATTATAAACGTTATTCACCAACGCGTTGTCTCTAATCAAATAAAATACAAATTTCAACGATAGGATAATCAAAAGCTCTTTTTAAAATTTCCTTCATAATTTCATTCATGATGACAGGAAAAAAGTTAATCAAAGAAACTTTAAGTTAAAACTTAGACAAAAAAGTCATTTTTGTCTGCTCAGTATAAATGTATCTTGTTTTATTTAAGAGCATATTGATTTGTTAACTTGCTCTGATAAACTTTATACTAAAAAAATCACATATCTTCTTAAATCAATTGATATGGCCTGTGAAACACATCTCAATACCATCGACAGTTTATTTAAAATTATCGTCATTTATTTTGATACTCATTTTTCAAAGGAGTAATATTGGTCAATTTTTAATATTATTTTTAGACATTTGTTTAAAGATGTACTAACATATGTTCCTTTGTTAAATATTCCAATCACATTCTCCGGTATGTTCTTCTATTGAATTTCAGATCAAGGTCTTTTATTGCTATGGAAACGGAGTTAAGTCATCGTGTTGATCCTGTTAATTTTACGAGGAAACGGAAAGGTATAAATCTCTGTTGTAACATTTACTTATTCACATGCAGTGCCAAAAAAATGCATTTGAAGTGTATCGCTGAATTTTGATTTATTTTCACTAAATGAAATCAAATCATATGGGTGAGATGAGACACGTAAACCGAATGTCGTGAATTTAAAATAAATACTCGGTACATTAAAGGCAAGTGAATTAACAACCTACGGAAGCCCGTTGGTGTCAGGAAAGAAAAATATTTCATCTGGCGGCAGCTACGTAATAAGCACATAAAATGTTTTACCTGGCGCCCACGGGCATCCGTACAATGCAAATCCCTATACCTTACACTTTTTATACCTGAAATCTTGTCTTGATTTTTGTTTTATCATTTCACATAGCCTACATAATCAACTTATTTTTCTTCCGTTTCAATTGTCAGTTATCAATTGTAGGATCAGGTGAAGATGAAACACACCCTAGCCGTAAGATGAGATGCTTTCCTGGAGACGAAATTAAAGACGATGAACTCTTTCTTAGTCATAAGATAAAAAGCTATCCTGAAGACAAAACTGAAGAAAAACCATGCCCTAGTCTTAAAATAGGTAGCTATCCTGAAGATAACATTGATGACGATGAACCATGCCCTAGTCGAAAGATGGGATGCCATTCTCGAGACAGAAGTAAAAGTAGAACAGACATACATAAGGTAAATGAAGACTTCGAATTAAAACTCTCGACCATAAAATCGGTGTCTAATTCTAACTACGATAATGAAACAAAACCATCCGATGAAAACAAAACCATTCAGAACAAAGCAGAATTAGCTTTAAACAAAGATGTCACTGTACCAGCGGATTCAGCTTTAACCTCTTGTAATATCAAATCGACGATTTCAGCTGATGTGGAAGAAATGGTCAGTGAAGGAAATGACAAAGAATTACCTAAAAAGGAAGCAAAAATAGAGGAAAAAACCCAACAAGCGGAATATGTATATAGGTTACTACGCCCCAATGAACTTTACAAGGAAGGTCTTCGTCCAAAAAACATAGATTCAAAAGCAAGCCTCCATCAGCATGTTGCAGCTGGAAGTAAAGGCGTACATTCACGGTTTATTTCATGTTGCTTTACTCTGCGTGCTTTGCATCGACTTGCACGCCTTACAAATCAACCTTCGCTCTTACGTGAGGTAGTGCGTATCAACGTTACAAAATTGAACCGTGATGAAGTTAAAGTGATAGAGCTATTTATCGAGGACGTACGAAAAAAACATTTAAAAGTAGGCTCCAAAGCCTGGGGATTCGTCGAAAAATTTGATGAAGTAATTTTAGAACCCAAAACGCATGTCCCAGCAGATTGCGTAGAAAGAATAGGTATTGTTAAAGACAACGTTTTTACGAAGGACGAACATATTACACTATAAATCTATATTGTACTAGATGTGTCGAAAGTCACGTGTCTGTATTTATACGATATGACGTCTTAGTTAACTTTCACGTTACGATCTACATTCCTGTCGATAGTTCTCAGGGAATGTTTTTAACGTAAAAAGTGAATTATATCAAACCAGTAATGAAACCGCATGTTTCCTTAACATTGATGCTGTCGTTAATGCTAGACGTACAGAATTCATTCATATTAGATGTAAGCTCGCGCAAGCGCGGGAATTACCACTTTTCACATTATTGTGATATAATGCTTAATATGTTGAACCATATTTTTTTTTTCATTTTTGTATATACTTTATCCGAGTTTTTCCTTATCTTAATCTTTACAATTGAAATTAACAACAAACTGTATTGTTAGATATTTAGAGGAGCGGACAGGGATGAAAAATCCATACTGAAATGGATGATATATAAATGTACGCCGTAATCCTGTTTGTTGCAGCTGACTGAAAAAAACCTTTTTGTTGTATTTATTTCAAACCAGTGGATAGGTATTAGTGTATATCTCTCAAAATTTGGTTCTTTGGGTCAATTTCAAATATAATTTCTAGTACTATCCCAAATAAGAATTTCAGATAAAGACTGTTTTGAATAACAATCTGGAGGGGGCATCCCAATTAAACTTCCCCGTTTTATGCATACATCATTTATCCATATAGACGTAGAATATAATAATCTGTTTATTACTGTTTACAAGTTTTAAATGTCTAAGGTTTACAACCAATCTATCGTGGTATAAAAATAAAAGGTTATGCATTATTATCCATTTGCATGCATAATTTTTTAACCAAAGCTGTCAGATTCAAACTATCTGCCCAATGGCTAACTCACCCTACACTTTCCATCATGTCAGTTAGTCAACCCATTTCTAGGCATAACGTTCTGGAAAGTTCTTTCCATTAATCCTAAGATCGTATTAGTTGTTCCACTATATTTATCAACATTTTGTATTAATCGAAGTCCGATCCAAGGTATCTGCCCGCGATGCATAATGAACTCGTCTTACACTTTTCGTTAATTAGTCAATTCGCATTCTTGGTTGCCCCGTTCTGGAAAGTTATATCCCATTCTCTCACCTGGAGTCGTGCTTCGCAGGTGAATGAGTATCAAAACTTAAATCGCCAACTAGAGGAACGAATTGACTAATTTTATTTATTCAACCTTCGTTAAATTTTAACTTCTATGTATTCTATAAATAGGCTCACAGTAAATATATTCACTCTTTACATAATCATTCAATATAGTTTCATTGTGCGCAGTATAGTTAAGGTAACACACAGCTTAAAATTACAGTGAAACTGGTGATGACATTTAAACACTTTATTTCCCATTTAGATTTAAAATTTTCTTTATTCATTATATTACGTTTATATCATACAAGGTTCAAACTTTCTCGCCCACCAATGTAGGTCAGTCACGTGACAGCTACTAGTCGCAGTGACCCATTTTAAAGGAAAATTTACACGGACACTTTTAGAACAAAAAGACAAGGGCAGGCTAAATACGCAGGAACTACTTTTAAACATATTTTATTCGAAATGCCTCAACGATTTAGAAAACCAATGCTCATTCAATGTGAATGCCACATATTTTTCATTAATCCCGAGTAAATAGAAAAAGATTTGAAAAAGTACAGCTATTTTCAACTTTAGCTGTAAAATTTAGATTATACAGGAAATTCTCAACAAATGAGCATCCCTTTTCTGATTAACGGTATTAAGCTGTAACTCTACATACCAAGTTTAACTCGATCCATTAACGCCTTGCCCTTGTCTTTTGCAGCTTTTCTAGCTTGCCTCAATTCTGAAGGGAGCAAACTCGGTTTTCAAACGCTCTGACGACCCTGGCAAGGGAATTAACTCTAGGCATACTACGGGAAGCAATCCATGAGGAGACAACTCTTCATTTCTTTGAAATATTTTTTCCCTATTATTATAAACTTTTCTTGGTATTTAGCTATTTTTTCTTTATTTCAATTCATCTGAATACACATGTAGCTCAGCTTTTAATAACGACTTCTAGTATCTACTTCAGATAAAAGAATTTGTATGGCACATAAATCGACCGCGTTTCCTCTGTACACATAATCGCGATAAACAATGAGTAAAAATTTTAAAAAATGAATTATTAGTCTATGATTTTTTGATTCAGCTCTTTTCATCAGATACATTCATCATAGCAGAATGTAAACAGTGTATATATAAGTGCAGTTTCATGAAATATCTCCATGCGAGTCTATTTCTGGAGGGGGGGGGGGGGGGGGGGCGACGACATCCGCGTGAAACAAAGCAATTGACCATATTGAATAAATTGCAATGATAGTAATTACTAATATTAACATACATGTATATATTTATTTTAGTATCTTTAAGCATAATTTATTTCATTAACGACATGCACCTGCATTTATACATTGTATTTCATTTGCAGCAAAACGAAACGCAAATAAAAAAAATCACGGGAAAATTGTGAAACTTTCAATCTAAATTTTTACAAAAAAAATTACGACCAAAAACATTTTTTTTTCAAATCTTTAATATTCGTTTGCACACATCTATTTGCTGCGGTACAGTCGAAGGCAAAGAAAACACCCTATACAGAAGATTTCAAGGTGAGCCTAAAAAAAGAAAAATATGAAAGGTTAATAAAAGGATTATTAGAAAATGAATCATTGCAATTTTGCAAAAGTGTTCCAAGCTCGGACATCAAAGGACAGAAATGTTTTAGATTTAAAAGAAAATGTTATGGTTACAGATTATTCAACAGCTCCGAAATATGTAACAAATTTCAGTGACCAACAGAGATTTGAAAAGTACATTTCTCTAATTTCTAAATTTCCAAAGCGGCATATGCCCTTTAGCACATTTAGACTCAATTTACGCAGAGTGCAAGACTTCGTTACGAACAAAAAACATTTAAAAAATGGCAACAACAACAAAGAAAGAGAAACATTTACACAGCACTTTTCTTTCTCGACTTGGCATCAACTATCTGAAAATGAGAAAAAGTCTCATCAACTTAGTAATTGTCACCCATGTGCCAATTTTCATGCAAAGTTTTCTGCCCTCCATTCCTCAGCCAGTGCACAGCAGAAACATATAAATGAAGCGAGCGAAACACTAGCATCAGAAATTTGTGCACAGTTTGGAAATTCACGTAGTCCAAATTCCGAAAGTAAATGCATAAAGTGATCAAAAATATGATTGATGTTGTTCAGCCTATATGGAAATGACATTCAAATCCCATCTAAGTGACAACTTTTCTGTAAAAGGGATTGTTTCCCCTTCCCAAAACAGAAAATATGTAGAAAATACAGTAAAACAATCAAACAGTACGATTGAAGATCTTCTTATCAATAATGACACAGACACACATGAGTTGTACACATGTTACAAAAGAGGTTACATATGGTAGAAAAACTTGAAAAAGAGAAACTAGATGCTGTCATTAGACAGTAATACCCGCACCAAGTGTTTGCCCCTAAACAACACTGTTTTGTACCATTTTAATTAAAAATGAAGGCCACATGCAAGCTCCGGTAAAACATTTAAAAATTATAATTTTCATAACTGAAGGATGAGATCCCTTCCCATATGATAATACACATGAGCAGCACTTTATGTGCAATTTGGGGTTGAACTGATTGCAGTGAATTTTCAGTTAATCAATAATCTTAACATTTCATGTCATAGAAAGTATAATATAATTATAAGTCTATATACTTATTACAAACAAAATTAAACTAGTTTTACCCAGCTCTTCGATCAGATGGGTTCACGTGTATATATACATGGGTGTTGCTAAAACGCGGAACGGAAAACGGAACGGAAGGGAAAACGGAAAATCTTATCTTATGTTATTTACCTCATAGATTTGTTAATCATGCTAAAACGATATACTTTATGTACCTTTTTGAATTTTTTTGGGAAAGATTAGCAATATTAGATTATTTATTCAAGAATATTTTTTTCCTCAAAATTAACAGTTCATGCATTGACCACTATATTCTGTCCCAAAATATCCTTGATTCACTTTTTGCTGTATATTTATATATACCTCAGGGTTCAAGCAATTCTCTTTTAGAAGCATTAAACATTCTCATTATTCTTTCTTTAAAACGTCCTCTCTAGCTTATCAGCTGGTATTAATACACGGCTTAAAATAAAGAAGTCTACGGGGTTTTGCATTTCAACAGACCCGGATGATAGTGTTGAAAAATTGTGCAAGGTCTTCTGAGTGACTTCCAAATGGAGAAACGATGTCAACATTTTCCATTATAAATCGTCCAAATGTGCTGCATGAATATTTTGGGATCGACAGACTAATATATAATCGGAAATTCAAACCAGGCGACGTCTAGAGCTCTCTATTCGGATCATATGTATAAAGCTGCTGGAATAAACAACTGCTTAGTAATGCAAACGTAAACAAAATTGCATTGCTAAAAATACTAGTTTCACAAATTACTAGTTTCACAAATTACCGGGTATTTTAATGTTTACTGTATTTTAAATTTTAATGTCGTCAGTCCTACGGTTTTTTTTATTCCATCTCATGATACTGTATCATCTGTATGATAAAAGATCGTCTAGAACACCGAAAATTCAATTTTGATGTAAGTACATGTATATACATGTACATCATATTTGAAATATAAAAATACTCAAAACACGCATAAAACGCTTTCACTAACTGCGTACGTTACGCTGATATGCCAGCAATACCATATAAGAAAAATAAGTAAAAAGTTATATAGCTTATTTGCTCGTTTAATCATGTTAATGTTTCAAAATTCGTATACATTTGATTTTTCTGTTTCCGTACTCAACTAAAGCCGAATGAATACAATGCTATAATGGATAGACATTCATATGAATATTAATAAGATAACAAAATGTTGATAATCATTCATTAGATATAAGTAAAAGATACAAAGTAAATCGTTTCTGGCCAGTCTATACCCTTTTTAAGCGATAAACGTGATGATATTTTCCATTACGTTCCGCTTTCCGTTCCGTTTTCCGTTCCGCGTTTTAGCAACACCCATACATACATGTCTGTGTATTCCGTATTAGTTAAGATCAGCTAAAGGAATTCATTATTGTGTTTTAATTGGATTATCATTATGATGTTGACCAATTTAGGTAAGCATAATACATGTAGTAGCAGTAGCACAATATAATGAGATGTCAGCATACATATATAAGTTCTACTCTCACTTTCTAAATGTGATCTCCCTTTGACAGCATACTGTATCATCATCTTTTAATATTTAAATAGGCTTATCATCTCAGGCACGTAGCATCAGGGGGGGGGGGGAGGAGGGACAAGCCCCCCCCCCACTTTTTCCTCGCAGCAACAAATTTTTTAAAATTTACATATAAAAAATGGAATTATCATGGAGTTGCCCCCCCCCCCCCCACTTTTTGGGGGGTATGTAAAAAATTGATAAAAAAATACGGAAATGAGGAGTGAAATTGAAGTTAGATAGTACGCCAGCCCCCCCCCCCCCCCACCTCCCCCCCGCCCCCCACCCCCGTGATGATTATAATGCATCAAATACAATGTAGGTCATGACCTTATGGGACTGTTCTGACTCCACGAAACAGGAAAATACAAAATATCCTCTAATGTCATTATATATATATGATGCATCAAATGGTGTAAAGTACAATAATGACCCCCAGGTGTTGTCTTTAACCCCCCCGCCCCGCCTTTATGAAATAGGAAATGATATGATAAACTGTATATTTTGTTAACTTCTGAGATCTGAGATCCTCATACCTAGACCATGTAATTTATTTTTCCTCTTTGTGTCATTGCGCGTAAAATTGTATCTAGATTATGCCCCCTTGGAGACACCCTGACATTTTAGAACTAGAAATAATAATGTATTTTATCTTATTCATATGTTATACAGTAGTGTTTGATCCATGTGGGTAAATCCTAGCCTAATAATGTCACTGCTTTGTTTAGGAGACTTTACAATTGTCCCAAATAGGCGAATACACATGGAAGTGATGCATATAACATTTTGTTTATAAATCTTAAAAATTGAATTCAGCAATTTCCAAAATGTTAATGTGAATCACGAGAGAAAAAGCAATCAAGAAATGATTTAAAATTTGCTACTGTACTCATGTAAGAATGTATTAAGAAGACTGAATCTTTATAGCCAGGTTAGATTTGGGGGGGGGGGATGTGGAGTATAAACTTTTATAATTTGAATCATTTATTGTTATTAATTTTAACTTGTCAATGAATACTACTTATTGATCCCAAGGTAGAAATATGACCTCTGATCAAATCTCAATAGATCATTTGTCAATTATGCAAAATGTAATATAATTTTTTTTAAGAATAACATTTTTTACCAGTTTATAAAAGTTTTTAGACACCCAAATTATATTTTGATTTTAATAGATCATTCGACAAGGGAGGGGGGGGGGGGAGAACAGTTTATATTTGAGTTTGTTTGGGAGTGGGGGTTCCAAGTCATATATTTGACAATTTTTTAATGTAATTTAAAATAAGACTAAGCCATACTACAGTCATGAACATGAATAGTATAGAACAAAACACAAACTAATACATGTACATGTATATATACATAGGAAGTATTACAAAAAAGATGATTGATCTATATCTGGGTTCTTAAATTGAATCATATATCATGTACATATTATATTATTGTTTCTTCCTTCAAGGCATTTAAGATGGTATGTAGGTCATGATCCCAAGTGCTCTTCCTGAAATTATTAAATATCATAAAAATTATTGAGATCCCCACCTTAATCCAAAGATATTATTCCTCCTTAGGACATGCAGGCGCATCAGATCATTATGGCATGTAAGTCATGACCCTAAGGGGTCATCCTGACCCCCTTAGAATCAGAAATTGTCAATTAACTTTAAATTATTGATGTTTGATGATCCTATCTCTATTTAATCTTTATTATTAAGTCTCCCGAATGAAATTTGGAGACTTATTGTTGTTGTACGGTTCTTAATACATGTATTATTATTCTTCATCTTCTTTTTCTTAAAAATTCTTTCCTGCTCTGAACTTGTTTCTCAGAGATGGCTGAACAGAATTGTACAAAACTCTAGGATATGATAGGCCTGCATATCTAGTTGTGCACCCTGGTTTGATTTTTCTCATTTTGGGTTAGACAACCACTTTTCGGGGGAGGGGGGAGGGGGTGTCAAAAGGGTGTGGGGTCTAACATTGAACCTTGTAGGAAGAATCGTAGACTCTATTGGAAATGGTAACTTGAAAACGGACAAAGATAAAAATATAGGGTTTTCATAATCATATATTGGCTGTTACTGGCAATATATAGGGTTTATTAGATCTGACCCCTGGGGACATCCCCACCCCCAGGAATTTGAAATTACCATATATCTCAGAAACTGTTATAATCATGACCCCTAAACCATATATATTCATGTTTCTGATGTCAAGGGGCATCAAATGTTATGTAGGTCATGGGCCCTGTGGGTGGTCCTGACCCCGTCAAACAGCAAGTCCCTTAATATCTTCAAAACAGTTGAGATCCCCACCCTTAAACTATATATATTCTTGTTCCTTGTGTCAAGGGGCATCAAACGGTATGTAGGTCATGGGCCCCGGGGGTGGTCATGACCCCCCTTGAACAGGAAGTGCACGAATATCTCGAAAACGGTTGAGATCCCCACCCCTTAACCATATATATTCTTGATCCTTAAAGGGCATCAAAAGGTATGTACCGGTAGGTAATGGGCCTCAGGGTTAAATTTAATTTTTCAAAACCGTAATGCACATCTATGGAACAGTTCCTATCATATCCCAAGATATGATGTGTCTATCCATTAAATCATAAAAGGAGTTCTTGGATCTATGTTTTTATGAAGTGATAAACTTCAATTTTCTGCTACTTTTTGACTCCCTGGATGAAATTTAAATTTTGAAAACCTAACTGCACATCTATAGAACAGTCCCTATCATATTCCAAGATATGATTGTCTATCCATTTAATCATAAGAGGAGCTCTTGGATCAATCTTTGTTTTTTTAGTGATAAACGTCAATTTTCTGCTACTATTTGACTCCTTGGATGAAATTTAAATTTTTAAAACCTTATTTCACATCTATAGGACAGCCCATATTAAATCCCAAGAGATAACGTAGCTACTCCAAAAGTTGTAAGAGGAGTTCTGGGAACCATATTTTTTTTGCCAAAAAACGTCATTTTTTGTTGCCCACTGATCCCCTATATAAAAAAAAATTCTGGAACCTGATCACGCCTCAATATGACACCCCCAATCATATTCTAGAAGATCATTTGGCTACTGCCAAAAAAATGACGTTTTAAAAACCAGTTTTTTGTAAAAAAAAAACAACAAAAAAACCCGTCATTTTTTAGCCATTAAATGACCCCAAGGGCAAAATTGAAAATTCCGAAACCTTATTGCGCATCTATAGGATACCCTAAAACATATTCCAAAAGATGATTTGTCTACTTTTGAAAATGTAGGAGGAGTTCAAGGAAGAAGGTTTTTTGTGAAAAAGCGTCATTTTTTACCAATTATTTGACCCCCAGGACTAACAGAGTATTTTTGGAACCTTTTTACAAAACAACATGATACCCCAAATCAAACTCCAAGAGTTCAGTTTGCTGGTTTATAAGATGTAAGAGCAGTTTGAGAAAGTAAAACGTGACAGACGGACGGACGGACGGACGGACGGAACAGAGTAACAACAATATACCCGGACTTTCTTTAGAAAGTGCGGGTATAATCAAGAAAACTAAAACCTAAAGTCCATCATGGGAGATTTGAAAATTATGAATTTGACAAGGATGCTTTTTTATCAGAACTCAATCAATACCCAGCAGAAAAGCCGGTTAACTGGACCAGGTTAGCTGGTAAATACAATATCACTTATCAAGGCAAGCAGCCCAAGAACTCCGGTCAAATACTAATGAGCTTTGCTAAACATCATGGCATAAAGTGAGGAGATCAAAGATGAAACTTGGAAAAAGCAGGATATCAATACCATCAGCAAGATCTGCAAAAAAATCAAGAACATCATTCAAAACAGACTTTTGCAAAATCACATGTGAATTGGAGAGCGCATCGCCCAAAAAGTTTATATTACCAATAAAATTGACAAAGATGGAAAGCTAACAACATCTGAATGCTTAATATATGGCAGAAATATTCCCATTACAACTGTTATTAAAGAAAAGATAGAACGTTTCAGCATGGTTTAGGTTCTAAGAGAAAGAAGTAATAGTGTCCAGAAAGCCATAACCACATTGCGCAATATGCAGGAAGAGCGCAATGACCTTGATACTCCTAAACAATTGCAAGAAATAGAGAATACATTTCATATGAAAATATGGCACGACCTTTCAGAAATTTTAAACAGTTCATATGTGAACTTTATGTTGTGCTTCTTGTATGACACAGCTAACTTCCTCACTGATGAAGAGTACAGGAAACAGTTTCCAGAAAAAAGCCCACTCGATGTTCAGCGTTTTGTGAAAAAACCAAGATTATATATATTTGGAAAATCTGGTACAAAAACTTATTGAAATTGTAGGGCAAGGCAACACCAATATAATTTCTTGTTTGTCGGACCACGCACACTCGTATTTCAATAAATCTATACAAATTTTATTATTACTAATTTCCGCATCAAGGAGATTTTGCGCTGTTGTCTGTTCTATTTCCCCTCTATTTTTCGTATTTTAGATAATTTTAAAAATTCAGAAACAAGCAGAAAAGAATAACAGTCATATTTATCATATTATTATTATTACCCCCCTATCTTTTTATTTACCACCTAAAAATTTCGTCTACAAAAAAAATAATTTATTATTAAATCGCTCGCCCGCTCCTACCTTTTTTTAATTGGATATGTGACGGACAAGAAATTATATTGGTGTGACCTAAAAAAAATTATCCTACTTCTCGGACATTTACTAATTGGGCTGATCATAAATATATTTATTTATTGTCATGATTTTAAAAAGGGAAAGATTTGATATTTCTTTTTAATTTATACAGATTATTAATTTACATTATTTTTTAGCCTTGCTAGAACATCTATCTGGGCAAAATGTTTGTGTATATAATCACACATAAGGAGGTTTTTACAGCTAAAGCAAATGCTTTGTGCTATCCAAGGATTAGCCTGGGACCCCCAAGATCATTTTTTGCCTTAATTAGATAATAAGCTGAACTTGAACTTTAAAGAAAATATGACATCTTTTAAGAGTCAAACAAAAATTCTTAGATGTACCTTCATCTCAATTCATTATTTTAATATTTAAGGAAGTTCAGATAAAGAGCAGCTTATGTACACGGAAACAAGACTAGAAGACCTACAATCAATGACAGCTTCAAACCCCCCAAATGTGACTTGAGCAGCTTTCATTGGAACAGCGCCGCACACTTATCACAAAAGGGGAGCTGTGGAAAAAAATGGAAAGAGGAGAGACAAATCCATTTCAGAAACTTCGTCAAGAGGAAATCGAAGTAGAATTAGAAAATCATAATATTTGGACTGACAAAGAAACAAAATCAGAACTATCAGATTTACTTAACCAAAAACTTCGTGGTATTTGCCCACCCCCTGCATTAATGTGTAAAGATCCTCTGAAAAGTGCCAAAGACATTAACATTAACAACTATGAGGTGCTTTCCTGCGAACCCCTTCATGATATTACAAATATCGTGCAAAACATCATTACGGAGCTCCCATTTCATGTACTAAAGGAAATTCAAAAGGAATTCGAAATATTTTCAAGCACAACAATTGGAGACAAAAATCAAATTAAAGGGTCAGATGCTAGATTGTTTGCAGTGAAGCTTGCCAAGTTTATCCAGACAAATTACGATGCTAGCAAGATTGACGAACAGTTTTTGTCCTTAGTTAATAGCCTGGTAGAAATTATTCAGATAAGCTATTCAAACTTCAGCAACAGAAATCCCAGAAATATCCTGAGACTTTATAACCTGTGCTTCACATTTGCCATCCTATCCCGAAACATCTTCGGAAATCTAGCTAAACTCACCTCAAGAAATTTTTCCGAACTCACTTTCACAGCACAACTGGTCATCTCCCTGAAACATACCGGCTTTTTTGTTTAAGATCCATCATCCCTGAACAAAAGGAAAGAAGTTTCGGTGATCTAAGACGCATCTCCCTACAAACAACAAACAGACAAGCTATGTGTAGTGGATAATGCAGTGCTTAGGTTTACCATTCAACAAAAGACCAACTCGAAGCCTGATACCATTAAGAAACAAGACTCTGTCATCAGTCATCAGGCAAAGCTTTTGGGTAAACGCATCAACTCAATATTTAAAGAGGAATTCATACAGAAGAACTCACTGCTGTTTCAGGCACATTTAGAAAGAATAGCAGATTTCATGTTGGCTGGTGTGGGCATTTGGTGGTCAAAAATAGAGAAGATATTGAGCTCCTTGATGTGTTGACGAACCGTGCACAAGACTAGAAGGTCCTGAACTCCATCACTTTCGATCTTCTGATCTGCGAAAAGAGCAAACGTACATCACATCTGCATGGGAAAGATGTAGAGCCGACTATGCAGCAGGACATTTACGTCTTCCAATCAAAAGAATCAAAAAGAGGGTTTATGATAAAAAAAAAACCAAACAAGTGCTCATTCATCTATCCACCCAAAGGTATGAATTCAGTGCTGTCTAAAATCTTTTTTAAACAAAGATTCAAATTTTTGGTTAAAGAATGTAAAAAGTATTTTCTTTCTAAATAAAGATTTCTTTTCCAATGATTGTAGATTCCAACAATCCAGCCACTGTAAATATGGGAATTTTGCAAGTCCTTCACAAAGACTCGCCTTAACCTGCTAAACAGGTAAATTAAATGATATGCAATTGAAAGCCATCCTATCCTGGTTTATACTTGTTAAAAGATGTAGTTTTTCTACTTTATTTAAAATTATTAATTTTATACTCCGCTGTATTTTTTACCTTATCACTTCAGATAGCAAGTAGCAAAGAACAGCTCTCATTTTCTGCAATGATAAATTTGGACAATGGAAGTCTGGTATACCTACAATAAATTCTACCAATATAAATAAATTAAAGATTGACATCTAATTACTATCAAATCTCATAATTGTATTCATGTGATATATTAATGATTTTCGTATTAAAAAGATGCTCTTATCACTTGTTTAAATTTTATTGTTACATTTTTCATTGCTAAAAAAGTGATTCTTTCTTAATGTTATATACTAAAAGAAGAAATGGCTGACTTTACAAGCAGTTATATATTTTCATGTACAAGGTTCCTGAAGTTGCTGTCTTAGAGGACAAAGCTGTCTTGGAGGACACAAATGAGAGTTCAAATACTGTCAAAACAAAGAGACCAAGAGTGAGTGCATTAGAAATATATAATAGATATAAATGAATATCTGTTAGCCAATGCTCACTTGTGATACCCCAGCGTTCCTGTGAATTTATAAAATAAGCAATGTAAACATTTCATAGGAAGTTTATATCGAGTTTGTTAAAAACTGTCTCCCGATATATGACATACCTAAACAAAACGTGTGTTAAAATTTCAAGCATCTGTGATTAATAGAAGCTGAGAAAAATGTGACAAAAATGTGTTATAGACAGACAGACACACAAGGGTAAAACAGTATACCTCTCCCCCTTTGAAGAATGCTATAAATACATAAATTGCAGTTTGTATAGTGTATTCTCCTTATAAGTTCATAAAATTAATTGTATTTAATTTTATTTCAACCAATACGTTCAAGACAAAAGTTTGAAATAATAATCGCTTTCAGTTCAATTAAATTATGCTATAACCTATTTTCTGTGTAAGTATCAAATGATCTCATTTATTTGTGATAAAATTTTTTGCATTTTCAATAAAAAAAAATGTTTAGGAGGAAATGGCTGACTTCACAACCAGTGATTCACATCTGCCACAAGTGTTTAATGAGGATGTTGTCTTGGAGGACACAGATGAGGAGACTCAGAATGTTGCCAAAACTAAGAGACCAAGAGTGAGTACTTACTTTAATGAGATTTAATCTTCATTTATTAAGGTATATACAATGCATATGAATATTCAATTTACATATATTTCAAAAATAGTATTGCAAAAGCATTTCGGGTATAACATAAGATTTTTTGTTTAGAAAACAGGCCATGTAAATCAATATCATGAAGGACATTAAGATCATTTAATTAGATAAGTAGGTAAGATATTGCAACATGCTGTTATGAATATGAAAGTGAAACAAAGTCAAGATAATAAAAAAATAATTGTTTTCATTTCCATATATTTTTCATATTAAAGCATCAGTCAAAAGAGAATTGGGAAACCTACCTGGACAGGGATTCCACAGTAGTTCAGCAGATGTCCGAGACTGAAGAGAATATTGATGTTGCCAATGTAGCCAACAATGCAATACCAAATCCATTGCCTGGAAAATCAATCGTAATATTATTCCAATTGTTTAGCTATATACCATTATTTAATAAAGAAAAATTCTGCATAATTAAGCTTAACAATTTGAATATTTTCATTTGTCCTTCATAAAGAGATTTATATATTGATAGTCTAAAAATTGCCATGACCATCCAGCTCTCTTAATCTTTAATTTTCTAGGTAATTAAAATATAGTATACCTTGTATTCTATTTACCTGGTATATTTAACAGGGATCTTGCTCCTTAAAAAAGGGCTCAATTCAAGGACTAGTAAATCATTCCAATAATAAAGAAAACAGACATATCCATGTGAGGGTGATGCATGTAGTGTCACAGAAAAACTCGATTAGAGCTGAGAAGGTGCTGAGATTAACCAAACAGTTTCTAAAAATATATATATCAATAAATTCATTATATATAAATGACAAGCAATATCCAATATTTATTATTTTTTCTTTTTATATATAAAAATAACAGTGGTTTGAACATATTTTATTTTAAAGATGATATATACAAAAGGATCGGACACGAGTTCTGGAAACTCAAAACGCCCTCTCCTATGAATAACAGTACTCTGTGAAGTTTGTGTTTTCAAGTGTTTTTTATTCTGTTCCTTTTGTTTCAGAGTATCACAAAATCTACAGAGGCTAGTATATTATCAAGAATAGTTACTAAAGGTTGGTATCAACTAGAGCTGCTTAATTATAAGTTCCCCACCTCCACACAACAGGACTTCTTTAGATACATTCCACACAAAAATAATTGAGCTTGAAATAAACAGCAATTTTAAAAGGTTCACCAGGATATAAAGTTTGTTGGTCACGTGATCAAATCCTGGGAAGCTCAAAGGGCTTTTCAGCAGATTTGATCACGTACCAACCAACTTCATATCCTATCTTTTTAACATTGCTGTTTATTACCTATATTTATGTTTGAAAAAGACAAATCGTTCAGAACTATTAAAATTACCGAGATTTTATGTTTAGGTCACAAAAAAGTTCATACAGAATTCAACGTTTTCGCTATTCCATAGGTTCATATAAGGAAATATATTTGCAAATCAGCATTACTGATAATGGAGTTATTTTTGTTTGATTTGTCAAAATTGGATTGATTTTTTTTTTAGATCACAGTGTGTCAACAATAGACCTAGTGAAGAGCTTTCTTGGTGATTGTGAACTTGTGCAGCAGTTAATGGTATTCAAAACTCTTCACTTGAATCATCCTTCACACAAGAGCTTTAAAAATAGTTATGAAGCAGCTCTGGCAAAGGTGCAAACAGCCATCAGTAAGCTTCAACGAGAAGCAAAAGGTGACCCCCAAATGCAGGAGAAAAGAAAACTTGCTGAGAAATTGATGGTTTATTGGAAAATCTATTATTTTTAAGTTAATCATGACTTAATAAAACAAGATTATCACCTGTCAGTTATCTTCATTATCGTTTTCCATGAATATATGTTAACATTTTCATCAGTGTGTACCAGGAACTCTAGAAACATGTCTCTACAAGTAAAAAAAAAAAAGAAGATGAAGGGAACTCTTTAGACGAAAATCTGAAAAGAACATAGAAATGCACAGTCATGTAATTTGAAACACACCACCACAGCTTTTCTTTTCCTAATTTTTGATTAAACAACATTCATGTGTGCTCACATCGAGAATTTTACAATAATATCGTATTTTTCCCAAGCACATGATTGGTCGATTGCTGTCACATGACCCTGTTATAAATTCTCTTATAGGCCTTACTATACTAAATAAGGAAAATTTAGCACGTGCGACATTGTGATGTCACTATAGCGAAATCAACACCTACACGTTATGAACAAAATAGTTTACTAGTATACGTAGGGTATTATTTGGCTGATCTTTGGATTAATACACTAACCAGTAATGCAAAAATACCTGAGTTAACATTTTTTAAATTTTCCAAAAATGTTGGAGCTTCATACATAGGGTATTTTTAGTCTGTACGCTTAATATAAAAGTATAAAGATAGCAGAAGACTACGTTACGTTGTCAAAACTGTTATGAAGCTAATCTAGAGTGTGGAAAACTTTTAGATTACCTATTTGTGGCAAAAATAATGTACACATCACAGAAATGACCACAGTAATTTGTAAATTGTGCAATGCCCATTTTAAATATTATGAAATTATGTTGGACATGCGGTAACACATTGAAAAGTGAAAAAAATAATAACCATTTTTCATGTTTTCATTGAGTTACAATTTATCATGATATGTATCCTATATTGCATCTCAAGTATTGGCTAAGTACAGTTTTGTCCCAGCAGCTGAGCCCTATGGATCATAACATTGAAGAATTGTGCTAAGCGTCCCGAGTACCTCCGAATGGACATGTAAACATTTCCCATTATAAATCCCCATAAGAATTTTTTTTTTTCTTGTGAACTTCTGTAAAAACAAGAGTCAATGAAAAAATCTTGAATTTATTCCACCCTTTTTATTGATTTCCATTGCCCTTCTTTGAGGTATATGTGATAGATAACATGTTTTATCTTTAAAATGACAATAGAATTCGTCCCCTATACTTGCTTCGTAGCAAATGAAAAAAAAATTTGTGTTGTACAATGCCTAAATTTTCATATGATTGGTATCAAATACCTACGAAGTTGCTCTTTTATAATCCCATTTTACCAGTGAAATCACCGCCACTTTTAACATCACGTTTGAAAATTTGCTGTTTACGGTTGTCATGTTAATGATAAAATCCGAGACATTCCGAGTGCAATTTCCGACAAATTGGCAGGCAATTTCAAACATGTACATTAACAATGCCGTGGTCAGCCCATTCGATGGATATTTTGTGGAATAACTAGATGTTTGTTCAAAAGGGTTTGTAATGTATTGAATGTGTATTTACTCTGCAGAGTATCTTTAACAGACTTAAAATCAACGCTGAAGCAGATCCGCTTTGAGGCTGCTACATTGAAAGTAAATTGGATGAATTCTTACTGTGATCTGAGCGTAGCTTGGTCCCGGTAAGATTATTTTTTCTAGTATATGTGTATTCTAATTAAAAATATATCAAAATGTCGTGGAAACTAAACCTACGAGAGACAATGCATAAATAAAATTTTCACAAGCAGCCAGGCACTATTTTGTTCCAGACCCCTAATATTCTATGAGCATTATAATTCAGTTTGAAAGATTGACCAAATGTTTGCAAAATGGATTAAGCTCAGTCTTCATCGTGTAAAAATGTCATTCTTCACTAAAAATTTAAACTAGTACACGCATGGCTACTATAAGTTCAAGGACTGACCTAGATATCACGAGTGTAAACAATGTTAACATTGACTGACTTTGTGAGAACTTAAACGTGAGACAAAGCAGTACAATCATACAACTGAAATGTTAATACTGTATCGTGATATTATTTACTTAATCGTTGCTATACCTAATGCATAATGCTCGCTTTGCTAGAAATGGGTCACTGCAATTCGGTCAATATGTGATTTGTTTACGTATTCAAAATAGATGAAAAATAAAATACTACATGATTCATAATACTAATTAAATGATAATCTGTTTTTTCTTTGTTAGTGTAGTCATGCCAATTATACAAAACAAAATCATTTGATGCCCCTACCACCTACTGTAGAAGAGGTTTCCTTGACAACTTTGTCTGGTTTAAAGCGTGTTGTCATCTAAACCTAAGCAGCGTTAGTGAATACCTGAACGTATGCATGAAGAATTCACGAAAAAATTATTGTCGACTTAAATTGACACGCATTATTCTACTCAGTGGCGTAGCTACCATGTATGCTTATATGCCTGAGCATGCACATCATTTGGGAAAAAAAGAAGAAACTCGGTAAAAAAAAATAAAGACAAAAAAATTAAAAAGGAATTCAAGTATAAAGGTCCATACTTAGTTATTCCATCAACCTGTTTCCGCCACCCCGTCCTACATTATCCGGAAGCTTTGTGTCTACACTTATTTCTCATATTACAACGCACCCATCAATTTCCGGTTACGTATATAAAGTACAATGGCCGGGGAAGAAATGTCCGATTTTTTTTGTCGTTGTAAGTGGGTCATTCTCAGTACACAATGCATGTGCCTAATAAGGCAAAGATTTATTTTGCATTTGAACTTAGTTTAACACATCATTTTAAATTTCCCTCATAGAATATCACAGCTTTATTGAGATATCCATTACCATAATCTAGGTGAAAATGAACTTAAGAATTAAAGCTTGGGTGGGGCAAACACAAACGTCAAAAGTTTTTCCTCCTTATAGCTTTTAATTAGTTTTGTGATTTTATTTTATGCCTAACTATAACCAAAACAATTTTAACTGCCTATAAACATGCTTAAATAGTGAGCATTCCTTTCAATTTCTGCGATGATTTATTGTGTTAAAAATCGTCAGAATCCATGAGCTTCCGGGGCCTTCGCCTTCTTGGCCCCAACAGGCTTCGCCCTGGACCCACTGGGGGCTTCAAGCGGCCCCAGACCCCCTGCCATTTTTAGCATGCACTTAGTTTCTGGTCTAGCTACGACACTGATTCTACTGAAGATTTCTTTATCGTGCCAACACCGACCGCGAAGCTGGGCCTTATGGTACGATACAAGACACGATTAGTCTCTAGATCTGTAATTGTTTTAATACTTCATGCAACAATGAGTTTCGTTTAATTTGTTTACTAATTTATTAAAAAAAAAAAAAACAACATTCCAAAATTTCTGTTTTAAATGTTGCTATTAAACAATTTTTTATAACTATTAACGATTTGACTTAAAAAATTATTAAAGTGCGCACGTCCCCTTTCAAAGTCAAAGACGTGTAAAAAGTTGGATATTTTTGACTGTGACGGTTATTTTTATTCTTGCCCGTAAGTTGATAGGAGACATACCTTTGTCATAAAAAAATAAATTGTTCGGTTTGATTCGGTTTAATTATTTAATTTCAACAAAAAATAACTTGAAATGTTTTGCTCACTTCAACAAAACTTATGATTGCAGAAATGATTTAGAGAATCGTCTGAACTAATAAAATATTTCAATTTCTCTGATAATTTTGTTAAGTCCGACCAGTGGTGTGTGTAAGGGGGGAGGGAGGGGGGGGGTCACCATGTCAGACTAAAACTTACGTCGTTATCAAATAAAGGCAATTTCGGAATCAAAGTAAACATTTAGATAAATGTCACACTATTTTGAATTAAAAAAAAATGTTCTAAGCCGGGAGATAGCATTTCTGCAGTGCCTTTTCGCTGTTTCACATAGAATATACTGATAAATACATTATCACTGACAAACATGTAATATTGTTTTGGATTCTGATGATATACGGGACAAGTCCCCTAAACTGTCTCATTATGAATAATAACAACAACCAAATATACGTTAATTTACAGAACCTTATCAATAACGAGAACTAGTAAATGTGACTATACCCCATGGTTGATTATCCGTCCTGAAGTAGATGGTGATGTTGCGGATGCTGTGGATAGTGGTCAGATTCACCCACCAGGTGGCGGTTTGTCTGCTATATGATATAGCACATTGACCTCCACCCATACTCAGGTCTGATTTACGTCCGTCTACAGCGTTACTGGCGTCATATATGTCGTTACCTGGTTGGATTTGGTATTGTACGTATGCTGGTTTGTAGAGGGCGACATTAACTGTGAAGATAAAAACACATGTTCTAACAACATTACTATCGTGATGATGTCATCTCGTGCTTCTTACAGCTTATACTACATGTATGCATACATGTATAATACATTCAAATGCAGTTGTTAAAACGATTCGAAAGTATCAATTTTTGTCTAGCAAAACCTATAAATATATACAATTCAAATGTAGTTCAATCGATAAAAGAACCTTAGTAATTATTATTATAAATATTACGAATATAAATTTAATATCTGATAGAATAACATTGAAGTTTGAAAAAAAGAAATTCCTATGAATATATTAATGCTACATGGGTTTGTTTTAATATAAATTGTGTATACTGTGTATATATCTATATTTTATATAATAAACTGTTAGTGTCTTAAGAATGAATAGTTTAAACAGTGCGTAGAAGATGAGGCAGCATAATGTTAAAGATTGAAAAAAGGACCCCCCCCCCCCCCGGAAAACATGTGTACTATCGTACACATACACGAACGGAAATGCCGTTGATTAAGCGCTTTAAAAAATTTCTAGCAAGTCTGTATATAATTCAACTGTATTACAATCAGGGGAAGTACTTTAATATAAAATATAAAAGTTGCAGCTTTAAGTCATGAATCATGGTAGGTGCTCGCACGATAAAGAACCCTTACTGGTCATTGTTCCTCATTACCGAACCATTGGCCTTTTCCCGGCATCAAGTGACATTAGAAACTTGATATTTCCGTTTTAATATGTTTCTTTGAAGTACGTTAAGCATATAGCCTTTAAAATATTTGAAAGTAATATGTAAATACTTTCTGAGTGTGGAGATTGGTTTAACAATGTAGTATTGCTTTTGTTATTTTATCAATATTGTTTGGGAAATTCAATAAAATACCCTTAATTTTTTCGTTATATTCTTTTAAATTACCAATTAATGGTTTGGTTCATTCCTTGTAAAGTAACCCAAAACAACCTCATTTCAGTCATTTGGAAATATTAATGATTTTTAGAAAAGTACATAAAGTGGACTCACCGTACGCCTGGGATACTGTCAGCAGAGAGAACAACACAGCGAGGACAATGTGGGGATACACAGAGTTTCCAGACAGGAACATCATTTTGTTGTCGATCTGGTCAAACTATATAACCTTATGAGTATAGATTTGTATGCCTAACAGAAATAACAAAGCAAATGTAAAGGATTCCTTCGTCTGAGAAGTCATATGTAGACAGGATGTGTAAGTTTAAGTAGAGGGTGTGTGTGTGTGTGGCGTAGTGAAGGCGCAGACACAATGAATGATCACGTGACGAGACGTAAAACAAACAAGAAATATTAAGAGCTTAGTACGATGTTAAAATACTAGCTGTCAATCTTTTTTAAAACAAGTAGCCCTTTATGAGATTTTTTCTTCATTTGAAAATGTTAAAGCAACATAGTCTAATATGATATACTATACACATGTTTATGTATGAAAGGTTGTTGATTTAGTCGAGTTACTGCACACTTACGTTACTCGGTCTGTGTCTGCATTAGTACTATCATAATTAAGGTTTTCCGCTGGGAGCGGAAAACCTTACTATTATTCTGAAAAATTTTCAAATTTCTTATTATTTTTTTTTTCTTCTAGACGCCAACTTTGATCCTTAATATCTCGCTCGTTTGTTCACCGATTGTTTTGAAATTTTCAGGACTGATAACATGCCGCGTGATGTTGTCGTTGCATATTTTAGTTGAGGAAAATCCCTCTCCGGTTTTGAGTTATTCCCCTTTTAGTAAAATTTAACGACTTCTTTTGTCCAGGGGGTTTAGCTTTAACGATGACTTGTAGAGTCTCAAAGATGGGCTGGTTTGGAAGCTAATACATTGAATTTGTGCGAAATATATTTTATCTATTATTTAAATGCAAATAAAAGGGGTGGTATAGATGTTGAAACAAAGGTAAGAAAAAAAATCAAAAAAATTCGCGTATTTTCCGTGTTAGTTTTCTACCTGATAAAAATTTGTTATAACATGTATTTTAAAAGTTCTTGGTCTTACTCAGACCTTTCATTCGGTATGCCGAAAAAAGGGCTGGCCCCTATAATTAGGGAGTTAGAGGCGTCCAAAGTTTCTTGTCAATAACTTAAAAAGGAATAAAAATTTCTAATGCATTATTGAAGCAAAGTTGTAAAGAAACTAATTTTGAATCCTTCTATAGTATTCAAATTAATGTTTTCGTAATTTATAGTCAGTATTTGAAGAAACAATTGTTGTCAGTTCGGTCCATTTTTGTGGGGGTGCGCACGTTTATGAGGTTATGAAAGGGCTTCTTGTAATGAACTAACTGATACATGTAGTGCGCAAAAATAATTCCACATAAAATTCCCAAATGTTTTTATTCATATGTACATTTTCATTTCATATAGATGAGCCTCTTTGACCTTATTTTTGTTGTTTGTTTCATAACTATGCCCCTGTCTATATTTAGATGCATTACGAGACTCAGGTAACCGATCGATAGGAGAGTCGCTAGCTGTATTCAGGCCGTCGCATAGACGACAGTGCATTTGCTTGTAGAGCTGGACGCACACATGTTTAACGCCCCACTGTTTTACTGTAGCGGAGACATTATGAATTGTTTCAGTACTGGGAGATGTGTTAATAAAATGGTTCCAATGCATGGTAATTAAACTCAACTTTTCTACATTACGTATACACGGCCGTCTTACAAAGCACAATGTGTATTACTGACATGACAAATGTACGCTGGCAATTTAAACGAATGCGGGATTGCTCTCGATAGAACAATTCTTTTAAAGCAAAAAAAAAAATACTGATTTGCGATGGATATAATATAATTATCATCGTGGAGATGATTTTAAAAAGTGAACTTAATATTCGTATACGATAATATTTGAATCCAAAGCCACTCGTTTGAAGTTACGGTTATTAGGGATATTAATTATGACTTGCCCCGCGTTTCAGGTTTTTTACTTGCAAAACATCTACAAACGAAAATACCAAACAACCTTCAGCAGCAACTTATAAATTATTTATTCCATACACAATTCTAAAGAGGTAATTAAATAAATTTTATAAATGCTTTATACTTGTATACATTCGCTATCTTCCATGGAAAAAAGTGGCATGGAAAAAATGTTGTTCAATGTTCATCAAATACGCTGTAGCCTTAGCAATCGAAAATAATTAACAAACTGTATATTGATAGATTGACATATCAACAAACATTCAGACCCGCAATGTGTTTTTTTTTTACAAGTTCTATAAAATGTAGACTCAATGACTTAATTCTTAACCGTTTTCCGTGTTGGTTATTTTGAATCACGTGTGTACGTTATGTGTAGCCATATAGATGAACACTTTAAGTGTTTAATTTTTAAAAGAAATTGTGTACATGCAGAGCAATGCAATGCTAGGACAATTAAATTCCAACAATGTATATGGCGAGGCCGGTCAGACTGATACTGGTTCTGCTTGTTCTACAAATAGCGAATGTAAGACGAAGTATTTGGGTGTTATATTTTAAACAAATATAAGTATTGCTTTCTACACATTCATCCTTCATCCACAATATTGCCTTTTCGATATTTGTCATCGTTGTAGACCCGTGTAACAATCTGTTACATTATATATGTAAGTAGGTGCTTGCACGACAAAGAACCCCTTGCTGATCTACATTTTTATTAACGCATACAAAGAAAAAATATATTTTGATTTATTTTTGAATTTCTTTTGATGTAAAAAAAAAAAGAGAGAAGAAATTGGTTCTCAGTCTCTCTTTATGCCTGTTTGTAAGCGGTTAATCCAAGTTCATTTTGAATATCCTTTTGTAATTTAAAAAATGCGATGTAATTTTTTTTTCATGCAATATTTCGGATAAAGCAATGAAGAGTTGTTTCTTGAAATTTTATTAGACCATAAAATTGTAAAATGCTAACATTGAAAATTGTGCCCGATTTCTTTCTTTTTTTTAAGGTAAAACTTTATTGATTTAAAAAATGATTCTTTGAGACAAACAAATTGACATAATCAATAAGAGTTTGACAATCTCTAACTGCAGGTTTGTAGCTTTTGGTCAGAAAAAGAATCGGATGGACGACCTAGGACACAGATCGTCCATCCGAATTTCTTGAAAATTGCCATTATTTTCGTACGCGGACGCAATACTCACCGAGACTAAATGATTCGTATCTTAAGTTTTAACTGCTTTGAAAGGTAAAATTGGTTTTTATGATAATTATGAACATGAATAATTAAAAATGGTTAAAATTATAGTAAAATTACCGGCATCGGTCTTCTCCGTGCGCGGATCTAGAAGAGGGAAGGGTTCCAGACCCCCCCCCCCCCCCCCCAGCGAAATTTCTTTCAATTACGTGTACATTACAAACTTACCAAATATGCCTCGGACATCCCTTGGCAAACTCAAATAACCGTCTGACTTTTCAACCCCCACCCGGAAAAATTTTCTGATCCGCGCATGTTCCCCCTCCTCGAAATACAAAATTATTCTTCAAAACCCCTTTTAAAATTTCCAAAATCTCCGCATATATACTAAGAGATTCATTGGCGCTTGCGTTAGATAAAAATGCGTGTAAAACGTTTGCCAATGGTCTTTTTACCTTTGTACCGGGCATAACCACAGTCCCACTCTGTGAATAAAATGCGGCGAGTCAAACTAGAGACAACGTGTTAAGATCTGTATTTGCTTATAAACATGTAGTATCATCGTGCAAAATGCAGTGTTCAATTATAAATTTTTTTTTGACTTTACTTGTAAAATTCGTAATTTTCTCTCACAGTTTATTTCTTACAAAGTTACTTTTTTATTTAGTGATTGACACTTTTCAGACTTTATATGTGATTTCAAAGAGACAGAGTGTCATGTCTCAAGGACTGTTAATCTCTTAAAACAACATTGTGCAATTATCAGATTTTCATTTCTTGGACATCAAAGACTCATTGAGTTTATTTAATTATTTTATATCTGTGAACCTTTCACTCAGCTTACTTATATCATTACCTGTCAATTTATACTCATTGTTAAGATTCTTATAAATAGATATGTACAATTGTCAATGCGCAGTCTGGAATACGGCGGCCAGCCCCGGCCACGTCCGACTCTCCCAGAGTCTTGAGTCCGGAGGCCACTACTGGCCATATCCGAATTGTTTGTAACATGTCTGTCTGTTAAATTGTTATAATGTTGCCATCGTTGAGTCTCGTCCAATAATGTGGAATCCTGCATCAATTGCCTGTTTATTTCTCTGGAACTGTATACTGGTGGACCTTCGGGAATACGGCAAACCTACCCTTCGTTTTAGCTTACGGCCCACAGCGCGCCACAACCTTATACCTTATACACTTTACGCCAACATTCCCTCACCCCGTTCGTACTGCACACGACCGATGCAGATCCAGACGAATTCTCTATCACCGTAAAATCTACGCGGTCACAGAAATATAATACTTTGTTTCTCAGTGTTTACACATCTAATATTGTACTATGGTCAGCTATAATTTTTTTGGGAAGAATATGACAAGTATGACGCAGCTACGACGGAAAACCTAATCGTTGCTTGCAACGAGCTCGTCTCTAGTGTTAACCTTACTTTTCTGTTTAAGGTCACATTAAACGATACCTAGAGTATGTTGACAAGTAAAAAATAAACCAAAAAAAAAAAACCCAACAAAAAAGCAAAAATGGAGGTAGGTGGTTTGGGGTGCAGGGGGAGAGGGGGGGGGGGGGGGCAGAGCATATCTTTAACTTTATATAACAACAATGTTTTTTGCGTGCTTGTTTCGGTTTATTTCCGTCTTTTAAATGTTGTAATATAAAAAAATTGCTCTCGTTGAATACACTGATTCAATATATGTACTGTTATTAACTCCCTTGTAAAATACGTGTAAGAAGATGGAACCAAATCGCCAAATATCATAATAATAGAATTTTTAACTGCTTATTAAATATAAAGATATATATAAAATATATGCTGTGCCCCCCCCCCTTCCACCACCCCCAACCCCCCCCCCCCCCCCCCCGGATGATTTTATTACCAAGCCAAAAAAACCCCACTTAAACGGATTTGATTAAATGTCTTACTTAAAGAATCTTGGCAAATAATTGAAACTGTGTTTATATAGTGATTAAAAGAGGAAAATACGCACTGCTGTTAGTAATTAACGGTGAAATAATGTAACTTTTAATTTGTGTTATGACAGTATGAACTATGTTTTGATGCATTTTGTTTGTTCTAAATGACAACATTCGTAGAACAGTAAAATGCTTTTTATTTACATGTAATAGACGTTTGAAATATAAATTTTTAAACAGTTCTGTCACAAATTGTTATTTCGTATATTTTCTAGTTATGACTGAAGCAGATTCTCTCTCTCTCTCTCTCTCTCTCTCTCTCTCTCTCTCCTCTCTCTCTCTCTCTCTCTCTATTAAAACAACTAACAGTTATTATGAATTAATGATTGAAAAATTAGCGAAGACATTTATTCAGCACAATTATTGAACGTTAGATTTTTATCGATATCTAAGTGCGGGTACGTTAATGAACAATATGCACAAATCATAATTAACTAGACAAGATATGAATTTCATTATTTCTATTTAATTGATAATAACATTCTTTTGATTCCTACTACGCTTAGTAATTTGAAAACCTACGTGTAAATGTATCAGGAGTCATTTCAAGTGCAAATTTATTAAACTTCATAAAACAGAATACTAAGGACGTGTTATTACATGTTTATCTACATCGAACAGACGGAAACAATTGTATGAGAAGAAATTTATTTCCGCTAAAACCTGCATTGTTCATCGTTTACTTCCGAGGGTTCACTTGAAAATACTATCTACTCTCGACGCTTTTCTGTGTTTGTTAGTAAATTGAATTTGATTCTTTAAAAAAAAATGCACTTAAAAGGAATATCTTTCATAAGTGTTTGAAAGAAAGAATGCTTGACAAATAATTGGGACGTTGTGTATTAGGTACATGTATACTAGTTATGTGTTTAAAAGAAAGAATGCTTGACAACTTATTGGGACGGTGTCAGACGCGTAGGATCGTTTTTGAAAGTGGGGGGGGGGGGGGGAACTCATCCAAAAACATCTTGACAAGCAAAACAAAAAAAACAAAGAATCTGAATCGAGGGGGGGGGGGGGTGTTAGTATACCTTCAACTTCAATTTTACTGATTATTTTCAATTCAATTTTTTACATTGTCCTATAAAAGTGTTTTTTTTTGGGAGGGGGGGGGGCAACTCCATATACAAATTTCAGAAAAATCTTTGCTGCGCAATAAAGTGGGGTGGGGGGGGGGGGGCAGGCCCCCCTGCCCATCCCTCTCAGCCCCGCTGATGCTACGTGCCTGGTTGTGTATAAGGTACATGTGTACTAATTACTGTTCTCAGTAAAGTCAATTCCACGGAGGTACTTGTAACTTGTTTCTCTCTTAAGATATGTATAACAATTTTATCCAGTGGTTTTTATTTTTAAAATAAATTTCAAGTCCTAAGATAATAAAATAAAATTTTAGATACAGGATGAATGGCAATTTTGTTCCTACTTCGCCCACTCTCATGTATTCAACGTAGAAGTCAACATATGTTTGTAATTATCAAACTCCACACGAAAAATTGGTTTGAAAAACAACATTTGAAAGACGTGAGGAAAATTTTTTTTCGCTAAAAATGATGAAAACACAAATAAAACGGACATTTACTATCATCATTTGTTCTTTCCAAGATAACATCACTGTCCGGTGTTTACTCCCGAGGCTTCATTAAAAATATTTCCTCTTTCAACACCTTTCATTTTTTATAAGTATAATATATTGATTTAAAAACACTAACAAAGATACATTTAAACGATAGTTTTATATAGATAACATGAGGAAGGGATCGTGAGAAATGATTGAGAACGTGAATGTTAAAGCTGCATAGTCCGATTTCTATTTGGTATGACAGTATCAAATAATTTTCCATACAAACCAATTATCTCCGAAAGTTTGACACGTTCGCCTGTTTACTGTAGCAGAAACGAAATTCTTTACGTTATTCATCTTCTTGATGATCACGAAATGTTAGTAAAGATGAATAACCCTCTCTAGGTTCTCCTAAAAGAAAGCTTAAAGGTAGCTTAAAGACTATCTTTAAGCCACCTTTATGCCACCTTTAATGACATCTTATGTCGTGCTACGCACTCGTTAACCACAATATTTGTATTAAACATAAGAACCTGTCTCGCTCTCAAAAAATACATAACAAGTTATCAAAAATACGTAAATTATCATTTTTGTAGACCAAAACTTAACACGAAAGGACCTGCTCATAAACCCAGATATTTGACGATTGCTATAATACATGTACATGTATCTGGAACTACTTGGAAATCTGGTCGTAGGGTCAGTCCGTTTAAGTCGGGCGCCTGTAAAGTGCGAAACAAAATCGAAACAAAACGAAACGAAACGAAATTGAACGAAACGAAACGAAAAAAAAACAATCGAAACTAAACGAAACCAATCGACTTTGACTACATAAAAATGGAAATAAATTCATTGAAATAAAGTTTTGAACTATAAAATATAACTACCTGTATGTTTCAGATTGCTGTTGTAAATTTGTAAGCCGATTATTCGAAATTTGCAAAAGTTATATTTATATGCAAATAAGTGATGTACATTCCTATACCTTTCCATGTTTCTAATGTGTTTCATTAAATGATATTCAGACGTTTAGAGAGAGAGAGAGAGGGGGGGGGGGCTTAAAACTTATCAGCGACATCACATAGCAAAATATACATGTATACGCAAGATTGGGAGAGAGAGAGAAAAAGAAAGAGAGAGAGATAGAGATATGATGATGATGATGATACTGAAGAGGACATTCTAACAACAATTTTCTTTCTATCGATTTGAATTATTGTAAAAATGAAACGATCGAATACAATGTGATTTAGAGCATACTAGTTGGTTACCAGTTCTAACATATAATAAGAATTGTTTTAATATGTATAGCATGAATTTGGACGTCGTTATTTGATAAAATGAACTTGCAATATAAAGAGGTCTTTACCTGTGTATGACCTTAAATCAAACATAATCCCCTCTTTTTTTCTCTTTCCAAAATTTGCGTATATACTTTGCTATGTGATGTCGATGATAAGTTGTTTTAAGATCTCTCTCTCTCTCTCTCTCTCTCTCAACTTCTGAATATCATTTAATGAAACAAATTAGAAAGTTATTAAAGGTATTGGTATTGGTATTAAATAAATATTGGTATTTATTATAAAAGGTATTGTTGCGGGCTGGCCGACAGGCTTCAAAACATCTCCAGAATTGATAAAGAAAAACACTAAAAGTAACGTTTTCACAATTTATATAACACGAAATTTGAAAACAATTTCATGAGCTGATATTCGTCGTCAGGAGACTGGTGTTATATAGTGCCTTTTCCCCCTAGCCATCTTTCCCCCCCCCCCCCCCCCGGAAAAATGGATATATAGCAGTTCTTCCCCCCGGAAAAATGGCTATATAGCAGTTTTTCCCCCACGGAAAGCTGACTATATAGTGGGTTTTCCCCCTTTTTATAGCCAGATTACCCCCACGGAAAACCTACTATATAGTGGATTTTCCCCCATTTTTACCTTCCGGCCATGTTTATTGCGGACAATTCCTGACAATAATTTGCAATAACTTATATGATATTAATTTCTCACAATAAAGGATAATTATGGCATTTATTAATACATAAAATAAAATACATGGTTTTTCAACCCCAAATATGAACTTAGGCATGCGCCTTCATAACATGCATGTGTCATCATCGTTTATTTCACCTGTTCTCACCCCTTTTTGAAACACCTTTTACACGGATTTCGGAATACCTCGAATCTTTTTCATCTAATCGATGCTTATCTACAGTTTTGACTTCGACGTTATGAACACTTGAGAACACGATTGAGTGAAAATACGCCGGTGTGGAAATTTAATTTTCCAATGTATTACCATCAATGTATAAGCTTCTCCAAGGGAACTAACTGACCAATCTTGACTTAATTTTGTAGAGGAAGGGAATAATCAATTTTAAATTAATCACGTTAGAATTGACGATCTTAAAAACCATTGTATATTTCTTCTTCTAAATATCAAACGGGAGACAGGATGCAATGATATGATGAGAAACTGAAATGTTTTAGTTGGGGTACTAAATCGTGGGTAAGGGGTATTTTGATTATGTATTAAAAGCATGTGTAAAGTTAGTGTTTACCATTTCGTTTTCAAGTTACGCATATTCATAATTTTAAGAATATTTCTACGAAACGCGAGATATTATGATGTAAACATTTTAAAAAACAATGAAATTTCTTCATAACCAGAACAATGTCGGTATCTTTACTGGTTACTTTGGAAAATGTGAAATGGAGCCTGAACTAATTTTATGTTTATATTGTCACTCACTATTTGCTAATTGATTCACTTATAAGTTTGCAACGTGATTTATAAATATACAATTTTGAAAACGATGCCATATAAATCAAGATATACGATTCAGTTACCTAAAATAAGTTATACTATTTGTTTCATATTTTTGCAATAAAGACTTACTTGTGTACCATATTATTTCTTCGAACAATTGAACAAGGGTAATTAAAAAAACAAAACAACCCCCCCCCCAAAAAAAAAAAACGATACGAGGATTGTTCGGAAATTATAACAACTTATAATATAAGCTTGTTCTTCTAATCAACTAACTAGTAAAAAAAGTCGTATATGAGCTTAGGTTGGTTATTAGTTTTGATTTTCGGCTTCTCCTTTTATGAATAAAAGTTCATTGATTTATTTATCTAATTATTTATTATATCATTAGTCATCTTATGAATTGAGTGAATGTTTTTAAGAATAATGAATTTTGCCCGCGTACCTTTTAAAAAAATTTTGTTCGTAAATTAAAAAAAAAAGCAGAATAAAACGTAATTTTCAATCATTTTGATAAAGAAATATATGAGTGATTGTGTATTTTTAAATGATGTTTTTACTTTAAAAAAATACATATTCTTTATAATTTGATTTCAAACATCGGGCTCGAAAACAACAAAGGCTCCTATCCTGCATGGGGGCTTAAATTTTCGGTGTCATCTACTAGTGGTATACCACTATCCCTGTGAAAATATGGTTAATTGGTCATCTCTAGAATTTGAGATTCGAGTTCCCACCTCGGGCCCTGAAACATCAAGTGCCCCTGCACTGAGTGCTGAACTTTTCAGAGTCATCTTCAAGTGGTAAACCACTGCCACTATAAAAATATGGTGATATGGTCATCTTTAGTTTATGAGACATTGGACCCTAAAAAATATGCACTATAATTATTATAATAGGATTTTAAAAATCGGGCTCTGAAATATCTGAGCCAAATTTCTCTAAAACAGAGGTTTAGCCTGGATGAAATTTTCACAAACAGACAAACAGTCTGATAGATTTATCAAGAAATTCGTAAAACATTCTCGTTTAATACAATTTTAGAACACAGAATTATGCATATAAGTGTATATCTTGTAAAACTTTTTTCCAATAAATTACCTAAATTAAGTTCTATGTGTAATTCAATTACACACATGTTCAACTTTCAGCATTGTCTATAAAAAAAATAAATCGGCAAATCGAAACTTAACTTGTACAGATGAATGCAGATATACATGTATGCAACCTGGAAGTGTAGAAACATTGATTTTAATCCTTACTGGATTTCCATAAATATTTTTTAATAAAAACTGAACCAAAAACGTTAGGGAGAAATCCTACTATGGGAGAAAAGCTACTATATAGTAGCTCCCCCCCCCGGGGGGAAAGGCTACTATATAGTAGGTTTTCCGGGGGGAAAAGCTACTATGGGGGAAAAACTGCTATACAGGTCACTCCACTCCTGTACACTAACACTACTCAGTATTCGATATTCGGGACCTGCGTACACAGAACATACACATTAAGTTACATATAAACATAAAGTTCCATACAAGTAATGACCCACATGACCCACCATACATAACAGTGAGACAACGTGGTACACGTGGCAGCGCTGCATTACATTCACTTGCATTTCACGATACATAATAATAAACCAAATTACTTTACTCGTAACTTAAAATACTGTAACGACATTTACTTGCCAATTACACTGTTAGAGTCATTTAACACGACATACACATTACTACTCATATTACGGCAGCCCTATGGATATACTCTACTCAGGACAATGGATAACTAAAGAAATACTAGTATTGAACTATATAACGAACATAACAAACGAATAACTTACGAAAGGGACATTCAAACAATACAAATTAAAAAATAAAACACATTGAAACAACAACGTTATCCCAGGACCATTTAATAAACAAATAGAATGATAATGAATAAGTAAATTGGTTTACTCACCTCAGAAGCCGTGTCTGTATTATAAAATTAGACTATTGAACTACAGAAACTGATAATATCAGGTGATTTTACCCGGTCCAAAGAGAGCCAAAACCCTAAACTCAGGTGGATATATACACGTATCTAGGGGTACCAGAAAGGGTAATAGAATAAGAGGTCCAGTACAGGATAACTAAAAAAAGAAGACAAATTAAAACAGCATTGTAAATATAACAGGTATAGGAATGAATCACTTACTTACATAATTATATAACTTTTGCAAATTTCGGATAATCGGCTTTAAATTTACAGCGGCAATCTGAAACATACAGTTAGTTATTTTTTATGGTTCAAAAATTCATTTCAATGAATTCATTTTCAGCTTATTAATTTCTCTAAAAGAAGATTTTGAAAGTAAAAACGAATGCGTGTACTCATATGCGATTTTTCGGTCACGTATATTTCTAGGTTGTCAGTTCGAAATTGAATGAACTACCATCAATTTTCTTAAGAAATAAAGAAGGGGATACTTTAAAAAATGGGTTATTAGCGAAACTACTTTAAGAACATTTTAATTGTCCGCATGTTTACTCTCAAAAATAAATACTGAATGCTGAAGGAGATCAATATTCTACAACCAAATCTAGATAGGGTTCCCACCCTCGCCCCCCCCTCCCAAATTTCTGGAACAGCTAATGTTAAAGTGACAATATCTATGAATCTACACAGAACTAATAATAAAATCTTCAAGATTTTGGAAAATACACTTTCGTTTTCAAAACTTCTTTTTTTAGACTCGCAAAAAAGCCTTTAATTTCAAAGGAGAGGGGGTATTTCATTTCATAAAATATTATCATTTTTAAACTTTTAGGAAGAAGTCGGAGTCTTGGATGTATTTTTGCTCAAATTGTAAGAACTGTACGATAGGTGTTAAATATTCTTGTCTCTTTCTATGAGCTGCACATGTAATTCTATTAAATCAACCCCTTTCTCAGTCCTGTACTTATTTCCGTCCCTATGAGCTAGGCGCTCCTCTCTATCACGAGCTTAGCTTACTATCGTAAGTTTCTGTTCATCTTTTTTCTCTGTTTTCACTGCCTTTACTTAAGTCTTAGCAGCATATCTCTCAGTCATTACTATGAGCCTAGTTAACTATTGTAAGTTTTGTTTATCTTTTTTCTCTGTTCTCACTGCCTTTCTTTAAGTCATAGTAGCGTCTCTAAAACAAGCATGTTGAGCACGCAGGTTTTCTTTTATATTGTACAAAAGCTTAAAAAGTGGACATTCACGGACAAATACTTTGTTGGCAAGTTACAGAGACCCTAGGAGATATTATTGCTGAATATCAGTATAGAACAGCGGTGTAATGGACACTGCTTATGAAAAAACTTTAAAACAACTGCCAAAAAAGCTATGATGTGGTTTGTTTTCGTGTTTTACTTCCGCAAAAAATAATTTCAATAAAAATTAATATAAGAAAATAATTAATGATCTAAACGATTCTCCGGGTAGAAAATATTAGTAAAGGATGTTCCATTTTTAATCATATAGGTAAGTGAAAAACTTACTCGTCATATTTGACAAAGTCATATTAATATATATTAATTTGATTTTACTACAGGATATTTGTTCATACAACGAATTCAGAAACTGCTTTCAAATAATTAACAAAAAAAGTAAAACTGTTCAATTTCTACAGAAAGCTGTCTTGATAGGATACGTTTATTGTACAGTAAACTGTTTGCACTTTTTTTTAAAAATTGACAATGATTTTTAACACTGTGTGTTAACATCAAATCACCAAAACATGTATTATTTGATACTGTTCTTATCAAAATAAAAAAAAATTTCTCTTTTGTTTTTCATTAGAGGTATTTTATTCTTTTGACAACTGTGATTACTTATAGCAGATAGTCCGTCAATCTATTTCATTTACACCATAAAGGTATGTTAATAAATATTTTACTTCAATATTTCCATTTATTACATATAATAATCTTAATGACATATTACAATATCTAAAGTGTATTAAAATGATGAAATATCGTAAACTATTCATTTATTGCTTAGTTGATGTTGTCAAATGTACCCACGTATTTGGCATTGTGTGTGTTGTTTTCTAGGACTGTTAAAATAACCCCTTATACGTATTATTGTGTAAATATAAACAATCGTGCCGCTTATTTTGATAAATGTTCCATTTTTTAAAGATTCTTTGTTTCTGTCTAGAATTACATTTTCACACAAAGAATCTAGCTATGCTTTATCACTTATTGATGGTATGTTTAAGTCAAATGTACTACCGTTTCTACATAACTTTTAAGCGTACATAAATCTAATTCTAAAACAAATCCTTCTGAAAATGCAGTTTTTTATTGACTGTGATTACTTATAGCAGAACGTCCGTCAATCTATTTCATTTACACCATAAAGGTATGTTAATAAATATGTAAAATATTTTATTTTACATGTTCACACAAAGAATCTAGCTATGTTTTATCACTTGGTGATGGTATGCTTAAATCAAATGTACTACCGTTTCTACATAGCTTTTAAGCGTACATAAATTTAATTCTAAATCAAATCCTTCTTAAAATGCAGTTTTTTATTGAGCCCAATGTTTGTATTTGCTATACATATTACCCTGTCCACACCTATACACGTAAGGAATTACAACGTATAAAACTGTATAAAATTCAACCGAAATGCTTAAAAGGTTTTAAGTGGTTTACAAACGTACTTTTTTTTCTCAAATAGCATTTTCAACAACTAATGAATTTTTAAGGTATCCGGCCCATAATAGCAAAAATTTTAATGAAATCAGGTGCAAAAAAGATATGTATGGACTTAATACATAGTATACTGGGGCATAACGTCTATGTTAAGTATCATTATGTATCACTATGTAAAAGCCGAACGTGTCTTAATCAGTTAACTTGTTCTGTTCTTGAAGAGTTGTCCCCGACCCCTTTTGCTTTTAATCTATAAAACCATTTATAAAAACAAGTATTCCATTTAAAGGAATAATCGTCATATGATATTAGTTGTGAGCACGAACTGTTTCTACAGTCAGTTAGAGCTGCTATTTTATAACATAAAAAATAGCATATTAAAGCAATGGAATCTCATGGCATAGCATTGAAATCTCATTACATCGCATACAATGTCATAGATTCTCATTCCTCATATCATTCCATAACATAACATATAATAGCATACAGCATGATTTTCACTCGGTGTAAAATGCTTTTATTTAAAAGAATAAATGTAGTGGAAAACTTTGGCTTCTTATCAGTTTACTTCGAAATGTTTGAAACTGTGTAAGGAGACGTTTTTGTTTAAATCTCATAGCATATCATAACAAAGCATACCATATCATTAAGCGCTTTATTTCAATTTCTCATAGCACAGCATACAAATCTCATAGCATGGTATTGAAATCTCTAAGCATATGATAAAAATTGCATGCCATTGCATAGCATAAAATTGTAACAGATATGCATCAAATGACTGTATGTTATGCCAAAAGTACAACATGCATTAAAAAGGATAAATCGCGCTTTTTTTATTGCTTTTCGAAATAGTAAGGGACGAATTACTTTTACGTTTAGAAGTGTACACCAAACAAAATTTTGTACGCATGTGAAGATAAACAAAACATAATTTAAATCATCATGTAACTGTATAAATGTTTAAGTCTTAAATACATCAAAATAATGTTCCTTAGTTATAATACTATTAATTGAAGATTTACATAGTAGTAGTGCGAAGCGTTATATGTGCGCAAATAGTAAAATCTGCCGGATGCCTCATACGGACACAACTGAGATCGCCCAAAACCAAAATATATATACGGTATAGAGTTTATTTTCATTGATTTTTGTATTCATGATGATTAAATACTTCTTTCCATTTTTACTGATATTTGTAGTATTCACTTTTTTATTTTATAAATGTGTTCGTTCCTTTAGACCTTTATGCAATCTTCATTATTAAATAACTGCTAATAAATACTTTTTTAAATAAAATATCTCGGAAAATCCTTTTTCACTCTGATTCCCCCCCCCCCCCCCCCCCAATTTATATCTATTTAGTACATGATAGATAAATGTATTAAAGTTAGAGAATTTGGTTCTGATATGGATCGAATGCCATAATCAAAAAGGTAAATCTTCAAAGGCGAGATAAAACAAGCTGTCTCGATAAAAGAGCATTCATTGTGAAAAAAAGACTTTTGTTAGTAGTTTTTTTAAAAAATGACAATGATCCCGTATGAAGTTATTTCATTTTCACTTTCTTTTCTCATGAAATGCTTTTAATTTAATTGAATACATGTAACCGGAATACTAATCAGAGATTAAACAAATAAGTATAATAACGTGTTTCTATCTAAGTGACATTTACTTTCACTTTAGTTTCTTATGAAAACACATTTTTTAAATTAGATAGATGTAACTGGGGTAATTGACAACATATAGTCCGTATACGTTTTCATTTCATCTAAATCAAAAAGGTATGTTGATGATTTTTTTTATTTCAAGATTTACATTTATTGTTTTAATGACATATTTGGGTAATTAAGGTATATGGAATTCATGAAATATTATAAAGTATCGATTGATTTCAAGGTTTTAAAATGTAAGGCAATGTTGATCATTTATAACGAGAATCACAAAATTCGAAAATGTTTTACTGTAATTATGATTTAAAACAATCTGTTGTTTTGTGTACATATTGATTTGTTTAATGACAATGTTGGATATAAATAAGATATTGCTGCAGTGGTTTTCAGAAAATGCGCTCTTTAAATAGCTGTGATTGCACAACTACGTATATAAATGGAAACTTTCTTCCTGATATCATTTCTTGGCTGGTGATATTCAATACTGGGTAACATGAATTGTTGATTCTAGAGATTAGCACACAAACGCTGAAAACATTTTAGGATCAAGTGTTATATTGTATGTTCTTGTACCACCATAAACATCAGCTAAACTTTATTATCGGATTTTATGTAATGCTCTTTAGGAATGTGGAATTACCTTTAATTCGGTAAATAATTTACTGTGCATACATTCAATTTCCGTGGCTCTGATGTATTTTCTATATTTTAAAGGTTATTCGGTATGTTATTTTTCATACTTACATTTTCACATTAAGAATAAAGGTTAAGTTAAGTAGTTTCATGTTTATGTATCATTTTCGGTTTTTAAGCCGGTGAAACGTTTTAGGTTAATGTTAGATGTATGTTTTATGGAATATTAAGATGTAAACTTTAAATAAATACAATTCAAGACAGAGATAAATGATCTGTAATCTTTTATGAGATTGTACTAAAATAAGATTAAAACAGTTGCATTTATTTTTAATTTATAATCTTTCTACATATGTAAAACAAGCCCAAATAATAAATATGCTACAGTTTTTACTACAAATTATTTCATATTTGTTTTTTTTTTTCAAAATGCGGGTTTTTAAAATATAAACTGCATTTAGTTTATAGTACAAGAGTGTTATTGATTTAAAAAAAAAAGCTGTGTTGCGGAATAGCTTTATTCTTTGTATCGATTAAACTTATGCCTTGTATTTGGTTAATCTGTTCTATAAATAACTGGGTTTTTAAACTTCCCGATGGTTTTCAGAAAATGCGCCCGTTAAACCTATACTATGCCCTTTTTTTTTCACGTGCAAAATGAAACCTATTTATTTGTTATAAAGATACGGTTATCATTTGATATTTATTAGTTTGATAAAATATTGGCACTTCTGATTGGTCGAAAATTTGTTTAGATACCTGCATCAATAAATTTTAGGCCAGATCTACTTTTCTCAGCTGATATTGTTTAATACTATTTATAAAACGGGAATTTCCAAAAATAAATTTGTCGACAAAATGTTACGTTGTGTCTGTTTAATTGTCTGCAAACAAAATACAACTTTATAAATATAACACAAATTAAAAGTTTAACCTTTAAATATAATCAATACACATTATTTAATTCACTCAATAGAAAATAAATCGTCTTCTCACGATTTCTTTTCCTTGTGATCAATCAACATTTACTGCTATGCTGGCTGTTTCAATTCCATGAATGATTATAACGGACATATAGGCCTATACACTTTCACGGTGACACTGCTTTTCAAATATGGTAACGATGAGTTTTAAATTACACACGTACATGATCGGTCATCAGAATAATCATCGTAAAGCAAAGCTATGAGTAGTGCATCAACTCCTTCGGCGCATTCCAAGCGGCAGATATACCATTTAAATATACCTCACTGGTTATCTAGTTACTACAACGTTTACAATAGACGCTTATACATACTACATGTATTTTTGTCGACATATCAACTTGTAGTTTGGTCCACGATCGCGTCTTCTTGCATGGTTATTTAACACATGTATATACATTTTTGATCAATGCCACTTTGAATTTTATGATTTGAAATGATAAGAAATGAATATAATAATTTTCTTTTGATCGACGTATCAATGAAAAAATTGACCTTAAAACTTTTTCATCAGTGTGCTACGCATTGTACTTTGGTTTAAAAATTTGTATAACCTTTGGATTTCCTACTAGTTGTCAACAGTTGACTTGTTTAAAAATCTATAAACGTGTCCTTTAATTTACTTAAACGCGAAGAAAAGAATTGTTCCCACCTGAAATGCGCTGGTTTTAAATGAATGTACAAATTCATTTTAAATTTCAGGATTTAAGGCATTTCGACAACGATGGAGCAGGAGGATGGAACTAAGTGTGTTGACTTTGAAAGACTATCTAGCAGAAAGCGGAGAGGTAAGTTTAGTAATTAATTTTCAAATTACAAAACCTTTTTCCAGCATATTTATGCTATATGTTTTTTTTATAAAAATGGTATGTCATTAAAAAAAAAATTGCGGCAAATTTTATAGTTTAAAAAAAGAATTAAAAAAAAGATAGAACTTATACCGGAAATCATAAATAATGTCGTTAATTCAACAGTTCTACAAAATATCGTAACAGCTATCAAAAGATTAATGAATTAAAAAGAATTATCAAAACATTTATACCGAAACAGTTCTTAATAACATAAATGTATATCTACAGGACACATGCATAACACTTTCTGTAATTGGATGGTGTCTTTATTATTAATAAAATATTGAGCTTTAATACATATGTTATAGGATCTGATGATGAAGTTGATGAACCTAACAGTAAACATAAGAAGCTGCGATCAAGTTCTCCAAATGCAGATGACAGTGGAAAAGAGAAGAAACCAGAGACAAATGAAACAGAATTAAGCTCTGAAATTAGAGAAGAGGAATCTTCATGCGAATTAACTTCTCTTAAAGAAGAAAGCAATGAAGTGGAAAACTATATTCGACTTAGTACAGGTAATGGTTTTCTACTAAAATTGTTCATCAGACAGATTGCAATGAAAACGAAGATTTTTGTTTTTCAAAAACAAATGAAGAAAGGAAATCGTTGATATAAAATAACTTTAATTGAACAGTGTAGCGGAATGACGCAACCAAATACAAAAAAAGACATCTAAAAGGCAAAGATGTATAAACTTTAAGATCAATTCTATGTAAGAATCAAAGATTTATAAAAGGGTCTGGCCACGCATAGTCACCAATTTTTCTTATATTTCATACATGGACACATCTAGGTGTAAAACGCAAAAAACCACTTAAAGTTGGTTGCTAGGGGTAACCGTTGTCATAGTAATTGAGGCTTAAGATGGAAAAGTAGCAAAACTTGCCTACTTTGAAGCTATATTAGAAGGTTTTGCGCACTAATTTAAACTATCAAAGACATAAAGCCTTTGTCCTATTTTCAATTATTTAATTCTTTCAGAAAATTGATGGAGAAACAATTACTTTTAAAATGTTACCATGGAAACCGTTACAAATTTTTGAAATCAGTTTTTTGCGGTTTTTATATCAATGTACATATGTCTATGTTACTGGAACAAAATAAGGATATCGAAGCGGTTAGTTTTCATCCAATCATACATCAATAAGATTGAACCAATAAGGATCATTGAATAATGCTATTAAAAAGTAGTAAATAAATTATAACAGTTACAGTTGTACATTATCTATTAATGCTATCAGAAAATCGCACAATATTCAAACATATGCTATGAAATATAATATGTCCGACATACGCGAAGTACTTTATTGAAGGCATACAATGTACATACGTGTATACTCATAAAATTTTTATCTGAAACAAAGCCTGTTACATGGTGTGTCTGCAAGATTTAAGGAATAAGGAATCATTCTTTGAGTATTATGAGGTGATAATTGGGTCGGGGCGTGATCAAATATATCATAAAGCCTTCGCGCTATATGATAAACTTGATCACGCCTCGACCGAAATTGTCGGGCTTTATGATAGATTTGATCACGCCCCGACCGAAATTATCACCTCATAATATTCAAAGAAGATTCCTTATTACTTATATATATATAAATTTAAGCCATCGTACCATTAAATATTTATATATAAATAAGAAAACTCCACTGGCGCCTCAATTTGGTGTCATTTGTAGTTATGAGTTTTATAGTACAAAACCGATACGTAGTGTTATCACAGGCAAAGACACTGGAAAATCTAAATATACTTTCATAAAACGTGTGTGTCTATTGATAACATTATTAGTGATATAAGCAAGTTTAAATACACTTTTTAAGGTTCAGATGATGAACCTGAGGGAAAACATAAGAAGATGGTATCTAGTTCTCCAGACGTAGATAACAGTCAAAACGACAACAAAAAAGATGCAAATGAGATAGAAGCCGTCTCTCAAGTTACAGAGGAAGAATCTACTTTTGATTTAACTTCTGTCACAGAAGAAAGCAATGACGCGGAAGTGTCTAATCAAATCAGCACCTTTGAAAAGGAAATTGGTGTGTCTGCAAATTTTAAAAGTACATCTCTTCATGATGACAATGAAGATGAATATTTTTCCAACAACGAAGAGGAAGATGGTATCGTATTATATGAGAGGTCTACTGAATATAACTTTGAAAGAACGGAATCAGAATCAGGCGCAAGCACAAGATCCGAAAATGATGAAATGCTGAGAAATGAATACGTTTATAGGTTGCTACGCTTCAATGAACCGCACAATGAAGGTCTTCGTCCAAAACTTATTTCTTCAAGAATAACCCTAGAAGAACACGTTAAAAACGGAAGCAAGGGCACTTGCTCTCGGTTCATTTCCTGCTGTGAAACCATGAATGGTTTGAATCGATTGATTGGTCTCACAAATGAATCTTCGCGCGTGCGTGAAGTGGTGCGCATCAATATTACGAAACTAAAAGATTTTGAAGATGTCACAATCATAAAATTGACTGACGAAAATGTAAGGAAGGAGCACATTGAGCGAAACTCCAAACCGTGGGAATATGCCGAGAAATTTGAGGAAGTCGTGTTGGCCCCAAGATCGCATGTCCCTGCAGACTGTGTCGAAAGAATTGGATTTGTTCAACACAGAACATTTACTAAAGATGAACACATTACTCTTTAACTGTTTTTTTTGTCACTTTATCATTTTATATATTTTTACATTTTTTTTTATTTGAGATTGTGTATTAAAAAGTGTTACACATTAGATATCAAATCTAATTTTTAATTTGATTGGTTTTTTTATTTGATCTTCGATTTCCTAAGCATTAGGGCATATAGGTTATGACTGATATAGAATAATCTAACTAGCACATAATATGATCAGAATAGATGAAAATTAGCATGGCAGATATTAAATAAAACACTTGAGTTGTTGTAATCATATACAGGTGTGATTCTGAAAGATAATCCATAACAGTTAAATAATTTGAATGATATGTAGAAACAAAGAGCTTGTGATAGATTTTTTTTTATTCAAACGAGCCTACTTTCACTTTCCTTTCTTAAAAAGATGATGTGTAATTTTGCAGTTTCATTTTGAATTCCCAGAACGTCTTGCAGTTTCATTTTGAATTCCCAGAACTTGAGATGAAATAGTTTTTTCACTGTTATTGTGTCTTTTAACGAGGAACTTTATCAGTAAGTGTGTGGATATAGTCTATTCCGTTTTCTCTGCAAGTCGTGAGTATATGTTTAATTCAAATGTGTAAAATCTATTTATAATAAACGTTTTGTTTTGCTTGCTTTCACTTGTCAACGTTTTGTACTTTCTTCTTTATTTATCAATATCATATCATATTTAATGTTTAAATTTCAACGGTTCCTTCTTTTAAAATGATGATTGACAGAAGTAATATTGTAAGCATAGTATAGGTACGTAAGAATAGAAAAAATATCATAGCTTACTACAAAATATTCTATCTCAACTCGCGTGCGACTTAGTATTCATTAGTTAAAACTTTAGCATATTTGTTCATCATTGATATTTTGAACATTCTTTTGTTCGATTTGTATTGCCACATTTAGCATTCTTCAACCCCCCCCCCCCCCCTTAGCTCGCTATGTTCATTCCTCGGCACCGTATTTTAATCAAAGTACTGAAGAACTGGCGGGAGTTGATTTTGTCGATGTTTATTTATTTTAAAATCAATGATATGTTATTTTGCATGACAAGTACATGTATACGTAGTTTCTAATTTGAATTACGCATATTTTTTATAAAATGAATTTTTGAACTTTTTCGATTAGAATGTCGAGAAACCTCCATGTGAATCATGTTAAATAATATTTAAAGATAAAATTAATTCAATCAAACTATGTATCAGTGGTAGAAATATTTCTCGAAAATTGTATGGATCCAAGCAATATTGAACTCTAGTCTCGTTCAACCAAACGCTCGGCTGACACCGTAAATCTCCGACAAGGGTTTACGGAGACAGCCGAGCGTCGAGTTGGACGACACTATATTGAACTCTGGCGTAGGAATATATACGACTACAAAAAATATTTAAATTGTTCGTAACATTTAAAATCTGACTATTTTTAAGGTATTTGTAAATAAGTTTCCTTGAAAAACAATGCTTTAGCATACATTACATCGAATTAATCAATTATTTTCAAGAACTAAGTCTTGTCAGGAGCAATGATTTGTGCTGAGGTCCAAACACTGTTTCACTCTCGGTTTGTCCGAGTGACTGCATAGGAGAGTTGATTAAAAATCAACTCCCAAAAATGATTTTTCAGAACGGCTTTCAGAAAATGCACACTTAATCATATATTCGATAAATAAGAAAGGCCGTTTACATCGTGTCTGCTTTGCCTTTATTAAAATATTTAGAATTAAGCGATGTTATGCTGGATACTCGTCTATTTTTAAGATCATGTTTACATTACAACTAAAGTCTGTAAAGGCAAGAAATTTCGTATTTTCTATCCTTTAACAATATATTCTGATCATGTAACGCATAAAAATTAAAAGACATTTGCATCGTCTGTGTTTCAAAAAATGAAAAAGCAAAAGATAAGGATGTATGCATTTATTTAAAAACATCTTAAAAATATAGATTTCGGTAAAAAGTATGAGATCTTTAGGTGAACATAAAACATTGACCGTTTTGCATAAATCGCGATTTGATAAGTTGCCATTATATTAAAATATCAATTGATTAAAAAAACCGATATTGTATATTCAGCTATTTTTCAATTGAACTTCTAAAATTTCGACTAAATAACCATGCTACCTGTCACCTATCATTGAAACAAATCTATTGGAGTATTTAACGAGTGGCATATTTCCAGTACCGACTTCCAACACATCTTTGAGGGGAAAAAAGAAAGTGTGCAAAAAATAAAGGTTATAATGGATGACATTTTTCAGCTATCTTAATTCATATATTTCTTTCTTCAGTTAGTTACAGTTTAAAATGTCCCACGTGCCCAAGTGGATCGCCGAGTTTACCATAAAAGATTGCAATGAATGTGCAGATAAAAAGCAAGAACAGAAAGCAAAGAGGGCTGAGAGATATAAGGCTAGAACTGATCGGGCCACCGCTATTGCGAAAAACCAAGAAAAAAGGTAAGAGAGAGAGAGAGAGAAAGAGAGAGAGAGAGAAAGAAAGAGAGAGAGACAGAGAGAAAGAGAGAGAGAGAGAAAGACAGAGAGAAGAGTTAGTTACTTAGTTTGTTAGTTAGTTAATTAGTTACCTTTGTTGGGAGCTTGAGATAGAAAGAGTTAGAGAAAGAGAGAGAAAGAGAGAGAAAAAGAGAGAGAGAGAAGCGAGATTAGTGTGGTTAGTTTTATTTCAAAAAATCATCTAAACGATATTTTTCCGACCAACCTTATTATCAGCTATTGTCACACTTGTACTATTCCTGGATTTATGATAATTTTAGATTGCTTGGACTTTTTTCTACGACAGCACAGAACGACAAACATAATTCTATTCCACTAACGAGAAAGCGGAAAGGTCTGTATCACAAATATCAGGATAAAAAAAGACCAAAAGAGTAACACATCAGGATATAAATTTTGTTCCGAATAAACTAAACTGATCAATAGTTGTTTACAATATATGTTAAAACTATATTTAGATGATGTCATAGCAGGTTCAATCAGTTATTGCATTCCTTCCAGAGTTTTATATATATATATATATATATATATATATATATATATATATATATATATATATATATATATATATATATATATATATATATAAAATGTTATTCTAGTAGCATTCTCATCAAATTTAAGCTAAAAGATTGTCAGTTATTTGTTTTAGGCCCTCAACATGATGATGAACAACTTCATCAACGTAAGAAGCTAAGATCCAGTTCTCGAAAGACGAATAAAAGAGGAATTGATATCACAACAGGTTCCGCCGATTCAAGTAGTACATCTTTTTTTATTAACAAGAAGAAGGTTGGTTTATCTAGAAATCAAATTAAAGAAGATATTGTTGTACATGGAAGCGAAATTGAAAAAGCGCAAGAGATATCACAACTAGACAAAAGCCGGGAAAATGCAACAGGTTCCGCTGATTCAAGTGGTACGACGTCTTATTGTTTGAACGAGGAGGTTGTTTTATCCAGCAACCAAGTTGAAGAAGAATTTGGTTTAAATAAAAACGAAATTGGAACACCAGTAGAGGCACCACAACCAGACGAAAGTTGCGATAATGCAGATGTCGAAAAAGACGAATATGTATATAGGTTACAACGTTTTCACGAAACCCACCGGCAAGGGCTTTATCCCAAAGATATCTGGTCAAGAACAAGTCTGAGGAAGCACGTTGAAAGAGGGAGTAAGGGAGTTACATCACGGTTCATATCCTGCTGCAAAACACTTGTTGATTTACAATGCCTTGGAGGCATTACTAATGAATCTACTCGCGTTCGGGAGGTAGTGCGTATCAACATTACGAAGCTGAAAAACTATCATGACGTTACTGTGATAGATCTTACTGACGAGACTGTACGAGGGAAACACATAAATCGTTCATCAGAGGCATGGAGATTTGCATCAAGATTTAACGAAGTCATCCTAGAACCAAGAACACACGTACCAGCTGACTGCGTCGAAAAGATTGGAATTGTTCTGCACAGAAAGTTTATTAAAGACGAACACATTATTCTCTGACTTTTGAATATTATTTTTTTTATCTCGATTGAGTGTGTACATTGATTTAAGATTATTTTGATTTTTTTTAGTAAAAGAACTTTAGCTCAAAGAATGCGATGGTTAAAAACTTAACTGTTGTTCTTCTAAAAATCTGCTGCAAACAGCCAGACTGAAGTCAACATGCCTCGTTTATCGATTGGTCAAAATCTGCAGCGGCTGAAACTGACAAGAAACGGACAAAACTGAAATCTAGATGCCCTGTTTATCGATTGATTGAAACCTACAGCCATCTATGAAAAATCTCGGACTGCAAGAAATAATCATGAAAAAAACATTTTATTGTTTAAATGATCGTTTATAATTAAACCAAAGATGCATTCAATGAAAGAAAATGAGTCGTTTACTTAAATCATGACATCCTTTCTTTGGTGATTCATACGGAATATGAAGGTGGCGACATTGCAGATAAAATACATAACCCACGTTATGGTTTTTTTCTGTATTGATCACTACCTTCATAACCCGCATTGATCATCATAAAAAAACATTTTATTGTTTATATTTACATTTTTCATTTAACAAACACATAAATTCATTTCAAACAGTAAGTAACTTTCACTAGATCACTGTTAATGTATAACAGCAAGTTATACAAAAGAAAGAACCAAATGGTGTCCTACTGGAATTTGAGTCTGACATCATCTGACCAATCAATAAACGGGGGTGTACATTTTAGTCCTGTCTGTTTTAGTCGCTGTAGGTTTCGACCAATCAATAAACGGGTTGTGTAGATTTCCGTCTGACTGTTCTAAGGGAGTATGAATTAACTATAAGTTTCCATAAGAAATAGAGATTTTCACACTCGATAGCTGTAGATATAGTCTAATATTGTGCTGCTGTTGTTGCCAAAACAATTACCGCGTTCATTTTTCTTAAATATACATTTAACGAGAAATGTCAGCAAATAATAAAGGAGGATGGATTGTGAACTTATTAACCATCAGATCAACCTAATATTTTATCGTCAAGTTTTTATTGTAGATATGTTGCGTTATTTTTATGTAAGCTTTTCTTATAAAGTAAAATTAAAATGTCTCATTCTAATGTCTAATAATCGACCATAGAGCTCTTTTAACGAGAGCAGAAACATATATTAACCTCATACTAATAATGAGTCAGAGTGTATAACCTTACCAGGCACTGCGTGTTCACAGTAATAAGGGAACGTAAAAACCTATTAGTATCTTTATATTGCTAAATGTTTATGAGCCGTTTTTATCACTCTTAACCTATGCCTAAAAGTGCTTAGTAGTCAATATGTCCTTAAGGAATAACTGCACGTATACTTTGAGACGAAAAATACAAGACCCCTAATTATCATCATTTTAAAAGATGCACTATTGCTACATGTAAACAAATTAGCCTTGTAAGTGTAAGGGACAATATATATTTCTCATTCCCAGGTACAAATCTAGGTAAAATGGGAAAACATGAGTATAATCATTGTATCATTATTCATTTGACTATGAACCACTTTTTTCAGTGTAACAAAACATAAATAGACAGATATATATCTTGGAATCATTTTTCTTGCCCTTTCAAGTTTAAAGATTATTTTGCTTCACGAGTTATTCTGTGTGAAATGAGTGGTTTTTTTTTAAATGTTTTCAGAAAACGACACATGTATGCACAACTGACACATTTTGAAAGGAACTTTTTCACACGGCTTATATTGATGTTTTTACCTACTCGAGTTACCAGGGTTTGAATGAGTATCACTTTATCTGCACTTCAACCTGCTTTGTCATGGTGTAATGTATCACTCGAGTTTCAGGTTGGCATCAAAAACAACCAACGAGAAATGGTTTTCATAAGTCAATCTGAGTAATTCTTCCCATGCTCTTATGCAGGCGGGTGTAATTGAATTATCCAAGCTTGATATTTTACAAAGGAATTTGTTCTTTCACTTTAATTTCTTGCTAAGCCATACTCTTCCTTGTGCAGGATTTCGTCAACAAGGAAAACTTTTTATCCCAACATTTTAATAGCGGTAAGGTAAGTAGTAATGCATTATAATCATTTCTGATTAAAATAAAGAAATTATAAGAAATAATTTTTATACTTTTAGCCAATTCGTCATCAATGTTAAATTTACGTGAAACAGTCTAATTTTCGTAAAAAAAAAAAGCGTCGACGATATTTGTTATTTGTTTTGGTCTACTTTTTGATGTTTAAATGTTGGAATACATATTTAACAACAAAGATTTATTTTTTCACGGAATTACATGTATCTTTGATTCCATATATGTTTCTTTATCACCCTTGCTCAAGACCTGTTAGTGAAAATTTTTGGCCTAAATGATACAGATTCACTAAATGCACAGAAAAAGAAAAGCATGAAATCTTATACTAAAATAGAACAAATCTGCATGAACGTGGATGTACTAGCATTATGATTAACTGATGACAATTTTAATGTACTATGTTAGAGTTTAAGATACATTGCTGGTGATAATTGAAATTTGTGACAATACTTTGTAATCGATTTCAATGACGTTTTTAATTTATGCGACTTTGTTTCAACAGAATCAGTTGATGATTGTCAAGATTACCCGCTACGGAAATATCAGAAAAATGAAATTATACTTCATAACTTCAGTTATGTTGCGAGATCAATCAGTCAACCAAAATATTAACTAAAAGTTATGATATATCATTACGTGTTATTTCATTTATTCTCAACCCAACCAATGGCCGTTTCAATTAATGTCCAGAATTTACAACAAAACCTACTAGTAATATAAATTCAATTTTTTATTCAAAGTTCATTTGGTACTGAGAAAAATATGTATATTTCTCTATATTGAATTGCTTTTAATTATCTTAAATTACAGGCGCATGTGTATTAAAAAAAACAAACTAAATATGATAACTGTCATTGGTCAGTCTCTTTATAATATTATTTCTCGGTAAAGTTAAAGATTGATTAAACAGTCAGGCTAGTGAGTTGTATACAATTGGCCTTTCGTCATTTTTATTCATTTAGTTAATATGGCATTCAAAATTATACTTCGTCCTTGGGTATACTCTCGTCAGGTCTATAAATCATGTATTGACCGATGTTAAAACGCTATAACTCTTTTATGATAATTAACCAAAAAACTAATTCTCTTCATTCACTTTAAGCGTAAAAAAGTAAAATATTTTGTTAATAATGTATATGTATTGATTTTGCTATAATGACGTAAAAATATCGCCCGTGCCGAAACCAGTATTTTGTCGTAAAAATTTATTTTTAGTATAGTGAGGCCTTTATATCTATCTATTTTCAGTAAAGTTAGGTCTATAAAATAATTCATAGCACGATCAATGGACATCAATCCACCAATCATATGCTTATAAAAATTGGATATTTTAAAAAGAGGAATATAAATTTCGAAACACCCTAGTCACATAACTTCCTTATTGAAAAGGTAAAACGAGTTGGGGTGGTTTTCAGGTCATTTCAGGTCATTAAAGTAAGATTCTTGGTTTTCTTGCAACATTAGACGAAAGCCTTAATACTGGGAATAAATGTATCTTTCAATCATTTTAATAATAATAAAACTTCCTTTTCTACATACAATACACCTTATACATGTAACTGTTTTTCAATGTATAAAAGAAAATTATTTCAAAACAAGATTTCCTAAAGATAGTATTGGTTGTGCATTTAATTCTCTTCACAAATATCCAACATTAGGTTGTAATAAGTTTGTAAGACCATATTTTTAAATTATCATTAAAAGTAATAGAAAACGACTCTAACCTATATTGTTGGTTGCTTGGTAATTTTAATTCTATTAAAATTGTCAGGGTTCTTTTTGTATTTTGGAGGCCATGAACCCTATAGAGAAAGATATCTCTGTTACATTTAATACCGATAAAGTCAGAAGTGGGAAGCGCAAAGGTAAGACTGAAAGTCAGATGAATAAAGATACACTGATTCTAATATGTTGTAAAAAATGTGTCAGACTTCTGAAGTAAATTTTATTCTTTCATATGTGTTACTTTATCAAGATTTTATCAAACCTTCACAGATTTTTCAAATTTTTAATATATATTTAATTTAAGTCTAATTATAAAAGATATTACCTTCATTCAATTGATGAATACTATTTTAGCTTTCCAAACAAAATATTTGTTATACAATATATTGTGTGAAGTGTCCAATTAGTGTACAACGTAAAATATTGACTAACGTGTTTCATATTCAAGCCTCTTTTTGTAGCAGAAACCACTGCGGATAACAGAAGAGATGAGCATATCGACTCCCTTTTTCATCCAGCTGTTGAGGGAAAAAATGCATCCCAAATTGTTTCCACTGTTAACAAGGCTAAGAAGTCATTGAGGAAACAGACAAATACTTCGTCTGTACTCGATCTTGGTACGAAACAATATTTTTTTTTTAAACAAGCTATTATAATACAAAGTAAAAAGAATTTAATGATGACAGGGAATTTTAAGATTAGACTCGTATCTATACATTTTTAGAACTCATAAATTTGTAGTATAACTTGTAATTTAATAATGATAATAATGTATTCTAATAAAAAATATCTTATCCAGGTAAAATAAGTCATATTGGTGGAGTTTGTTCTTATTGTCTTGTATATATTCACTCTCAATTCTTAAAAATATCATTCGTTTTTTCGCCTGATTATCTCTCAACATTCCCATTTCAGGGGCATGCCCACGGTTCTTAATAGGCAACCAAAATCTTTCAAATTCGAATTTAGTTGTGAAATGTACCTGCCTTCACATTTTGCGTTTATATGATGATTTTAAAGTTGATATGTTTCATTAATTACACACCTTTAAAAAATTATAAATAAGTCATATTTGTGGAGTTTTTATTGTCTTGTAGATATTTACTTCTAAATTCTTAAAAATATCATTCGTTATTTCGCCTGATTATCTCTTAATATTTCCATTTCAGGGGCAAGGCCACGGTTTTTAATAGGCAACCAAAATCTTTCAAATTCGATAAAATTGAAAATAAGTAAATTATATTTAATTTGAAGATTAGTTATGCAATATAATATCATTATTCAATTGACGTATAATATTTTAACTTTCCAAACAAAATATTTGTTATACAATATATTTTGTGAAGTGTCCAATTAGTGTACAACATAAAATATTGACTAACTTATTTCATATTCAACCTTCTGTTTGTAGCAAAACCCACTGCGGATAACATAAGTGATGAGCATATCGATTCCTTTTGTCATCCAGCTGTTGAGGGGAAAAATGCACCCCAAATTGTTCCCACTGTTAAAAAGACTAAGAAGTCATTGAGGAAACAGACAAATACTTCGCCTGTACTAGATCTTGGTAAAACACAATATTTATTTTTTAAACAAGCTATTACAATACAAAGTAAAAAGAATTTAATGATGACAGGGAAGTTTAAGATTAGACTCGTATTTATACATTTTTAGAACTAATAAATTTGTAATAGTACTTGAAATTTAATACTCATACTGTATTAAAAATAGTATCTTATCCAGGTGAAAACACCACTGAGTTGTAAAATAGATTTCCACTAAATGATACCTCGTGCAAGCGCGTGAATTAACACTTTACACATCATTATGATATAATGCTTCATATGTTGAACTATATATTTTTTTTTCATTCTGTATATCTTATAACAAATATCATACTTTGACATTCGATCTTGACACTTTGTAATAACATCCGGTGAAAACAATATTGATAATTCTTGGTGCAAGTCTGGTGATTTTTTATTAATCGGTCATTGGTATTCAAAATGTTCAAATTTTTCAATATCTTAATCCTTTAAAATTGAAATTAAAAAAAATGCATTATTGGATATTTAGAGGAGCGGGCAGGAATGAAAAAGCTTAACTGAAATGGATAATGTACAAATGTACATGTACTTGGCCTAAATCCGGTTTGGTGTAGATTTTTAATACTTTTAATTCTACGTGTATTTATTTCAAACCAAGGAATAGGTAGTTAGTGTATCTCTCTCTTAATTTGGTTCTTTGGGTCAATTCTCAATATAATTAATATAAGTGTTGCAAATAAGAATTTCGGATAAAAGAAAAATAATTTGAAGGGGGAGGGGCATCCCTAGTAAACATTCCCGTTTTATGCATACATTATTTATCAAAACAGTTCATGTAGCAATAGCAACTTCCCGAGAAGTTGCGATTGGCAGTAAATAGACATAGAATTAAGGTGAACAACCAATCTCTCGTGGTATGAAAATGTATGAATTCAAATTAAAACGCACTAGGTTATGCATTATTATCCATTTGCATGCATATTTTAATCCGAAATTGTAAGATTCAAAGAAGCTGGTCAAAACCGATGGTTAACTCGCCCTACACTTTCAGCCATTATGTCAATTAATCAACCCGTTTCTATGCACCCCGTGCTGGAAAGTTCTTAAATCGTAGTTTTGTTGTTCCATTTTATTCATTAACTTTTTGTATTAATTCAAGTCCGATCCAAGGCATCTGTCCGCGATGCATGATGATCTCGTCCTAAACTGTTCGATAATTAGTCAATCCGCGTTCTTTGTTACACCGTTCTGGAAAGTTCTATTCCATTCTCTCACCAGAGGTCGTGCTTCGCAAGTGTATGAGTATTAAAACTAAAATCGCCCACTATACAAACGAATTGACTTATTTTATTTATTTACGATTCGTCAAATCTTAACTTTTATATACATGTATTCTCTAAATACTCACAGTAAATATATTCACTCTATACATAATCAACCAATATTATTACATTGCAAGTATCTATTTTCATCAAGACTATCCCTGACTTATATTCGCCGAAGCGTGTCCACCATATTACTCTTATTTTTGCTATTTCGGGCTTGTGTATCGAAAATGAAAGTAGGGTTTTGATTAATTTCACAATAATAACTTATCAAATAAAATTCAATTGTACCTTACGGACATCACCTCACACGTGTTAAAATACCAATATTGTAAGCGAGTGTTCTGGCGCAAGAATTTAGTAGTTTATTTGCAAATGCCTCAATTTATAAGTATACAGCATAGTGACAAAAGTGAGTAAATTTGCCGCCATTTTGAATTCTGATTGTTTTTATCGGGTTTGTAAAAAAAAGTTTTCGATACATACACAGCGTCAAAAATTGTTGTTGTCATGCATAAGAATGATTTTGGGTACGACTGTACCAGCTCTTCAGTTTTTAGAGGTACAAGCGTCTGCTTCTGCTTTCGACCGCCATTAGTTTACAATGGATACCAAACGACAGGAAATGACAGATGAAACGAAAACAATTATATTGGAGTTATTTGACAGCGGTTTCAAACAAAGTGAAATATCTAAAGTGTTGAAAATAAGTCCAGTTACTATCTGTAGATTTTTGAAGCGGTATCATGAAAGCGGCTCCATTGAAAATCGCCCCCGATCAGGACGACCTAAAAAGATGGACGATCGAAGCTGCCGGACTCTGAATCGAATCATTCGAGGGAATCGTACATCAACGCTGGTAGATATTACTAATGAATTTAACACTTTTAATCATGTATCTGTGTCAAAAAGGACAATCACGCGATCCATTCATAAATATGACCTGAGAAAGCGAGCTATCGCCAAGAAATTAGGCGTTCGACAAATAAATAGAGTCTGTCGTGTTTCGTGGGCCAGGAGTAAGTTAACATGGACAGTAGCTGAAAACTGGAGTAAAATCATATTAAGTGATGAAATGGCAGTAACTGTTAGTGGTTGTGGGGCTGTTAAAGTCTGGAGAACAGAACGAGAGAAGTGCCTTTCCGAATGCATCGGTCATTTGAAATGTCACACTGGCAGGAATTTGAAAGTAATGGTGTGGGGTTGTATTACCTATCATGGTCAGGGGTTATTGACTTTCATAGATGGAACTATGGACAGTAAGAAATACATCAACGCATTAGATGAGAACCTGTGGCCAGTCATAGCCAAATATTTTTCAAATAAGCCATACATGTTTCAGGATGACAATGCACCACCTCATGCCTCAAGGATGACTAAAGCCTGGAAAGAAAATAACAACATTCCAACTCTTACATGGCCAGCTCAGTCTCCTGATGTTAATATAATCGAAAATATCTGGTTACTTTTAAAAAATCAAGTAAAAAGACATATGATGAACATTGACACAGTTGATGATCTGAAAGCAGTACTTCAGCATGCCTGGCTCTCAATCCCTTTGATGTACATACAGAACTTGTATTCCTCAATTCCCCGTCGACTACAGTTAGTTATCAGATCAAAGGGCCATATTACAAAATATTAGGTCAAAACACAACTCAGCAGAAAGGTAAGTAGGTTTTTTATTACCCTGATTTGTTTACAATCAGAATTCAAAATGGCCGCCAATTTATTCACTTTTGTCACCACCCTGTAGATGTTTAATATAAAAATGTATCATAAGTTTAATATTATGTTTTAATTTCATCCCTTTAAATTATGTTTTACTGAATTTGTATTCAAATTTTGAGGAATTGTATTCGTTAATCAGACTTTTCTTTCTAATATTTGTCAAAATATATTTGATAGTTAAAGCATTGGAAACAAAACAAAAGATAAACAATCTTTGTTAACCTAATGCTTTTACATTGTATTTGTTCAGAATTAAATGGGTAAGATTTTCTAGTCTCACTTTAGTAATGTTCAAGTTGTTTTGTTGTGACAGATATGGATGTTAATAACTCCAGCCTTGAGCAAAAACATACGTCTTGTAGTCCAAAGGCTGCCAACAATCTACAAAACAGCTCTAAAAATCCTACCACTGCTAAGAAAGCTAAGAAACCACTGAAAAAGCAAACGAAGACGACTTTGCCGTTGAACAATGAAGGTAGAAATAAAATTGTTTTACTTCAACTAGTACATACGCTGTTAAACAAATTGTTAATAAAAATTGTATTAAAGTTCAGAAATGTACTATACATAAATACAAATGCAACATACAGGGGTCCTCGAGGTAGATGTATGGTCAAGTAATAAAATAAGATTTATATATTTAGTGAGAAGATATCTTATTGTAGCCAAAAAAGTTGTCTTGCTTGATTTGAAACAGTATGCTTAACTCGTATTGTATTGGAAAAATGTGCTATTACATGTATATAAAATTGGCAATTTCTTATTAAAATATTGTTTTTATAGATTTATATAAAATGATGTTAATATTTTTCTCTGAAGTAATGTTTAATATTGTGTTCAGTTCTGAATCATTCCTTCAACCAATCTCTTTATAGCAATGATAGATTGTGTTATACATTGAAGGGGATGCTTGTGATGAGCTTAAACAGAAACAAAACGGGCAGTCACCTTGTTCCAAAGCTGTTAACAGAGTTAGACAGGTTGATTCGACTGTTGGTCAAAAAGATTTAACGACTAGAAAAAGGAGGGCAGTAGGGTCACCGCGTGCCTCTGATCAAGGTAATACAATTATTATGTTAACGGTGTGACCGTTGGACCGAGCGCAGATTTAACACGTACAGTGCAGTTTGATTTTGTAGAACAAAATAATTTGAAACGCACACAGTAGGATCCGCTTGGTTGCCTACTCAAATCATTAGCCAAAGTTTAACTAAACGTTGCGTGCTCAGTATATATTATTAAGTCATGTTTCAGACGGAAAATGTGCATGTTTTGTCCTCGGAATAAAGCCGAAGAGAGTCTGTCATTGTTTATCACTTAAATTCATATAAACGCCGCGTTAAAAAAATTGAATACTTTATTCAGTATCTAAAATATAATTTACTTGAAGTTAATGTTTTTTTTATTGTCCATCTGATAATTTGATAAGGCATACATAAAACTAGTCGTGTTTCTTCATTGAAGCAGTATTGAAACTTACCTGGTGTCCTCTTTTACTTCTTTTAATTTAAATTACCTTCTATTAATGCACTGGAACCTTCTAATTGAGTTAAGGGACAAGAAACATCGATAAGTACTAGTCAATCAATGACAGAACTATTTTTTTAAAAGCAAAATGGCTGCCAATATGGCGGCGGCCCGGGCTGGAAGTAATTTTTTTTGGTCTTAGTACCCCTGACTCAACTTTTATTTTTCACTGATTTTCTTAGATATACGTGTTACCATTAATCATCGCTTCGCTAGGCGGGCTTCGTCCGCCTCTCGCTGCGCTCGGTATCATATAGGTTATGTCTTCTAATCCCGTTTAAACATTTTAAAAGCATAAAAGAAAGACTGACGTAAAGCCTTTGAATTTACCTGAAAATGGCGAGAAAGCTAAATTATTTTTCAACGTTACAAACGCTAAACAACATTTTATACTTTTGTTAATACAATTTAGTTGTGAAATGTACCTGCCTTCACATTTTGCACTTATTATGATTTTAAAGTTGATATGTTTCATTAATTATATACCTTTAAAAAATTATTAATAAGTCATATTTGTGGAGTTTTTTCTTATTGTCTTGTATATATTCACTCTCAATTCTTAAAAATATCATTCGTTTTTTCGCCTGATTATCTCTCAACATTCCCATTTCAGGGGCATTGCCACGGTTTTTAATAGGCAACCAAAATCTTTCAAATTCGATAAAATTGAAAATAAGTAAATTATATTTAACGAGGCCGGGTCTAATTTTCTCTGCCCTAGATTTTTGAATGAAAATTTTTACAAGAATTTCTAGTGATATAATTATTATTTTAAGATAAAAAAAATAAGACATTTACCACACCGTTTGTTTAAGGGGTCATCTCAAAGTTTGTTAATTTTTAACATAGGACCCTATGGGATTTTGCTTAAAATGTACCAAATTTGCACATTTTTTAAACTTCTGCCCTAGGGATTTCTTTTTTTCTTCTTCATATTAAAGTTATTGCTAAAAGGCATCAAATTGTCAAATAAAAAAAACCTTTTACCTCCTGGTTTGTTCCAGGGGTCTTATCAAAGTTATTTTTTGTACGCCCAATTTCCAAGTTTGTCAGATAATGGCTATTTTTTATTTGACAAAGACGGAAATGGTGACCTTTATTATGTTATTAAAACATTACGACATATTTAAGTAATAAATAAATATATAACATCACATAATAAGGGTAATTAATATAAAATACACTGTTAATATCTTGAAATAAATGAATTAAGCTATATTTAGGCGGGTTAAGAAAACGTGACAGAGGGTTAGGCTTGCTGAACCCTCTTCACGTTTTCGACCCGAGCCCAAATATAGCTTATACTTCGAGACATTTATGTTTATTCCACAATATAATATCAATTTTACACATCAAACGAGCTATTTTCAACAAATTTCGCTGAATATCTGCAGTTGAAACTATCACGCCATGGCGTCAACAAAGCAAAAAGATGACGTCACAATACAAATGAAACGCTGCGCGAAAGCGTGCGTACTCGTTCTGTATTCGGCCTCGTTAATTTGAAGATTAGTTATGCAATATAATATCATTATTCAATTGACGTATAATATTTTAACTTTCCAAACAAAATATTTGTTAAACAATATATTGTGTGAAGTGTCCAATTAGTGTACAACGTAAAATATTGACTAACTTATTTCATATTCAACCTTCTGTTTGTAGCAAAACCCACTGCGGATAACATAAGTGATGAGCATATCGATTCCCTTTGTCATCTAGCTGTTGAGGGAAAAAATGCACCCCAAATTGTTCCCACTGTTAAAAAGGCTAAGAAGTCATTGAGGAAACAGACAAATACTTCGCCTGTACTCGATCTTGGTACGACACAATATTTATTTTTTAAACAAGCTATTATAATACAAAGTAAAAAGAATTTAATGATGACAGGGAAGTTTAAGATTAGACTCGTATTTATACATTTTTAGAACTCATAAATTTGTAGTAGTACTTGTAATTTAATTATAATGATAATGTATTCTAATAAAATATTATCTTATCCAGGTAAAAAACCATTGAGTTAAAAAATAGATTTCCATGTTTAATATCAAACTGTATGATGAGTTCAATATTATGTTTTAATTTCATCCCTTTCAAACATATTTTGCTGAATTTATATTCAAGTTTTGCCAGAATTGTTTTCATCAATTGGACTTTTCTTTCTAATGTTTATCAAGATATATCTGATAGTTAAAGCATTGGAAACAAAATAAAGGATAAACAATATTTGTTAACCTAATGCTTTTACATTGTATTTGTTCAGAATTAAATGAGTAAGATTTTCTAGTCTCACTTTAGTAATGTTCAAGTTGTTTTGTTGTTGCAGATTTGGATGTTAATAACTCCAGCCGTGAGCCAAAACATACGTCTTGTAGTCCAAAGGCTGACAAAAACCTACAGAACATCTCTAAAATTTCTACCACTGTTGAAAAAGCTAAAAAAGTATTGAAAAAGGATATGGAGACGACTTTGCCTTTAGGCGATGAAGGTAGAAATAAGATTGTTTTATTTAAAACAGTATTTACGCTGTAAAACAAATTGTTAATGCAAATTGTATTAAGGTTCAGAAATATACTATACATAGTTATAAATGCAACATACAGGAATCTTTTGAGGTAGATGTATGGTCAAGTAATAAGATTTATGTATTTAGTGAGAAGATATCTAATTATAACCAAAAAAAAGTTGTCTTGCTTGATTTGAAACTGTACGCTTAATTGGTATTGTTTTGGAAAAATGTGTTATTATCTAATATTGGTAAATTCTAATTAAAAATTGTTTTTGTGGTTTTATATAAAATGATATCAATAGTTTGCTTTTTATAGATTTATATAAACTGATGTCAATATTTTTCTCTTTCGTAATGTTTTATATTTTTTCAGTTCTGAGTCATTCCGTCAACCAATCTCTCTTAAGCAATGATTGATTCTTTTATACATTGAAGGATATGGTTATGATGGGCTTAATCAGAAAAAAAACGGGCGCCATTCGATGAGTTATAAGCGAGTTACAAAGCTTATAATTCTTTGCTAAGTAAACAAATATTTTGTTTACATTTTGATTTACAAATTCAAGCTTTAAATTTAAAATGAATGTGTTAAAAGTGTTTATGTATGCTTAAAATGAATAAGTAGATAGAGAAATCAACTTGAAACTTTTTTTTCACTGGTAAATTGAACTTATGTAAACAAAAATAGGACACGAGCCCTCATTACATGTCAAAGAATTGCAAGCCCTGTATCTTACTTGAAACACTAGGACTGATTTTCAGATTTTATTTGTTTATAAGAAACGCATTTCTAAAGCGTTTTAAAAAAATATCAACACCGTGACCATTTCCCTTTAAGACATAAAGTCTCTCTTTTTTTAATTTGTAACCAAACTTTATAAAATAAGCTTTTTGTAGAATTCAGATTACGACAAATGAAATAGATTTTCCAAAGAAACGGGTTTTTTAAAAAATCGATATGCTTTTAGTTCATTGATTGAATTGATATGTGGTATTTTCAGATTCAAGCACTGCATGAAAAATCTGGTGTCAACGCTGTGGTTACCCTTAAGAAACTGTGGAAACCTGAGGTTACTTAAGGTTTCTTACAGGTTTCAGCACGAAGCAAGTTTCATTAAGTTTCCGCAGTGCTGCAAACTAGGCTGTCTACGAATATAAATGGTTTCCGCAAATGAAACTTTACGTTTCAGTAAGTTTCAGTTGCGGAAAACATTTAGATTCGTAGGTTTCCGCAGCTGAAAATTAATGAAACTTGAAGTTTTTGCAGTTTTAACCTCCATAAACCGATGAGATACATGTTGCTTACAAATGGTTTCCGCAACTGAAATTTACTGAAACACTTTTTTGGCTTAGACAAAAGCTCAGTAAGGTTTCTAATGCATGTAAAAACAACGCAATTTCAAACAGTTCCAATTTTATTTTATTAAAAAAAAAAATAAAAATAAAAAATAAATGTTTCCAATAATAAAAAAAGACAGCTAAGAAATAAAGAAGAACCATTTAAATGGCAATTCCCTCATAAATGACTTTTATATAAAAAAGTTATAAAATTGCACGACAAAAATTCTTTCAATAAGAATTTGTACTTTTATATTCATACTTGTTTTCTTCTTGCATATAAAACAACTCTAAAAATGCAGAAGATTTTATTTTTTTGGAAAAACAAAATGCAATTAACAAAATAACTTCATGTTCAAGATAAACAAAAAAAGAACCCTTTCACTCTTTTGGTATAAGAACATAATACAAATCAAGTGAAATTGTTTCAAGTTTGTCTGGAACTATAATTAATTTGTCCACCATAAGATATTTTCTTTATATGGCTATAAGTGTCCATCTTTTGTGAAAAGAGCATTCCCTACAAGATACTGACTATAGAGGGATGACTCAGATATGAATAAAATATGTATGTCTATAATTTCCAAAATAAGGCCACAATGACCTACTTACATGTATATGTTAGAACAAACTTTTTTCTCTTTGAGCTACATAATCTAATGTCATCCATAAAGAGAGGATTTGACTGCTCATTATTATATTCAGAGTGACCTCATTTTTCTCCATGATGTACCAACTAATCAACTGAAAAGTTTGAATGTACACAAATGAAAAGCTAAACAATAAGGCAGTCTTTCAAATCATGTGCAAACATAATTATCATAATGATAAACATATTAATATAATCATGCAACACACTTTATTCCTAATTAGTATTGTTATTTATACAAGGTCCAACTTCCTACCATTTACTAATTTATCTACATTGATATCTAGATTGAGATATCTGGCTCAGGACTTATACAATGATTTTTCAGAAAACAATTTTTAAGTATAAGTAAATATGACTTTTAGGTTCTCTTTCATTAAAGAGCCATCATAAAAATAACAATTTATGGGGTTGTGTTTGTATAGTTATCATCATGTACATGAATCATCTACTAGGTTACTACAACATCAATGACAATGCATGTATACTATCAAGAAGGAAGTAGTAGGGTATATGCTACATTGTACCTGATGCGTGTTTAATGGAGGGGGCACTCGCAAGCGATTGCCAAAATTCCCTATACCCGTTACATATGAATTTAGGTGATCACTCATGAGCACACGCTCTGCTGAACACGCCTTCATTTATGCATTAAACTCAAATATAAAAAAAACTTCAGAAAATGAAAGTTAATATCTAGGTACAATCAATCATTTAAAAAGTCAAAATTTAATGGTTTTCTAAGATTTTTGCAGACAGACATTGCACATTATTGGTATTGGAGATTATATAAAATGACTACTCCACAGGTTCTTTGAAAAGGGATTACTTTACAACTACCAGGGTTTTTTTTTCTGGTCACAGTGGCGTGCCCATAAGACCGAATAAGAAGTGTCATGGCTGTTGTTGATGTAACCCGAGTCGTAGTTTATGAAAATAGGCCTTACTGTGATTTTCGAGTATTCTCTAGGCTTACGGAATACTCACGAAACACTCACGTTAGATCACATCATGGTACGAAGCACTGCTAAGGCTTACTATGAATATATCCGCGGATTTAAACGTTGATAACACGATGCATCTATTATTACAAAATATTTATGTAAAATTATTTTCTCATGATATATATGTGATATTAAATAAAACAGTACAGTAATGCTACTTTGTATGACACTAAGTGTGGTACCCAGAATTGATAGCCACGTGATATGTGTTGATGATTCTCCCTTATTGAGGTCATATACAAATTTCAATATTACAAGGGCATACCCTTATTTGAATTAAGATTTTAAATGATAATTCAATTTTACTTTGACGGTAGATCCTGGAAAGTGCTGCTGCTTTGTATGGAGTTCATCTTTTATTAGAATAAATATCAAAGAAATGAGCTCCGGTTGGAATTGATTTGTCCTTCGCTTAAAATTTTACATATTTATTCATTCCAATTCATTGAAGCAGCAGCACTTACAAATAAATGTAACATGCCCTTAATTTATATCCAAAGTATCATATGATCTGTTAAGTGTATGCCCTTATAAAAAGCGTATTTAGATAGGCTTCCCATTGTCAAACACATCGAACTTGTACATTAAACACACTAGAAAAGAAATAATACACGCTACAAAAAATAATAATCAAAACAAGCATGGTAGATAGAATTTAATGGTATAAAAATTCTTTTTTGATTATGGTCTGTTCATTTATTAAATGCATTTTCTCATGATAAAAAACTGATTGATCCCCCTCTCTTTATACATAATATGCGTCAGAATTTACAATATGACGTCACATCGACAATAGCATGGCGATCACTCTGTTGTTTTTATTTATCGTTGTTGGACTTATTTGACTACAAAGTTGCACGCATGGGTAATTCTTAACGTAGTTTAATGTTTTCGTACCTATAACAATCGGAAATAATTTTATTTATTAGCATTTTTACCGACTTGTTTTATATGATGTCAAAGACATTTCCCGTACTTTCTGATTGGCCACAAAGTAAGCCTTTATTAAACATGCTGCGTACCAGACTTATATAGACGGACATCATCTAACACGTGTTGAAATACCAAAGGTGTAAGCAAGTAGTCCGGTGCAGGCATTTTGTAGCTTATTTGCAAATTGCCTTAACTTATAAGTGTAGATGATAATTATAGTTATATGCAGATAGGTTAAAGTAGTCCTAGTATCGCACTACGTCATAATACGGATTTTACCATATTGGTTCGACTTTTACACAGCGTTTTTGATACCCGGTATTGATTTCGCTGTACATCGCTGTTGTAAACAATGGCAATAATAAGCAATTAGAACGGTAATATTTGTATTCTATGAGAGATAGAAATGATTAATGTTGAAAAACTCTATTCTGTGAAAGTAAAATGAAAAACGAAGTTTCTGATTAACCAGAATCTCAGGTATACTTATATCTTCTTTGTTTTGACCCCCCCCCCCCGAATTTTTCTTTTTCTTTTACTAAAACCGGTTTAAATTTAGAGACAGAAGCTATTTCGAATTTAATCAATCGTCAATTAATTAATGTTTAAATGATATCTAACATTGTTGACAGATCTAGGCAGAAAACTGTAGCAAAATGTGATTTTTACGGATTTTTTCGTCAGGATCTACTTGGTTTAGAGCTTATAGCGTGAAAAGTAATCCGTCAACATATAATTTATTTTACCATATCTTTTTTCTAAGATGTCAATCTATAGAATAAACACCATAAATTTAAGTTTGAGTCCATAAAATAGTAAAAAAATTACCAAACGTGATACTAGCATTGCATTTTTTGTATTCTATTTTGATACATCAAGCCTATAAAGCGTACTTACTTACAAAAATTTGCGCAAAATTATTGATGAGATATAGCTTAAATAAATATTTATACTCTATTTTGTATGTTCAGTTCTAATTTTCCCAAAATTTGTAATTATTTTTATGAAAAACGGACGTCTGGCAAATTTCATAATTGTCAATAATTTTCGCAAGGGGGTACACCCGTCTGAGAGGTGATAACATACAAACTAGCATGTAAACATACATATTTTCTTTTGTATATGTATTGCTAGAATGTATATTTATCATTTAAAGCTAAGCTTTTAATGATTGAGCCCATTAAGTGCCGAGTATAGGACTACCTTAATTAAGGCAACTAAATTTTCGCGATTGTTGAAATTGTGGCGATTTGAATATTGTTAATATTAATGTGTAATGAAGTTCTTTTTGGATTTTGTGGTGGTGATAGCGAAAACGACAAACAGTAAAATAAACAAAACAAAATGAATTCATTTAACGAAAACAGAAATTGAAATAATAGAATATGAAGGTACTCACACTCACAAACATACTCTCATTAAGAGAGAAATATAACTCTAAATTGTAAATCAAATCACGCTGGCAACGAAACAACAGTGAATTAAATTTTAACAAATTCAATTGTCAGTAGCTATATGAAACAAATAAATGCCTTAAACACTGTCTAAACATAGCTATAACAGTATGCATATGAATAAACCAACAAATCAAAATTACAAATACTGTTATATGTAATTTGACAGGAAAAGTAAATTGAAATGTTATCTGTAATTGAACAATCAACTTTTATTACTAGGTTATCTTATATTTTATTTTGTCATTAGATAGAATTGAAAGTTTGGCTTCCAAAACTTGCAAAAGTCACCCTAAAATAGTCACCACTGGGCCTCTATAGCACACAAAACACGTAAACAAAATAAATCGGTTATGCTAAAAATAGCCCTAATACCGAACACTCCCGATTGGAAATATGGAACACAACTTAGTCCAAAATTATAACTATTTACACAAGCAAATACAAAACTGAAATAAACTGAATTCAACTTCATCACATAATGTAATGCTGGATATTGCTGAATATAAATGTAAGATGGCATCTTTTGATTGGTAATGTTTTTTTGGCATTGCTGCTAAAATCCTATTGTTGACCGCATAAAATGAATATTGTCATTATTTACCTCAACCCTCTCAACTCAACATAGCATAATCTTGGGTATCTGTGTTAGTTACGTCGTATTTTGATATGTCTACTCTGAATTTCGATGATATATCTCACGACACTGATATTGTCTAATAAACATACTAGTGACGTGATCCTTGACTTTGATTATTAGCACAGTATAGTTGATAACATATTCATTGAGAAGAGTCCGATTAACATTAAATTATAGAAGCTTTTATAATTTCGGCTACTTAAAATACAGTACAAAAATAAATGTTCACTTTGGTAAAATATGACGTTATGCTGCTTATAGTGACGTTATATTGATCAAATAACTTTTATTGTCAATTGATTGCCGAGAGTTGCCTTATCATTCCTGTATAAGAATAAAAAAAGAACATTGTGTCAAAAACAAACACTAAAAACAATTGAAGTAATTATCTCTTTTTTTAAGATGACAAAACAGCTTTTAATGGATTATCAACGACAAAACAAGGCAAAGAAAAAGTCGTAAATAGAAACACAGTACAGGAAAAAAATGCTGGATATCCTAATGAATCACAACAATTAATTGATGAAACAAAAGAGGATGAGTATGTGTATAGGGTTCTGCGTGATGATGAATCATATACTGATGGACTTTATCCAAAAGATATATATTCGCAAGTGAGTTTAATCGATCACGTTGAGAATGGTAGCAGAAAAGGACATGAATCAAAGTTCATCTCATGCTGCAAAACGAAAAATGGGGTCAAACGAATGGCAGGCTATATCAATTCGACAAAACCTGTTGTTCGTATCAATGTTACAAAGCTAGATTCTAAAAATGTAACAGTGATAGACCTTACCAAATGGAGAATTCGACAACAGAATTTAAAAGCTTCACAACGGGCCTGTAGGTATGCCAAAATGTATGAGGAAGTCATTCTACAACCTGTTAATCACATTCCAGCTGAATATGTTGAAAGAATAGGAAACGTTGAGGACAACAAATTCATGGAATTTTACTATAATTATGTTGGGTGTTTTAAATTACCTTGTTACAGAGAGTACAAGTAATCAGTGTCATGGTCATTAATAGCCTAAACAATAGTTTGCATCGCTTATTTTTTGGCGTAGCATAGTATACTATAGCTAATTTTTACTCGAATTTTTTTGTCTTTTTATTACATAATTAAATTCAAAAAGACAATGAACTACTGGAAAGAAACATCAAATGTGTCTCCTTATACTATGATAACTTTTTAAAAAAATATTCAACTGGTTGTATTACAAGCTTGAAATTGCATCATGTTCCAATAACGAAAACCTTACTACTCAGGATGAGGTTGTTTTATATGTATCATTAATCATGCCAAAAAGTTTCGGCAAACATATTTCAACCCGTCGTTTACATTCTAGCTAAATGAGTTAAAAAATAGAAATGATAATGAACAAACAATTCATGGATTGTTATTCGTATTGGCTTTTCAACCATTTACAAAGTTAAAGAGGTTACAATTAATTAGTGTCATTGTCATTAATAGCCAAAAAATAATTTTGATGGCTTGCATATTTTTATTGTGTAGTATTTTGCACAGCATAGTATACAGGTACTTTAGCTTTTTTGAACTTTTAACATTTTGTTTTATTACGTTTCATATTCAAAGAATCAACGAGGTATAGGAAAACTCAGTGTGTTTCCATTTGAGTTAATGTTTTATCTAATCAGATGTTACAACAGTCAATCACTGAAGATCACGTCAAAACATGGCTGAGGCAATATAATTCCCGAATTTGTATTTGATTTCGGGGCGTGTCCGCCCGGGTCAGGAGCTGGTTTTTATGAGATGAGTGCAAGGTTATTTGAATTTCTGATGCGTGTTGTTTTAGGATGGGTTAAAAGGCCCGAGCTTGATTTTCAAGCACATGTGTAACTTCGATCGGCGTAAATAAAGTCGTGCCTTGCTTAATGCATGTGTATTTTCCCTAGTAGGTTGTAAATAGAGTGTTGTTTAAAAACATGTCAAGAGGATTTCCCCCGGAAGTTTGTTTTGAATATCTAATATGTATCTAAGGTTGCGCAATTTTTGTTAGAATATATAGCAAAAATTAATACTGTAGTGACACCTGCAAATAATACTGTAATTTACCTTAAAACTACGCTTTTTTTATTTGTCATTTTAAGATGAATATTTACATTTCAATTTCTCGCCTTCTTTACAATATATTTCATCTATAGCATTTGTTATGCCTTTTTTGCTGAAGAAGGACTTTTTTACTGTGTAAAGAAATATTTAGTACATACAAATAACAGATGATGATGAAAACTACAAATTGCAATGCTGCAGATGTTTGTGCAGTGTAACAAAAGAGTCATTGTCATACATGTACCAATAAAAAAACCAAACAACCAACATTTGCTTTGCTTTCATTATTATACCTCGGATGTCATGCTCATTCTTTCTATGCATTTGTATTGTATGTGTTTGTATAAAAAAAATACGATAGATTTACTTTAATCATCACTTTTCAACTCATTACTGAATATAGATACATGTATAGACAAATTATATGGCATGTATTTTCTTAAGAGAATGATATGGGTTTTTTTTTTAATCTGTTTTATCTTTTTATAAAAAGATGCATGTAATGTTTACATTATTATCACTACATTGGACAATTCGTAAAACGTTAACAGAAATTACTTAACCACTACATTTCATATTTTTTTTAGCTCACCTGAGCTGAAAGCTCAAGTGAGCTATTCTGATCACATTTTGTCTGTCGTCCGTCTGTCCGTAAACTTTTCATATTTTCAACATCTTCTCAACTACTGGGCCAATTTCAACCAAACTTGGCACAAATCATCCTCAGGCACAGAGGATTCAAAGTTGTGAAAATTAAGAGTCACACCCGTTTTCAAGGGGAGATGATTAGAAATTAATGAAAAATTTCGAGAAATTTTCAAAAATCTTCTTCTCAAGAACCATAAAGCCAGAAACTTGTGTGGAAGCATCCTCAGGTAGTGTAGATTCAAAGTTGTGAAATTCGTGACCCCTGTGGGTAGGTGGGGGCCACAGGGGGGGGGGGGGTCGAAGTTTCACATAGGAATATATAGAATAAATCTTCAAAAATTTTCTTCTCAGAAACTAATCAGCCAAGAAAGCTAAAACTTGTGTGGAAGCATCCTCAAGAAGAGTACATTCAAAGTTTTGAAAATCGTGACCCCCAGGGGTAGGGTGGGGCCACAATGGGGGCTCGAAGTTTGACATAGGAATATATAGAGTAAATCTTTAAAAATCTTCTTCTCAAAAACTAATCAGCCAGGAAAGCTTAAACTTGTGTGGAAGCATCCTCAGGTAGTGTAGATTCAAAGTTGTGAAAATCATGATCCCTTGGGGTAGGCAGGGCCCACATTGGGGGGGGGGGGAGTGTTAAAGTTTTACATAGGAATATATAGAGTAAATCTTTAAAAATCTTCTTCTCAGAAACTAATCAGCCAGATGATTCTTTATAATTGTTAAGACTTTGTCTCCAGGACAATTCTTCGGCCTCACAAAAAGGTTCAGAGTTTGATGTAGCTTTATATCCCATATATAAACAATTGTTAAGGATCTTTTTGAAAACTGCAATACTCAACATGTGATATGACTATAAAATCATCCTGTTAGAAAAAGGGACTAATGATTATAAACATAAGAATATCCAGGGGGAAATAGATTTTATTTATACAGGATCTACATGTATTATTGTACATTGTCCAGATAGTTTGTATTATGACTCCATTAAGCTGATTTTATCATACCTATTGTTCCTCAGGTGAGCGATGTGGCCCATGGGCCTCTTGTTCAATAATATTTTGTACATTTCCATTTGTTTTTGTTTTAATTTTTTACTAACTTGTATATTTTGTTTAAACTTAAATATGGATGCTAGTTGACATATCGACTAAAGATAAAGAACAAATCTAATAAAAGTTCATTCTTTTTTTTTCTTAGATCGATTTGAGTTAATCATATTTCAATAAAAAAGAATTGCTGTCTTTATTAGAGAAAAGCAAGATTTAAAGTTTTCAGCAAATAAAATCTAAAATGTGTGCTTGTTATTTGTAATTTGAAGGAAAATGAATTCTGAAAAGACACGGACGAAACATTCGAAATAGAAATGTGTAAATTTAGCTACCTATTGTTTTTATTCCATAAAAATATTTACTATCCAATGTCATTTATCTATTGCAACTAAAAACTCTGCGTTCAATACTGTGGAGTCTTTCGATTTCTTTTTGCATTGGACTGAACTGAACCGCGGTATTATGAGTGAGTAGAGAAAAAAAAGGATACAAGAAGACCTTCCACATCATAAATCGAGGTGTCTCGTTCAACAAAGATATCAAGGAAACACAACAAAACTCCTATAAACTCTTGCAAGCTATTAGTCTAATAGCAGATCTCCATCATCAGATTTACACATACATTTTGTATGTGCATTTAAAATAATCGCAAGTTACAGAAAAAAATAAATATTGCTGTTGAATAAGATTTGAATTTTAAAGATTATTTATTTATATATAAACGTTTTGTACAAGGATAATGGTTTAACTTACATTAACCTATTTTAAGGGGTGTTTGGTTTGTTCTTTGTTTAATTACATCTATCTCATTCCAGATATTTCAGATGCATGCATTGGGCCAACGTTGGGTAAACAACGTTGGCCTTGCGTTAGACTAACGTCGGGTAATGGCTGGTCCGTTGGTGTTGGGTGCACAAGACTGGGCCAATGATCACCTGACACATTCCCATTCGATTGCCGATGTTAGTCGGGAACACAACGTTGGGCCAACGTTGAGTCAATGTTGTAATTTTTTTACCATATTTTACTTGAAATCATGACATTTGTCCAACATAGATCAACGTGTGTCAATTACTGTTTTTAAATAATCATTTAAAAGAATCTTTGGTCGATACCATATATTGCAGGTTATTCATTTATATACACAGTACATGCATTGTAAATATACTGCTGACACAACGCAAATTCCATTACATAAGACTAACGGGGTTATCGTCCTTTCGAGTGAAGTCACAATGGATTTCTTACACATTGATCCGACAGAATTGTTCGGCGTCAGTAAATTTCGACCCACAATGCAGTTCCTCAATGTCGGTCGATCTCACTAGACTGGATACCATCTCGCGAGAATAAAAGTAAAACTTTTGAGAAACAGATAAATTACATAATGTATGTAATTTCAAGAACATAATGCTTTTAAGTAAACAAAACAGTATATTTCGCGTAGTTTTTTTTTTTTCAGGGTGTTTTCAAAGAGACAGACGACACTTGACCGACGTGAACTTTGACGTCACAATAAGGGGAAATTACTCTAAGTAGTTATTGTAAATCTGCTGAAATATAAATACCAAAATCTTCTCAAAATCTTGCAGAGCTACCGAATGGGGACATTTCTTCACAGATAGGAAACAGCTGTAACTTGCTCTCATTTGGATGAATGCTCACATTTATTTTATTCACTATATTTACGGTAATTTCCAGGAATGTTTTTTAAAGGGGGCGTGGCAACACCATTCAAAAAATCTTCGCAAGCAAAAAGAAAAAGAAATTCTCAAAATCAGGAAAATTCTAATCTGGGTGAAGAATTGGGAGTTCGTAGTATGCCTTTAGCTCTTTAGCTGCTCAATAGTGTCTTTATTTTCACTTCCATTTATTACATGCTCCCAGGGGATCTATTTTCCTTATATGATCAGCAAATTTTTTTTTATAGGCTAGGTAATTTTTTTTTTTTTATACGAGGGATAAGTCAATTTTTTATGTAAGTTTAAGAAAAATGTCTCCTGCAAGAAAAGAGGAAATAAACTGTAATGTACATTATGTTAAAATCTTTATTATTCAACAATTAACATTTTATCCGAGATAAATTCTATATATAAACAGATAACAAAATCTTATGAATTATGAATAATGAAAATTTACTGGAAAAAATAGGCGTGTTTACTTTATTATGCATTCAAATTCATTTACTTTACCTCGCTACTTTTATTTTTATTGTTTTATCATAATTCATTATTTTATCACATGCTGCGCTCGCCCCAACGGTAGCACCGTAATACATATTTTTTTTTAGAGAGATTTGATATTCCATTATGAAGATTGTGCATGGGTTCAAACGGTCTAAGGGCGATACGACTATAGAAAATATTAGATCGGGTTCGACCTTCAGAAAAACTAACTCGTCTCGAGTTTCCTCGGTGAAAGAAGAAGCAGTTGTGACTTGTGGGGGAAAATTACACATACGAAGATTTGTCCATGGTGTGCAGTAAGAAGTCTGTGGGGGACACCATCAGCGTCAAACTCAGATCGCCATGTCGCTGTTATGTGACGAGAACTCTGTTGTATTATTAAGGCAGTATGTTAAGAAGTTAACGGAATTCTTATCCTTGTATACCTGGATCATAGACGCTTATGTGTCTGTAAGTAGCATATTAACAGGTGTTTGTAAAGTTGTAAGCGAGTTTTGCTTTCGAGTTTATATTCATATCTATAGTGCGTTGTGAGACCGAGAGTTGAGTTGCCGTGTTTTTAGCCACCGGGACTTCTTCATTTCTACAGTATACATGTTCATCTCTTTGGAATACTTGTGTGTTATTCCTGTGTTGAGACTTGAATGATGAGCTTCAGAGCACTTGTACCATAGTCTAACTTTATGTCATACATATAGTGCACATGTGGACCAGCATATCCTAATATTTTTGAAAGAAACTTAAAGCTGAACACCATTTGTAAATAGGCACAGTCACACAGGTACCTGGTATGTAAACCCTTCGATTTCATTACACCCAATTGTACACCTGAAACTCGAGGTCGATGTGTGGTATTCCTTTTGTTGTCTTTGTAAAACTTGATAACTTCATCGCAACCGAGTAACAAGGCGAGGTAGGATATAAGCCCACACAGGTGAGACCTCTACAGCAAAATACTTTAAACTTATAAGAGGTCTCCAGCTTATATACGGTCTCACTAAAAAGCACCTGGGAGCGCCCGAGAGCGCCGGGGATTACAAAATAGCGCCCGAGAAGCAAATATAGTCGCCCGGGATCTTAGATTCTTCTCAGATTGGTCTTAAAAACTTTTATTGTTAACATGTATGTATACACTAGAATAAAAATCTGTGGAGTTTTAATAATGCAGCAAACAAGAAAGACAACTCCAAAATAAATACTTGTCTGTGAAAGTCATTATATTACACAGTAGATACTAGTAATAAGGAAATGAAGTCAATTGATATCTATATGATTTTTTCCACTTAAAGCATCATAATATGTAAGTTTATGTTTAAGTTGTTTATAAATTCAATGTGCGTAAAATCGCGTGTCATAATCCAATTATTCACCTGACAGGTAGCGGTATCACAGCTGAGTCTGTTAGTTACCTGTGGTGCGGACTAGCAGGGTACAGGATAAAGAAATACACGAACTGTCATATAACTTCCCCTCTGCACTGTCTCATATAGCATGTCACTATATTTCAAATATTAACTGTCAACCTTGTTAGCTATAAAATTGTCAAATTTATCCCCATTGTTAATGTACGAGGATGTGTTGTCAGTTTGTTAATTTTCCAAATTTTTTCATATTAAATAATCAAGTTCACAGAAACAAAAACATTTCCTAATTGCAAATCATTCGATCAATTACGTTATCAAATTATTGACAGCAGAATGCCTGCTCTTAAGAGGCGTAAAATGAACTTAAGGCTTCTTCGAAAGCCACTTTATGTTGCCCGTGCGGAATATGCAGAAAAGATTGCCAATTGTAATGATTATATCTTTGTGTAAATGACAAAGATAACTAAACAATGAAAATCAAGGGTTTTATAACAAAGTAACAAGTTTCAATTGGGTACAAAACATGGCGTCATAATGCTCAAAGGGGTTGATATTAAGTACTGACTGTGTATGGAATATACATGGTCTCCACATGACTGCTGTTAGCCACTGATTTCCTTACAAATTAGGAGGAGGTAAGATAAATGATTCTATTGTGCATTGTTGTAGGACTTCTTTACTAAGGATCACTGGAGTGGCCTGCCTTTGTCATGGAAGGATTGTCTAACAGACACCAAACCCCCAGAGTTGGTGTGGTTACTGACCCAAGACAGGTAAGTGATGATAGAGAGAAATAAGTGACAACTAAGGGAATATAACATTAGGGGAATTAGACTGTAGAGGAGTTGACATATATTGTTTAGCGGTCATTTTAAAGCACTACTGGCACGTGACCAATTCTTTTCAAGAACCATTTCTCACCAGTGCATTGTTGTGTCATTTTTGTATATAATTTGATATGTTAATCAAATGATAACCATGCACTGGCCAGATATGCGCCTTGGCGAGAATTGGTCGCATGCCGGTATAGGTATTTAAGCAGACACTGAGGCCATGACTCAAGACTCGGTGTTAAACATTCACTATTTGGTCTTGCAATTTGGGAAAAATATGTATACAAAGGGTTTCTTGACTTTGGTGGTTAAAACAACAAAAATAGTAACTGGATGTTGCATCAGGACAATTCCAGAGATAGAAAAGTATTCTGAACCATGGGTGTTGGGGTAGAAAGTTATTGCTAATAATAATCAATTTAATTGGCCAGTGTATAATTATTATATTAATTGTCAAAGGAACTCTAACTCCCAGTAAACTACTCATTATTAAACTCGTTTTGTCGGCCCACCTCTCATGACCATGACATAAATTATTTTGCTTTCCTGAGAACTGTGAAGTCGTGTGATTTTTAAATTGTCACTTAAAGGTCCTTCAGGTTCATGTTTAGAGTACAGTGATGTACTCAATTATTGACCAAGGACAAAGTTTTCTGTTACAAATATCATGGTCAAACTTGTCTAATCAGTATATTATGAATCAGCTTTCCTGAAAAGTCTAGCCAAAGCTGCATAGACAATGGAAAATTTTGAGAGTGCCAAAACTGGATTTCTACAGGAGAACATAAAATTGAAGATTTGTATGAACAATCAATTTTTGAAATAACCTTTAAAATGCTAAACACTTATATTTGAGTACATCAAACAAACCATTTTTTCATATGGGCCTTCAAGATTTATTGTTATATCTTTGTTATTATGAACAATTATATTGTAAGGTTGTAATTAGAAATTGCAAACTGTTAGTGTTAAATGTGAATTAATGATCGTATCCTTGGTATTTTTTTGTAATTTTTGTTAGCCTGCCATCCAAGGTGTACCCCCTCTCTCTGCTGGCTTTCAAGCAATGCACTCAGACTTTTTCATTGCCAAGGTCACAAGAAGAGGTAAAAGTTCATGACCTGTTACAGTTATCTTCAGCCAGGGGGAAAAGTAAGAAATGTATAGAATTGTACAATATTACTATAATTGCACTGTAACTGTACACCAACTTTTATTCACTTTGAGAAATTAAAATTTTTGCAAGGTTCTTGACAGCCTTGTCATTGCAAATATTTCCTCAAGTCCTCAGTTGTCTCTAATACATATATTTTCCTAATAGCTTACAACTTTGATCTTTAAAATTATTCATAGCGAACCAGTTTATCTCAGTTTATCACAAAATACTGTAAACATACGACATTTGGCTGTGTATTCTATTTAGCACTTTTGGCGAAATGCAGCTTCATCAAATCAAGTACGTCGCTAAATGCCATACGTATATGTATAAACATTGTCACAATTAGGAATATGCTAATTCAAATCCATGCCAACTTGCTCAAAAACTTAATTCCCCCAAGTATCGTACACGCCAAAAATACTATGTTTACAGTAGTTGGTTTGAAAAAAGTGGGTTTAAAGTATTCAGCCATATCGAGAAGTAGCAAATCTGTTTTTTATTTAAAATCAATCTTGTTTACAGAATCAGGAAATGACCATATTCCAAGCTCTCATAAAGCCTCGGAGTCAAACCAAGGTTATACAGAATATTTAAGGAAGCACGTGAAGCCCAAAAAACTTCATGAAATCAATCATCTTGGAAAGGTGGGACATTTTTTAAAACTGTAACCATACTCATTCATGTTTACACAAACACATAATGAAGTCTTCCTTTTTTCAAGAATTAACTTTATTTTCACATAGTTTAAAGCATTCATATTGTAAATTTCGATCAATTGGTGATTGTGATATGCCCTAAATTAGTAGAACACTAATAAAGCAATTATATTCACATTCTTCATATTTTTTGCTTGTGAAGTGTGTTGAAGCTACAGCAGTTATAACTCTTTAACACACACAGGGTACTCAAAGGTTAAAGTGATGAGAATAATTGTGACGTCACAAGCGTTGGATGCTGTAGACTGCAACATTACTCAATTTGTATTCACACGCCGCTGCAGTTATGAGACTGTATATTTAAAGAAAAATAATGATTCATTGCTTAAATATTCACAGAGTAATGTACATTATAGACATTTTAATATAACTTCAGACGTTGAGAGCCCTGAGAGATGTGTGTGATTGTCAGAACATTGTGGATGTTGGAGCAGGTCAAGGTCATTTGTCGAGGTATTTGACCTTTCAGCATGGGTTCAAGGTCACCACCGTTGAAGCTGAGGGATGCCATGCCCCCAAAGCCCAGAAATATGACAGGTCAGTTAAAGATTACAAGAGCAGATACAGAGGTTTATTATATTTTTCCTTGGGATTAATAGAATCATTCATTATTACGAGTGTGGGATAGTTACATTCCACCGAGGGGACAAGATTCATGGTATAGGACGAGGCTTTGCCGAGTCCTAGACCGTGAATCTTGGCCCCGAGGTGGAATTTCACTATCCCACACGAGTATATAATGAATGATTATTTTTCTCATCGGCCCTACGTTGGTCCAACATGTTGGGCCTACGTTGGTCCAACATGTTGGGCCTACGTTGGTCCAACATGTTGGACCAACGTAGGGCCGATGAGCAAAATTACATTGGCCCAACGTAGCCTGCCAACATTGGTCCAACTTAATGAACAACTGAGGGTCAACGTTGGGCCAACGTAAAGATTACGAGGAAAATTACATCGGCCCAACGTCCTCTGTCAGCGTTGGTCCATTAAACAGGTGAGGGCTAACGTAGTGACAACGATCAAACTTTCAATAGCTAAACGTAGCATGTCGGCACTTATTCAATGTAATCCCAATTTAAATTCAACACTCTTGTTCAATTAATTCCTGTTTGCTGTTTGGCTATTAAGATGCAGGAGTTCAAATATTCTATGCAACGAAAACATAGTATACAGATTTTATTTTTTCTTAGTAAAAATTTACAATACATTTAAACACTTTTTAGAATAGAGCCTCCGTCTAAAAAGAATCTCTAGCATATTTCTTTGTCTATGTAAATTCCTTAGTAACAATCGAACTGTAGGGTCTGATCACTGTCCGGGTCACTGGCTTCAGCATGTTCAGTGGCTTGGGTTACCTCCTTGCTTTTTTTCTTTCTTCCTTTTTTTCCCTTCATCTTCACGGTCTTTGAAAAACGGAACCCGTCCTTCCCTATCTCTACATTTGTTGCAGAGGCACACAGTCTTTTTTTTCTTACTGCGGCTGAAAATGTAAATTTTAGTTGTTATTTTTATTGTGCAATATGAATTAACGTTATCTGTTATACTGTAAAGGAATGCATAATATGATTATGAATGCTTCTATATTTTTTTAATTTAACTCATTGACAATTCAAACATTATATAATATAAAGAAACATTGCACAAGCATTCGATTTCTTGAAAGAAAACTATTACTTACATAAGTTAATATTATAAATTATCATGTACTTACTTTTTGTAGCATATATATCCCCAATCTTCTAATGTATAATTCGTAGAGTAGAAAAAAACACTATTTTCTATAGGTGTACACGCACAACGGTTGCAATATATTCGAAATAAAACGTGGCAGTTTTGACCATCCTGGTTATATCAGATGACCGATATCCAAAGAAACTGGCCAGTCCCATACTGTGAGTAGCACTGACCTAGATACTTGGGCAGTAAAGGAGCTCCGTCTGCCTCTTAATTTCGACACTTTAAGATTCGTTATGCAATAGGCGCTCAAGCTACACGTGTACATACAGCTCATCAGAATTATTTAAACAATAAATATCCCTCAACAGAGCAACAATGGCCAACATCTATGACCCAACAGTTTTAAATAGTTAAGCCCAATACAATTTACAATGCTCCACTAAATTTCTCAAAAAATAAAAAATTCATTGTCGGGTTAAAAAACTAACAACGAACCAACGTTGGGCCAACGTTTGACAGTTTAAAACTTTATATATTAATAACATATATTAACTATTTTTCAACCCAAATTACTGAGATCTATATGCATACAATGTATCATGATGATGTTTTGTATTCCAAAGTAAGAGATATAGATTAAACTCAACTAGTTATACATACAAACTTTTTAATTAACATTTTCATGTGTTAAAACATAATTAAGACACTATATATTCCTTATAATTGCAATCAAAATTAACAGAGCAAATCACATTATTTACTCACCTATACCTTGTGTTTATGTTATCTGTTTGTTTGTTTTAACTCTGTCATAATTCGTAGCATGTAAAAATAATGACCCAAAGTTGGCCCAACTCCGCATTACCATCAATTAAATGAGATCAGATGTTTTACCTACGTTGGCCCACCCATGGCCCAACAATGTTACGCCAACAAACACTTAGTTAGAATTCATGGCATGTTAAGATATTGGCCCAACGTCGGGCCAACTGCGCATCACCAACAAATATAGATCATATGTTTTACTTTTGTTGGCCCAACGTTGGCTCAACATTGTTACACCAACAAACACTTAGTCGAAATTCATGGCATGTTATTATGTTGGCCCAACGTTGGGCCAACTGCGCATTACCAACAAATATAGATCATATGTTTTATTTATGTTGGCCCAACGTTGGCTCAACATTGTTACACCAACAAACACTTAGTCGAAATTCATGGCATGGTAAGATGTTGGCCCAACGTTGGGCCAACTGTGCATTACCAACAAATAGAGATCACATGTTTTACTTATGTTGGCCCAACGTTGGCCCGACGTTGTCATGCCAACAAAGCAATCAATGTGCTATGAAAGATGTGTTATAATGTTGGCCCAACGTTGGGCCAACATTGTGTGCCCAACGCCAACCATCGACCAACGGTACAACCAATTACCAACGTTGGCCCAACGTAGTCATGCTATCTGGGCAACAGTTTTTTAATCAAAAATATGATAAATTGTAATTAATTAAGAAACACAATTATTTAATGGATAATCTCAATGCACCATTTTGCATTTCCCTACAGCAGACAACGTTTGTTTACGTTTTAAAACGGCGTAGTAATACACAGTGTAAGACAGAAAAATCTCACACTGCTGTCTCACACCGGACAAACCGATCTCACACCGGTGATAATGCAAAAAAGCTTTGTTTTCAGGGGAAGAGGAGTGAGAGATGTTAATGTTAATTTTCTGAACATGTTATACGTATAAAAAGTTTAAATTTTGAAATGTTTGGAACAGCCTGACTCCCTCTCCTTGAATCGCTCTCTAGATCAAGAATGGATTATACCATTATTACCAACTGGTCAGTAGAGGTCAGTTTTAATGCATACACTGAACTTTCAACAGTCATTCTATGCATGTACAAAATAGTTAATTATAGATATAATGATAAAGGTATGTTTCAATTTTCAAAATTTTGCTAGATAATATATATTCTACATTTATGCATACAGTGCTAAATGATAATTCTATTATTTTCAATTTTAGGGATGCTCAAAGACAAATAAGAAAGGTGAATATATACTCCCATTTAGAAATCTATTTTTATTAAATTTAATTGGAAAAGAGATAGTTAATCAAACATTTGTTATCATTAGGTAAAAGAGCAGAGAGGATCTGAAAATCAAAGTGAGGCTGACCTCCCGAATCATGTGACATGTTACATCACAGCAGACACAACAGAAGGAAAATTCCTTGACATCATCCAGAGGTCATTTGACCGAACTGCGTGTTCTACATGCAGTAACCGTGACTCAGATCCAAGGGATAGTAAATCAACAACACCACAGTCAAAGTCAAAGATAAGTGATGCATCTTCAGACTTGAAACAGAAGGATGATGGGACAACATGTCATTTCAATTGTATAGACTCGGGTAAGAAAGCCAGATTAATGTGTGATACATCGTGTATAGAGACCTCCTGTAGTAAATGCTCAGTGAATCCATGTGATAAGTGTCCAAGTATTGTCTGTGATAAGTGCAAACAGAACTTGTGTTCTTCATTTTGTCAAAAGTGCCAAAGCTCATCTTTGAACATATCCACTGCACAAGACCACCAAATACTGAAAGAAAACTGTTGTGAAACCTTGATTCTAGACCAACATACTGAGAAAGCTGAGAACTGTTTACTAGGAATTGACCAAAAAGATGAATTAAGGGTAGAAAATTGTGAAAAATATAATGTAAGTGATAAAACTGGTAAAACAAATGAAGGAAAGGAAAGTAGTATTGCAGACCGAGAGTTGTCTTTCCTTGGCTTTAGTAAGAGCACCAGACTACACTTCCTGTTGACCGGTCTCCATGCTTGTGGTGACCTGACTCCCACAATGCTCAGAGTGTTCACTTCCTGTCCAGACATACAGGGTTTAGCATCTGTTGGCTGTTGCTATATGAAGTTGTCTACAGCAAAGTAAGGACTCTTTTTAAAATTGTTTTACTTGTACACTACTTTGCACAGAAAATGAATATCCTTAAAAATTTAATGTAACTCTCAGACTCTGATACATTCCTTTGCTAAATAACTTTTTACATGTACTGTGAAAATGTTTCATGCATTAAATGTATATATTTTACATGTATGAAACATTAAGTAAATCTACAACAATGCTATTGTTTACAGGCATCTGGGGACGGAGCCTGCGGGATATCCAATGAGTGAGTTTGTACAACAGCTGCCACATTCTGCTCTCAGCTATGAAGCTAGAGAAATGGCCTGTCATTTTGCTGACTCTTACATTCAAAGATTAAAAGGTACATGTAATATACTATAAAAAAACCCACCCTATTCATTTAATTTTCGTACACAAAATTTTTCAATTTAGCAAAGGCAAAAAAGTAGTATAAATGCTTTCGACAAGTTACGAATGTGTAAAATAACTGTATATTACTGATAAGCTGTCTTTTCATTTAAGACATCGTGCAATGCATATGAAATATACTTCCTATACATGCACACTACAATGTGTTGTAACTGTGTCTATTTTTATCACACAGATAATCCCCCTGCCCTGAAACTTCACTGTTACAGGGCAGCCCTACAGTGGGTTGTTCTCCAGCTACAGTCCGACTTTGTGACTGGAGCCCAGAAATTGTCCATCAGGAAGGCTGAGAATCTCTCTTTCCCTCAGTGAGTTGTTTTTTAATTTTTACATTTGTAATTCTGTTTTATTTGAATCTATAGAATAGTGAAAACGCTCATTTCTTTGTGAACTTTTTAATGATGTCACAATAATTACTGCATCGGCTTATCGTTTGGAGGTTGCGTAGTAAAATTGTTTCTCCCCCCCCCCCCACTACAAAAAACTATTAAATATGAGGAGTACCATGTATACATGTATAGCAATTTTGATTTCACCAGAATATTGAATTGGTCGGTACGTGATCAAATCTATTTTTAGCATGTGGCAACCAACTTATATTTGTATATAGCAATTCATCCATCAAACAATAAGCTCACTCAGTTATCATTGTTATGTCAAAAATATGACTTCTTGTCAAAATGTCTTTACAGAAATGATTGATTTTGCTTTTTTAGCTCACCTGAGCCGAAGGCTCAAGTGAGCTTTTCTGATCACAATTTGTCCGTTGTCTGTCGTCGTTGTCGTCGTCGTTGTTGTCGTTGTTGTCGTTGTTGTAAACTTTTCACATTTTTATCTTCTTCTCAAGAACCACTGGGCAGATTTCAACCAAAGGCACAAAGCACCACTAGGTGAAGGGGATTCAAGTTTGTTCAAATGAAGTGCCACACCCTTTTTAAAGGGGAGATAATTGAGAATTATTGAAAATTTGTTGGTATTTTTCAAAAATCTTCTTCTCAAAAACTGTTCAGCCGGAAATACTTAAACTTGTGTGGAGGCATCATTAGGTAGTGTAGATTCAAGTTTGTTCAAATCATGGTCCCCGGGGGTAGGGAGGGGCCACAAGAGGGGGATCAAGTTTTACATAGGAATATATAGAGAAATATCTTTAAGAATCTTCTTCTCAAAAACTATCAGGCCAGAAAAGCTCAAATTAAAATGGGAGCATCCTCAGGTAGTGTAGATTCAAGTTTGTACAAATCATGGTTCCCGGGGGTAGGGTGGGGCCACAATTGGGGGATCAAGTTTTACATAGGAATATATAGAGAAATTTTTTAAAAATCTTCTTCTCAAAAACTATTAGGCCAGGAAAGCTCAACTTTGAGTGGAAGCATCCTCAGATAGTGTAGATTCAAGTTTGTTCAAATCATGGTCCCTGGGGGTAGGTCGGGGCCACAATGGGGGATACATTTTTATATATAGAGAAAATCTTTAAAAGTCTTCTTCTCAAAACTATTAGGCCAGGAAAGCCCTAATTTGAGTGGAGGCATCCCCAGATCATATAGATTCAAGTTTGTTTAAATAATAGTCCAGGGGTAGGGTGAGGCCACAATGGGGGATGAATTTTTATCCTCGAGTAGTGTAAATTCAAGTTTGCAAAATCACAGTCCCTAGTGGTAGGGCGAGACCGTGATGGCGGTTTGAATTTTACTTAGGAATATATAGAGAAAATCTTTAAAAATATTCTGGGAGTGTTTTCGGTCCAAAACTCAGTACTTAGTGTGAAAGCACTGGTTATGAGATTAAAGGTAGATTTAAGTTTGATTAAACCATGATTCCCTAGAGAATAGTGGGGCCACGAAATGGGGGGGGGGGGGGTATATAAGAATAGAGAAAAATCTTCTTACAGGTACAACAACAAAAGGGGCTTGGTATTTACCAAAAAATAAGAGGTGGATAAAAATTGGCAGATTTTCATTTTTTTAGCAAGATCTACTGTACTCAGTTGTCAAGATATTTTGATACTGTAATGCTAATTTGATCAGAATTAAGGCAATTGTTGCTCAGGTGAGCGATGTGGCCCCTGGGCCTCTTGTTTTTTTTTTAAAGAAAAGACTTTTTTGCTTTTCTATTGATTCATATAACTTTGCGAATGTAAATATAACTAAATCATTACTAACAGATTTTTCTATTCCCAGATATGCAAGTCAAGGACTAAAACGATTGGGATTTAGTAGTGAGATACCAGACGACATTTTGGAGGGAGCTTCCTGTTTCCTTGAGCAATGGAGGCAGGTGGTGATCTTCTACAGCCTCCGACTCTCCGTGAGTCCTGTTGTGGAATCACTGATTTTGTTGGACAGGCAACTTTATCTTTATGAACAAGGTCTGTTTTTAAGTAATTATATTGTTGATTAAAATGCTGACTTGTCACTTATATTGACACATTTTTGTGTAGTATTTTCAGAGTTACACTTTAGTGTTGTTTTATAAATAATAATAATATTTAATAATAAATAAAATAATATTTAATAATAAATTTCTATGTTGATTTTATTGCAAATGCATACTAGTCAAAGTGTTAATTGTTACAATAACGATACTTCCATTGCAATGTATTGCTAAACAATGTTGGAAATAAGTATTTTGATATAACAGAGACATATGAAGTACATTTGTGTATTTTCTGAATTAAGATTATATTTGATGAAGTGAAAGAGTGTATATGTATATCTTACAATATTATTGAACAGACATGCACAATTTGATACTATGTTTAAATATGATGTAAAGTGTTTTGTTTTTATATTGCAGATGTTTCCTCTTATCTCGTGCCGATTTTCGATCCAATGACATCTCCTAGGAATTTTGTATTATTGGCAAGGAAATAAAGTTTTGTTTATATGCACACTTGCTATGTTTATATAATTTATTTCAGAAATATTAGGAAGCATGCACACACAGTAAATGGAAAGAAATGACTTATTTACATTTATAGTACATTTATAGTTTGCCATCAGACTGCACAAATAGAATACATAAACACATCTTTAAAAAAATGTTGTAATATCAATATACTCCCTAATATAAAAGAAAATGTTTGATGCTTTCTAACTAAGATTCTGGAGGTCATTTGCCGTGTGCCCACCTTTGTCTCTTTACACTGGTTTCATATATCAATACTAGTTGTGTAACGTATTTAATGTAATTACTTCATTTACAGATATTAATAATACATTGTACGTACTGTTGTTTCATTAATTTTTGTGGGTATCAATTTTCGTGGATTTTCTGAAGATCACAGTTTCAAGGATATGTAATTTGGTGGCCTATGATCCTATCATTACAAAATTTTAGTTGAAATTGAACTTCAATGAACATTTAATTTCGTGGATCAACTTAACAACGAAATCCACAAAAATTGGTATTCAACGAATATTGATGAAAGCACAGTATTTCCGTCAGTTCGATTTTCAAGCCATGGAATTGACAGATGCATATGCTTGTTGCTCTTCAAGTACAATTAAAAAATGCTCAAACTCTTTTTACATGAATTCTAAATATAGTATAGCTTATTCAGAGACAAGAGCATAAAACTGTTTAAACATAACAAATATCATTTTTCAATTTCAATCAACCCTTCTTAGTTAAAAAAAGAATGATTTTAACAAAATTGTGCATTGTATGACTTTTAATCTGGGTTTAGTAAATGGGAGTGGGACATTATACTAAAGCAGTATTCAAGATTACCGATCTCATTATTAATTCATCTATCTTAAATAAAAGTGACAGTGAAATATCAGTATTTATCATTCTCAAGTTATAATATGGAGTCAAAATTATTGAACACTTCAAAATACCTTATTGGTTCCTTGGCACGCCATTGATCTTGTTTATGAACGTAATATATTTATCTATTCCTGGTTTGATTTGGCCTATTAATATTGACAAATTTACTGATTTTGGTTGTAACGCATCATTTGATTCGCTGAACAAAATCATTTATATCGCATAATATAACTTGCCTACTCCACAATACGACGCGCGTCCGATAGTATTGATCCGTTGCATTAAAATTTTGGACAAATTGATAAACGTTATTTTTTTTCTCAAGTAATGCTCTTTTTCTGGCTTTAGATAAAACATAAAATTGTACGGAATATATTTAATTTCTAATATCGTTACATCAGTAAAACAAAAAGAAGTCGGTTAACCTATTTAAAACCGCTTTATTGTTTATAATAAATAAATTGCTCCTAATTGTTATATCGTATAACATTGTAAGAATTAAATTCATTCTGTTTAAAAAGAAATTGGGTTTTGCAGATATTCGACTGGGTTATATTATACTCAAGTAACCGTAAAGGCCATGAAGGCTTTCATTTTGTTAAAAATCTAATAAAAGTAAAATTACCAATATGTCAACAACTTATGTCCAATTCTTACAGATACATGTATGAGTATATTTGTTACTCGTTTTAAGCGACACAGAATATATCGTCTATTACAAGATATAATTTGCAACGAAGATTGGATTCAAGTTGATAATATCTAATTATCCTTATAAAGCAAGTTCCCCACCTGTACATTTCCTCTTCCTTTAGTACATCTAATGCGCTAATTTCCCTTTTGAAAAACCAAAGAGAGCGTTTACTGTAACATGTTTATTAACGATAAACAACATATGAAAGACTTTATACAGTTTTATAAGAAAGGTGAATACACTATTTGTATAATATTATTATCCATTATAATATATGTTATAGTAATGATCATTGTTAAATACAGTACATGTACAAGTTTATCAGCAAGCAGCAGAAATATCTTATGTACATGAGGATATCTTAGAGACAGTAAGTGATCAGACTACTTCAAATAACAAAGAAGTCCAGGAATTTGTCCTATTCCAACATCTGTTCCATTGTTGGAGTACTTACTCTTATAAAATTTGAATTTATGGTCTTTATACTCAACACATTCAGAATAATTTCCTCGGTATGATTTAGATCCGTTCATCTTTACCCATACTGTATATCTCTCGTTTGGATTTACTTTACATGGTTTGTCGAAATTAACTTGAAACATTTTGCAAGATTCCGTAATCTTCTTTGGTAGCATGTGTACCAGAACAATATCAGATAAAGAAATGATTTTTATCTCCACATCATAACTGTATTGATTATTTGAATTTCCATATAGCAGAATACCACATAAGGAAACAGGTTTGTTTACTTCGAATTCTATAGCATCCACGCTGCCAGCATATCCCCAACTGCATACAGTGGGATCGGATTGAGATCTCAAAATGTGTACATCTCTTTTACGTACAGTCGATTTGAAAACGGTATTTTGATTAGTTTTTCCAACTATAACTTGAGAAATATGAACTTTTTCATCGGGAGTCAATATTTCATCTGATGCCATATCCTTCCAAAAGGTTTCTAGAGACATGGTTGGAAATCGTACCTCGAAAATAGTATTTGCTAGCATTTTTCGAATATCTGTCAAATTTGGATTCTCTTTCCCTTCCTTAACACATTTATGTTTGGCCCAGCGTATTAATGACTGGTATATGAAATTTTCCTCAAGAGGTAATTCATCTGATTCAACGAGTGATAGCAAGATTTCTCTTTTAAGATCAAGGAAACTATCAGACTCGAATACTCTGCTAGCAACATACCCAGTGACAAAAATGAAGTCTTTGCATTTCGTTAACAAATCAGCCATGTTAAACATCCTGGCATTTTCCATGATAACACAGACGTTGTCCGCTGCAATTTTTGACTCTAGAAAAGATTGGCAAATTCCAACTAGTTCAGTAACGGCGTATTTCTCAGCAGCATAAAGTGTTGTTATAACAGTTGTATCATCGATTCCGTGGTCTTCAAAATACAAAAACCTAGAAAGTAAATCTTAAAGTAATATGATATAGTTTACAAAAAAATTAAAAAAAAAACCAAAGTATTCATTTTAATTAATTAAAAACTAGGATCCTTTTTGTTTTGATATATACCTTTTTGATTAATTTAAATGCAAAAAATTCCCAGTCAACAGTATTGCTTCAAGCCTCAGTCACAACTAGTCGTACGTAAGGATTTGTCCAACCGAATAAGCTGTTCGTTTAGACAGATAAGTAATTTGTTCAGACGAATTAGGGTTTATTTGGTAAAAGATAATTTTGTTTGCCAGGGCTCCCACGTTTTATTGACATGCAAAATTGTAATCGATTATGAAAATTAAGCTTGTATTGTCGCAGCAAAATATGTCAAATAATGTATAAATATCAGTGATAAATACGTGTATTAAATTAATGTGTATATAGCAATTTTTATTTGAACAAAAAGACGAAATTCCAGAAAAGGGGTGCTTGATAAAGAACCCCACGTTCATCTACATCATTGTCAGATCAAATAGTCTAAATTAACCGCCAACGAACTATTTTTATAAACAAATAACATATCCGTCAAAATAATTAGCTATTTTGTCATGATTCGTTCGTACAAATAACTTATCCATCCGAACTAATAGCTGATTCCCCCAACAAATAACTTACCCGTTTGAACATATTGCTAATTTGTTGAAACAACTCCTACTTCGTCTAATCAAATTATTTATCCGTCCTCACAAATTGCTTATTCGTCCAAACAGATCCTAATTCGTCCAAACAAATAACTTGTTCGTCCGAAGAAAAAACCTTATTTGTCCAAGAAAATAACTTATCCGATCGAAATATTTGCTAGTTTGTTCCAACAAATAACTTATCCATCTGAACATATAGCTAATTCGTTTAAATAATCAAAATTGGTTTGAACAAATAACTGATTCGTCCGAACAAATAACGAATTTGACCGAACAAATCCTTATTCGTCCAAACAAATCATTTATTCGCCGGAAGAAATCCGTATTTGTCTTAACAACAAATAAACTTTTATGATCGAAAAATGGCTTATTTTACTGAACAAATCCCAATTCGTCTGGAAAAATCATAATTTGTCCATACATAATCTATTTGTCTGAAGAATCCTTATTTGTTAAAAAAAACTTATCCGTCCGAAATGAAATAGCTTATTTGTCTGAAATTATCCCATTTAGTCTAATCATATTATTCGTCTGAACAAATAACGTATTCATCCGAACAAAAACTTATTCATGCAAACAAAATGGCTAATTCGTCGAGGAAATAAGATTTATTAATTTTTTTAGATGGCCCTTCCACGCTGCAGTAAAACATAGTTTATTTATAATTTTTCTTACTATTTTTTATACATCTTTTTTTGAAGAGGTGGGCTTTACGAATAATACGTGTCTGTATACCGTACGTTTACTGTGCGTGTACTGTGCGTTCAATTTATATGTTGATGGTGAGCAAAAGCGGCATTGAGGTCAAGATGTAACGTAAGGGACTAGTGAGATCTCCTTACGTCATTAGTTCATGTTATTATATACCGTTATCTAACGGGTTCCTTGAAATTTGGTTAGGCGCAAATGCCGTGTACTTTTTCAGATCTTGTAATGAAATCTTAGTGATTATTGGGCGTTTCCAACATCAACCATGCGTGCTTACAGAAGCATATATCCTTCCAAAATCGTAGTAAGCACTTGCATGTCTCACAAGGTTTTTATCAAAATCTACTTGCAGACCACCCGTAGGGGCATGTACGATTAATTGTAACTGGAGCTTCAAATGTGCTACATAAGACTATGAAAAATTGTTACATTTTTATCAGGGGGAAAAATTGCTGTCCTGTAAAAAAAAATATAGGAAATTCATTTAAAACAGATCGATAATAATGTAATTTATGATGATTTTCATTGTGTACCTCCTATTAGCTTTACCAACAAAATATATGGCTAAAAAAATGTAAAGACCTGTAGTTTTGAAATTTCTGACATTAGAAATGAAGCTCATATTTAATTAAAAACCATCGTAGCGCAATATCTTTAAAAAACTATTACACAGGTGACATCAAATGCATTATGGTGCCAACTTACTTTAAAAGAATATTAAATATTTCAGCTTCTATGTCTGGTACGGCTATGACGTCATTAGCTTCTGATAAACTTCCATAAAGCATTGCAGCAAACACTGAGCTTCTACTGGCTAGGACATACTTGTGTGCCTTCACCTCTTTTCCCGCTGTTCCGACTTTAAAAGTGACGTCACAGTATATTTGGTTGTTCAACATATATTCATTGCATCCAAGTACATTTTTTCCAGCCTGCCAATTTCCGTTGCTATTTTCACGTATCGCCATTTTGCTTTTAGAAAAAAAAATGTAAGTAGTGTGATTTTTCTTGACTGTTTTAATGTTTGCAAATGCAAGGTGAAAAGGAGATTAAAGCATTTACGAATATCAATAGATTTAAAAAAATGTCTATTCATCGACCTATCAAAGAAAAAATTGACCGGAAACCTTCATTAATGCGCGTAGCGCAATAAGGAAAAAGTTTTCCGGTCAATTTTTTCTTAGATACGTCGAATCAATAAAAAAATTATTATCTTCATTTCTTATCATTTAATAAAACATTTTCAAATCAAAAAATTGAAGTGTCATTGATTAAAAATGTGAATACTGTAAATGAAGCGGCACGCATGAATACAAAACAACAACAGCAACAATATTCAAAATGGATGCGCCTTCAGCTGATGCAGAGCTATTGAGCTGAATGTAACACACATGTAGATTTAACGAAAGGAAAATACATGCCATAGCTTGTGATATGACTCACTGTGCAGAAAAACTCGTATTAAATTTACTTTTCATGTGAGATCGCTGAAATATGCAACTGGACATAACCATCCAAGGAGAGGCGATCGACGACGAAAATAGTTGATATGTCGACAAAGAATAGTATGTATAAGCAACTTTTGTAAACGTTGTGGTGACTAGTGATGTACTTAAATCAGTAAATGGTATATCTGCCGCTTGGAATGCGCCATAGGAGTTAATGCATTACTCATAGCTTTGCTTTACGATGCTTATTCTGATGACCGATCATGTACGTGTGTAAATTTTACAAGTATTCCTTTTAAAGGAATGATCGGCATGAAATACCATTGGTCAGCTCTGTTTATATAATATACGCAACATGCAGTAAACTATATATAGCACCGTTTTATTGATTTTCAAAATGACAGGGCATGAAAACAATCGCAACTTCTCGGGCCTTTCCTGCCGGAAAAACACCTCGAATGTATTACCTAGACAATCCCCCTTTTTAAAAAAACTTGATATAAATACAACACATTTTACGATCTGTTGAGATGTAAGCTAGACTTTATTAAAGTAAATGATATACCCTAAAATATACCACAGAAGCGACTTATAAGGCTGTCTAGCCGATACTTATTTTAATGGGAAGCGACTCCATTTTGTATAAAATTCTAGCATCCGGTAATGTTAATACATTCGAAGTGTTTTTCCGAGCCTGCCGGAAAGGCCCGAGAAGTTGCGATTGGGGATGAATGAGCTTTACTTTTAGTAGGCGAATTATACTTCTGACTAATATTCCTACGCATATGTAAAATAAAAACGTGACTTAAATCATTACGAATGTTACTCTATAAATGTTTTATTTTCATGGTAAACAAATAAGATTACCGTTTTAGTAATCTACGTCTTATTCAAGATTTAAATAAGGTTGTCATTGCAAATTAAATAAAATAGTGCAAGGCGCAATGCGTGTGCAAATAGTTAAATTTGCCGGATGCCTCATATGGACACAATTGAAGCCGATCACAAAAATCAGCGTTATTAAATTTGAACAGCAGTGTTACTGTGAAAGTGCATAGACCTCTATGTTCGTTATAACTACTAGACTTTGACCCGTGCGTGCACGGGTTGACATTGCATATGATATCAGGCATTTACAAAATAGATACACCGAAACACCGTATATTGTTGACATTTGTATATGACCAAACTTCAAGCCTACAATAATGCTATAAATTTCAATGCACTCTGCCGTGTTGGATATAATCTAACTGTGTCTCAGGAAAGGCCTTCATCACAGTAAAATGCCTCCCATATACCCGTAATGTAGCAGAAAATTGCAGAATCGCTCCTAAACGATTTTGGAGAAAATTAATAAAGTTGCATTGAAAATAACAGTCAAATTGTTCACAACAAACCATTTTTAAGCTGTAAATACCTTTCTTCGAAAAGTTTAATTCTATAATCGCAGAAATGAACATATTTCAACAACGTTTTTTACACACCATGTTGACATTCGAAACTCTCGGGATTTTTTTTTTTTTTGTAAATGAGCTGTGTTAGAGTTATCTCCCGTATTTTCCTTGATGAACAGAAAAAAATTTCCAATGAAAATTAACACGCATTTGTTTTATCGTTTCCAAGTTTATCCATGCGAATGTGATATTGTGAAATCATAAATAATAAAGAGCCTCCCGCTAAAAGAGCCTCCAGTGATTTAGCGCGAATTTAATGCACATGCGCAAGATTGTAAAATCCAAAAAATTCAGATGATATCCGGAATTTTTTGAGGAATTTTAGTTGATTATTAATTAACGAAGCTTGATTGAGAAAAAATAAAAACAAATTGGTAATCTTCAAGTACCAATAATGTTTAAAATATATAAAACAAAAGACAGTACTCTTCCGATTTATCGGCATTAAAGCTAAAAAATTCGAGTCTATTATTTTAATATAGTAGTATAGATTCTGGAAAAGGAACAGCCAGCCTAGCAGTAATGTTGACTGATCTCAAGCAGACGAAGTCGTGAGAAGACGCTTAATTTTCTATTTCGTGAATCAAATAATATGTTTTGTATATCTTTGAAGGTTAAACTTTCAAGTTTTTATGTTTATAAAGTTATATTTTGTTTGCTGACAATAAAACAGACACAACTTTACATTTTGTTGACAGTGTTTATTTTGGAAATTGCCGTTCAATAAATAATGTTAGATCAGAACAGTTGAGAAAAGTAGATCCGGCAAAAAATTTATTGATGCAGGTATCAAAGAAATTTTTGGACCAATCAGAAGCACCAATATTTCATCAAACGAATAAATATTAAATGATTAATCTATTAAACTTACAAATTGCCGATGTAAAGTTAAGAAGGTAAAAAAAAAAGCTTAATCAATGCTTGTTTAGGTATAACCTTCTGGAATAGTTCGAACTTTAATCAGGTTTGAAAAAAAAGCTATCCTACTTACATTTATTGAACAAGTCTATTATCTATATTTAAAAAAAAAAAAAAAAAAAAAAAAAAAAACAGAACAAAGACAAAACGTATTAGAAATACAAACAAAAAAACCAACAATTAGGTTTAATACACGCACCGAGCGATGAAATATTTGTTTATCAGAATTATTACCCGTACAAGTATCCATATCTAAAGGACCATTCATAATTTAATACTTTCTTTAATTTGTTGAAATATGTGTTTTCGTTACATATTTTATCAGCATGAAATGTTATTTAAGCTGATGTTGTATACACACATGTATAAAGGGGTAAGACAAGATTTTAGTCACACTATATATATTTCACATTTGAAATCGAAAGTAAAACTGATTTCGCTCTGGCCAAAACACCTATTTTCAGAAAAGTCAAGATATGTTTAAGTTATAAAACATCAATTTGTATGTAACAAATAAATTCAAAGCGTACATATTAAAGACAAAAAATATATATTAAGATAGGCAAAATTGAAGTCCAATCACATACCTTTACCTTTGTGATCACGAACTTTCCTATCACGAATAAAAAATTGCTTGGTTTGTATGGTGGGTTACAGGCGTAATCATTTATAAAATGTTACGACATGCAAAGAATTAAAAAAGGACGGATGAAAGAACTATGTGACATTTTACTCCTGTGTTTCCATGGTTAATGTGTTGGTAAATGTTTAACAGAGAGAGAGAGAGAGAGAGAGAGAGAGAGAGAGAGAGAGAGAGAGAGAGAGAGAGAGATGAATTCAAGATCAAGAAAATTTCACCCAAAAAGAGGGGTCTGAAAAATAGTTTTGTTTGCGGGGGGATTTGGGGGTCCGACCACCTCCCGCTAGATCTACAAATATAGCTGCCCACTCTAGGTACAATGGGTTTTTGACATACGCTCTGAAGGAGAGTTAAAGATAGGTTATTACGTAATGACCTATATCACAATGCTACGTTCATGGCTTTTGTTTAAAAGAGACTTTGACAAACTGATCGCACATTAAACAATCCAATATACTTATCCATCGATTACAAAAGGAGTAATTATAGTTCCTTTACGAAAAAAAAATTAATATGGTACTAAATAACGAAATTCTACCAGAACGCTAAAGATCTAGAAATGACGTCGCTAGCGTGCGGCGACTATTCTTACCTCACGCTCTACAAAAAATATTATCTTTAGAAAAATTTATCACAATGCATTAAAATTTCAATTCTCCATTGAAATAGGTTGATATCACACAGCAAGAATTTTTGTCACTTTACGCCGATTTTTCATGATTTCATCGCATTTGTGACTTTTGGATGAACCGTCGTATCAGTTTATAAATGTTTTTGCTTTATTATCTCAATGTTAGAAAATACACTTTCCAGCTGATCTTTTGTTTTCTATCAATATTGTAACAATACTTTACACAACAACTTCAGTTGAGGATCCAAACATTTTCAAATCACATAGTTTCCGCATGGCTACAGTAATCAATGAAGCTGCACAGGGATTCTCCCAATTGCAAATTCAGTGTTTCATTTGTATTGTGACGTCATCTTTTTGCTTTGTTAATGCCATGGCTTGTTAGTTTCAACTGCCGATATTCAGCGAAATTTGTTGAGAATAGCTCGTTTGATGCGTAAAATTGATATTAGATTGTGGAATAAACATAAATGTCTCAAAGTATAAGCTATATGTGGGCTCTGGTCGAAAACGTGAAGAGGGTTAAGGAAGCCTAGCCCTCTGTCACGTTTACTTAACCCGCCTATATATCTTAATTCATATATTTCAAGACAGTAACTATGTTTTTATATTAATGACCCTTAATATGTGTTGTTATATATAATTATATATTTATTACTTAGATATGTCTGAATGTTTTAATAATACTATAAAGATCACCATTTCCACCTTTGTCAAATAAAAAATCGCCATTATCTGACAAATCTGAGAAATATGGCATACAAAAACAATTTTGATAAGACCCCTGAAATGAACCAGAAGGTAAAAGTTGTTTTTTTTTACCATTTGATGCCTTATAGCAACAGCTTTAATATGTAGTACAGAAAAAGAAACCCCTAGGGCAGAAGTTTTAAAAAATGTAAAAAAAAAAAAATGTGCAAAATTCATACATTTCAAGCAAAATCTCATTGAGTCCTTTGTTAAAAAAATATCAAACTCTGAGATGACCACTTAAAGCTGCTTGGTCCGATTTTATATCAAATTTTGTGCACGCTTTTAAATGATGGCTATGCTTAGTAAATGTATAATCATAGACATTGCAGTAGTTTTACCCATCAATTATGCCAAATTTCAATGAAGAGAAATACGTACAAAATCTGCTAACAAAACAAACGACATTAAAAGGTACCGCGTTATTTCGCCTTATGTTGAATTTCACCCCTGACGACGAGACGGTTAATGTTGTATTACGACATTGACATCGCTTTAAATAAAGGTCGAAATGATCAGACAAATTACAAATAAACATGTGTACGTTTTGTTCGCTAATATTTCCAAAGTCTGCTTTCTTTACAATCGATGCATAGCATGCGGGTTGAATAACCCCAATCATTCGGGGGACGAAACCAAGCGGTTTCCTTTTCTAAACATTCCCGTGATGCATTTTGGTTTGTTTTTTCGTTTGCCCAAAGAGAAATTATTTTTATTTACTTTTAATATTTCTAACTTTGAAAGGAGACTGATTCTGCTGGTGTAAATAGGAGAAAGTCCATAACTTTCTAAGATAAATGATTTGTATGGAAAAAATTTTGATACTGTAATTACAAAAAAATCGGACCAAGCAGCTTTAAACAAACGGTGTGGTAAATGCCTTTTTCTTCTTCCTTAAATGATAATTTATCAGTAGAAATTCTTGTAAAAAATTTCATTCAAAAATCTTGCGCAGAGCAAATTAGACCCGGCCTCGTTAATATGTATTTATGTATAAAGGTTTCTCTGTTTCTATTCTGTTTTTGGTACGATGCTTATACATGAAGCATATTTAATCGATTGGTCGGAATTAAAGCCAGCCGGAAACTAATGAGTCCAATTATAGTCAGGCTCATTGTCTAGGATATGGCTTTGCTTTAGTTCCGTTGCACAGTTTACTGGATGTTAACTAAACAATCGTGGAAATGGTTCATCGCCCATAATGTAGTTTGAAGTTTGTCACCGAGCCTCTGATCAGAAACAACAACAATACTATATTCAATAAAATATTTATATACAAAAATTACAAATACACAAAAAAGTCGGCAGTGTACGACGCGAGACGGTCCTTAGGTTCTAATCCTCCTGTCTCCACCCATCACCATGCTACCCTGAATCATCGTCCATTGTCTCCACTGTGTCCACCAGTTCACCACGTCACCTGCTCAAAGTAATCAACTTCCGGAAACTCTTCCGGTCGTCCACCATAGGCCGTCAGTCACCATCACCTCTCAGGCCAATACACAGAGCCTCTTCTATGCATAGAATGTGACAAACCCCGGGAACCTTTAATCATAATGCTTACATAAGTACAATGCATTAATGACCCTAACCAGTCTCCGTATAATACATTTAAACAGTGAACTCTCGACACTTAGATATATGTTTTAACACTGTAGCAAACGGCACAGGTAGTTAAACTACACTATTATTATACTAAATATCTAAACAAAACATGAAACTATTAGACTATAATGCACAAATATTGCGATATATACGTGGCATACACGTGGCACTGTTAAACATACAACGCTAAGGTAACATTCACGTGGCAACTCTTGTCCGCTATTTATAACAATATAATGTAGCACTTATAAGCTTTAAGAGTTACAAAAATGAAAATGAAATGCATAAAAGCAAACTTACCCCGTCTGGAGATTTACTTACCAGGCAATTACAATACTAAATATACGTGGTCAGATCCTTGTGGGGAAATCGTGCACTCTGTCCAGAACTGCAAAATTCAAACCTTAGAAAGCCCTAACCATGCGGGTAGAATGACACATGTTGTGTCTATTTTGCTGACCAATGCCAAACTGAAAAACATGAGGCTCCATACGAGATAAACAAAACACTGTGGTTCAGTACTGGATAAATCCACTACATACAAAAAACAACTTACACTAAAGCAATTACAAGGGTTTGATTGTGGCAAACTTAAAAGAGAAAAAAAGCAATGCACAGTATGTCAGTCGACCAGTTTATAATAAAAAAATAATAATAGAAATGAATTCTAACTGGTAATTAAGGTAATGTCCGATGTAATCTTATGTAAACTCATGTTAAAAGAGTACTTGTAAATCATTTCTTAAGGACAAAAATTGATGAAGCACTTAACGGTCTCTAAAATGACATTTTATATTTCAAACCTGAATAAAATTTAGCGGTATGATTGTCATTACTCCGAAATTATAATGTATAAAAATAATTGGGTTTTAGATTAATTAGGGTTTAAGTATATTTGACGGATATGAAAACTGATAAAGATCCTAAAGTACGTAAGCATATTTGGCTTATGACCTTTAGGCTTCCAAGAGACATGTATCGACACCAGTTTCCTTGGTCGACATTTGATTCATGAATACATTTGTGTGATGGAATTTTTTTTTCAATATTGAATAGTGTTTGACAACCGAAGCACCTAAGGAATTTTGAATTACAGATATAATTTAGGTATCATAATTGACCTTAATTCATCGCTTTTTAAACTATATAAATGTGGACGTACGTTTGAAAGATCTACACGGATAATAATTAAGCCGCATAGCATTTTTTTTGAATTCAGATACACTCTATACAGTCTATTTAGGTTTTTTGTTTATTAGAATAATAAATTTGGGTTCAATGTTATCGATAGCAAACAAGAAGATACACTTTCATTTATAATTTGGCCTGGGTATTTGTGAGCTTAAATTTGATGTCAATTAATGTGTAATATAATTATGAACAAATACATATCAAAGATTAATTAGTATAGTATTTGATTTTAAATTTAAAAAAAACTGATAAACAAAATTGTAATTCTTTTTTAACACAAAAACCCCCTAAATTAAGTTTTTATTTAAATATCTACCTAGATAAGACTTTCAGCAGGATTACTGTGACTTCAATAAAAGTGTATTTTCCCGTATTTTTCTTAAAACTTGGCAGAAGACACCAACGGACTTTGTGCGGTTTTATGCATTTTTTGCCCCCCCCCCCCCCAAATCAAAGTTTTAGAAAGAGCTTTAAAAATAAAGTGAAAGATAGTTAAAATCATATTGGAAGTAAAGGTGTAAATGGTTATTTTTTGCCCCCCAAATCAAAGTTTTAGAAAGAGCTTTAAAAATAAAGTGAAAGATAGTTAAAATCATATTGGAAGTAAAGGTGTAAATGATTATTTTTTGCCCCCCAAATCAAAGTTTTAGAAAGAGCTTTAAAAATAAAGTGAAAGATAGTTAAAATCATATTGGAAGTAAAGGTGTAAATCGTTATCACCACAGTGACGTCATATTGTAGGAATGACGTCATGAAGATTGCATTATTTTGATAAACTGGTGTTTTATAGCAAAATATGGGTGTTTTCAGATGTTTTTTCGACTGGGAAAAACCGAGCGCAGGCTTGCTCAAGTACCATTTTTTAGTATAACGTGTATAACTATCTGAAGAAAAACATATGTTAAGGTAGTCCATCTATAACTAAGGTGAATTTAACAATTTTTATTGATCTATACTACATTTAATACAAATTTTAAAGCTATTATGAGGTTGACATAAACCAAACTTGGGTGTATGTATGTAGTCAATTAAATGAATTTTTTGCACTTAAAACTTTTTTAAAGAGTTGCCTGCCCTTTAGGAAAATTTTAAAAAATAATTTTCTGACAAAATGTATGGTAAACTACATGTATGAATTATTTTAGCATATTCGAAGACGGAGAAAGCTTTTGCAACTTTTACCAAGAGAAATGTGAGAAAATTACTTGTACTAAAGAAATATATTTAAAAATGCATTTTTTCCATAGACTTCAATGTTAACTTCAACATATGATTAATTTATTGAATTTTTTTTTTTTAAGATTTCGAAGGTGAAACTTAATTATTTAATAAACTCCTTAAAATCACACTAAGATTTTAGTGATCAAACTTGCAATCTATTAGATATGAAATATGATAGTTATGGATGGACTACCTTAAATTCGCATTTGAGCAGACCTGCGCTCTATACTTCCGAATGCAAAATAAAGTGCAAAAATGAGAATATTTTCATTTGTTTGCAAATTTGCGGGAATTAGGCCATTTAGTTGACGTCATAGATAAACAGCGAATGAGCAATGACGACTAATATCGATATCAAAGTTATAGGCATCCTCTATACAATGATTTGTGAAGATTTTATTTTTATACGATACTAGCTAAAAATTGGTTGAAATCGGGGGCAGATATTTCACCATACTGCACATAGTCCTTTATAATAGTTTATTAATTAGGAAACAATGTCCACAGCCGTCGCCGCCCAGTATGAAATTCACATTTTATATTAATCCTGTGATTCAAATTACATACAATATATTCATTTTGTTGTTTTCGACAGATGTGGACACATTACACTTTTCATCCAAATAAGTATGAGAAAATGTGACAATTTTCAAAACTTTGACTGCATTTTAGGAATGTGACACATTGTTGAAGTCATCATTCCCTTTTGAAAGCAGCATATGAGTGCATTAATTGCTATTTTATACACACACGTGTTTAAGATCGTAAAAGAGTATTTTCATGAGATTTAAAAAAGAAACTTTAGAATTTTATTGCATCATTTGAAAGAAGTTGTACCATTTTCTTTGAATGTGGTAAATGCTGTAGCTTTTACAACGTGAAACACAATTTCCTAAAAGGAGTTTTATCGAATTTGGTGAACATTCAGCCGGTATGTGTTTGAGCAAAAACAAGAAAACAAAACAAAAACAAAACAAAACAACCCCCCCCCCCCCTTTCCAAAAAAAAGAACAAAGAAAAAAAAACACAAAACAAACAAACATAAAAAACACACACAGAAAAAAAAAACCAACAAAAGAAAACAAAAAAAAAACACCAAAAAAAAAAATCAAAAAAAAAATCAACTAAAACAACCCCCCCCCCCCCCCAATAAAAAAAAAACAACCCCCCCCCCCCAAAAAAAAAACCCCCAAAAATACAGCTGCTTGTAATATATCAACTTCTTAAACAATCACGTTTCAAGTGTTCACTCCGAACGACAGAAGTAGATGTAGAAACCAATGAATAGCAGGAGAACAGACATAGATGACGGATATATTGCGTATTGGTCATTTTATTTCTTTCTTTTCTAAAAATGTCCAAAGCTAAAACAAAAACAACCAAATGTAAAAGCAAAAAAGCATATATATGATTTATTGTCAAAGTCAATGTGTCCCACAGTAAAAATGGTTAGATGAATGTGGTGTTGACTTCCACTTGCAATTTGGAGGTTTACATTCCGCATGGCTTTTCGGAGTGCATTCAAAACAGTCCTGGCTGTTAAAGATACCTAGGCAGAAAGTTTCAGCCATATCAGCATATCCTGTAGTAAGAAAATAAAGTCAATGTACAAATCTATGATTCAGATGACGCAAGACCACAAAAATAAATAAAAGAAAAAAAAAGATTATTTATGCATTAACAAACAAGCAATTAAGTACTATGGGGCATCACATCGACTACGAAAACTATTACAGACATATTAATAAGATACATTTAATTACTTATATCTGCATTTACATTTACAGATATGTTTCCTTATATGAACCTATAGAATAGCGAAAACTTTCAATTCTGTATGATTTTTTTTTTCATGATGTCACAATGATCATAGCACGCGCTAATCGCTTCTCGCTTTGATTATTGTAAACTTAAAATCTCGGTAATTTTAACAGTTTTCAAACGTAAATATAAGTAGTAAACAGCAATGTTAAAAAGTTCACCGGGCTTCACAGGATTTGATCACGTGACCAACCAACTTCATATCCCGGTTAACTTTTAAAATTGCTGTTAATTTCTTAAATATTCGTACAAATCAATAAACTTTGTATCCTAATCTCATTTATAAGCATAGCTTATTTAATGAAATATATACCAAGTAATCTTGTGTAAATTTGTATTTTTAAACAATATATTATTCTTCTAAACATAAGTATATTGTTTTAGCGTTTTGATATATCTTTTTTTGCATACATAACGTTTCTTTCAATTGTTGACGTTTATTGAAAAAAACTTGTCTGTTTTTAGACTTATTAGTGGTTAATTAATGTATGAATGTGTATTTACAATGTATATACATGTTTTTACCCTTTTTATAACCAGAGAGTTGAATTTCCTTTTCGTCTATAATCGGGCTCTTTTCTGTAAAATTAAAATACTGATACATGTAGACGTTAATTTGGTACCAATACATTTAAGACAAAAATCGATTTAATAAGTAGCTGATTATTATCACGGGTTTTCATTTCGTTTCTGATAGCATATCTCGTGACTTGTTACTGGTTCATATTTGATAATGAAAAATAATGATTTCATAGAACTTTTCTTCAGTTTAAGAATAAAATTTTAAGTCTAAGTTTCTTTACCTATGTGTACCAATTGATCAAAGTGACGAACTTTTGAGCAGGTAATTTTTTTACGGAACTAATTTTGTTTAAATGAATTCAAGCAAATTACAAATATATTGATAAACCCTTATTCATTAAAATATATGTTTAATTGTATTATTATTTTTGAAAACATTAACAAACACACATTTACCAAATCAAATTTTAAAAATATTTTGTGTTATAAAGGCTATTCTATTTAATGCAAGTAAAGTTCGTCTGCATCGTGCAATAAATGTGTTTTTAAATTGTAAAACATTCACTTTACGACTGTTAATAGTATAAAACTTTATGATTTTTTAAACAATTTTGATACACAATGAAAACATAAATTTGGTGAATTTTTTAATGTAATGATGGGTATATTAGTCAAATTGATAATTTGATAAATATATATTTCATTAGAATTGATATTTTGATAAAGTGCACACCATCTCCTTTCTACACGAGTATCACAGCAATAGAAATACTAAAATGCATTTATATTTTTTATGAAGATCTTGAGAAGATGGATGCAAAGTTATACATTTGTGGTAGTATTGGTTTAGATGTAAATTAACTTTATATGCTACCGATTCAACATTTGAGAAGGACTTGTACCCTGGATCAAGAGAACCAATGCATGTACTTGGAATAAGTGTCCTTTAATAGAAGTCATTCTGGGTACGAGTTCTTTTAGAGAATACCTCTGAAAAATTGTTCCAAATGTTTTATTAACCTTGACCAAGAAGAAAAAATCTAGCATACAGTAATGCCATATATATAATTATGTTTTAACTATTATAAAACTATTATTCCATATGCAATATGGTGCACACACTAGCATCTATAGTTCATAAATTAGAGATAACTTTTATGTTTGATGCAAATTATCAATCTGTTCCTGTTTCAAAAGATTTTGAAATAAAACATGGTCTCATAAGTTCCATTTCTATTAGTGTGCAAGTAACATGCAATGAAAGCTAAAAAAAAATATTCACAGATGGATGTTTATATAAATTTAAGCCAAAAGCTCATATTAGTTAAATCATAAAGAACATGGAGTTTTTTTTATTATTTCAAGCTCATATTTTTAATGTTCATAATATATCAGATGGACTTGTAAAGTCAAATAACCAATAGTTTTCACTTATAACCGTTTTAATAGGCTTGCCTTTTTGATGGTCAGTTTTAACGTATGTTTCCTTCTTCCCAACTTCAAGTGTCTTTAAAAAAATCGTGTCAACCAATTATCTTGGTTTTTAGTCCATTATCAACGAAAAATAGCGGATTTTTGTTGTATTTAAGCGATCGGCAATAATGTATACTCGGCAATAATGGGTACTCAAACGTTAACATTTTCAGATTCCATCAAATAAAAATATTCCACCAATGGAAGTTTCAAAAGATTAATTATGGGCTATCGGTAATTAGGTGTACCTTGGGTTTTATTTCGAAGTTATAGAAATGCACGTCTTAATTTGATTTTGTTAAAAAGAGATTTAATATCAAAACAAATCACTAGTGAATACATGCATACATTAATAGATGAAGTAAAATGAATCCTAAATTTAATAAACTTTGACAACATTAACACTGGCTTCTTTTTATCTAGAGAAGATGGCCCTTAAAAAGGTTGAAGGTGTAAAATGACTGCTATTTTTATTGTATCAGTCATGTGAACTTTAAAACTATCCCTTTCATCTTTAAATAGAAATACATATTGAACTAGTTTGTAAAGATTTAAGAAATGAACTCAATGTCTACCCAAGTTATACTCGTATAACCTGGGTTGGGGCAATTTACGCTTTATAATCTGCGAAGCAGATTATAAAAAGGCGTAAATTGCTCCAACCCAGGTTATACGAGTATAACTTGGGTAGATATTGAGTTCATTCCTTATAATTTAATTTTCTGTAATTTGCTGTACAAATTGAGTCCGTTTTACTTTTAAAAATGATATTAATCTGTTCAAAATTCAAACGTAACGTCCAGCGGATTAGTACGTTTTTGACGTTGGTGCATTGTGACGTGTCTTGTGACATGCAAACCAGGTTATACAAATTTAACTTAATTTTTCTATCCAATCAAATGCCGCGTTACAACCAGAATTAAATTATTTTTCAATAACCCTTCATTATTCATAAAATACATGATATACTGAGTTCTTACCACTACAGTCGTCTCCTTCCCATCCCTTTTGACATTTACAAATGTAACCTCCACGAGTGTATCCACAAATGCCGCCGTTTTCACAGGGATTGTTCTTTTCACAAATATTTCCTTGAAATTCAAAGATGGAAAATGCATAAAGATGATCATACTATTTTCTTCTTTTTGTTATAGAAAAGAAAATCCAGAAAGAGTTAAAAACTTTCTAACTATCTTTAGAAGAAAAAAGTATAAAATACATTATTTTTTTAAAGAAAATTATGTACAATCTGAATATGCTTCTATGCAGAGAGCGGAGGGAGCGGAGTGACCAAGCTTCTTCTATATTAGTAGTGTAGCGGATAATGGATGAAATATTTCACTTAAGGAGACAAGCACCAAATTTTGCATAAAGGTTCTGGTAACATTACTTGATAATAAATATCGTTGACCATTCAAGTTTTGGTCATTTTCAAGATGGCCGCCTCTTATTATTTAAAATGGCATTTTTTTCATTAATGTTTTAATGATATTTTAAATATTTCTGTGTAATATTTTTATTTTCTGTGAAATTATGAAGAAGAATTTGTTGTATGATATAATTTGATCTTCATTTCATATATGAACACTCTGTGCATGCGTTTAAAACATGCTGCAGTTCATTTTGAATGTACATGATCTAATCGTCTGAGCACTTGCAGCTGCAAAGAACAGTGCAAAGTAATTCGGACTTGAATCATTTTCAATTCCCAGAACAACTAATATTACATCAACATTTCAGTCGTTATTGACATGAAGCCGCGATTGGTGTTAAGGATGTCTAGTGTGAAATCCGAAAACCGCAATTTTGACCCAACCCCATCTGGAAGGGGATGGTGAGGTTTGTCACTTACATAGTGACCGACCCAATGTATTTTTAGCTTGCGATACAGACCTTTTAATACACTATACAAGAGCAGCTCTTGAGGGATCGTTGGATGCCATTGTATGGACGCTGCGTACGAGCAAAGAGGTCAAGGTGCGTGTCATTTACTCTCTTTGCATTGCTGGACCGAACGTACATGATGTGTGCAAATTGATTTTATGTTCTGTCACAAGGAGAACTTAAGAATCCGAATACCTCTGTAACGCTCTCAAACACATTTCAGCATGCCATGCTGTCATTTTACCTGTCCCAACAAATGCGGACTCTGTATCCCAAATCCGTGAATGTATGACAGAATGACAGTCCTTCTGATCTTTGGCCCAGAAATCAAACATTATCATGAATTGGTATCCATCGCAAATTCCAGCCATTTCCAAATGTCACCCATAACTCATCAACTTTTAAATCATCAACAACCACACCAATAACAACAACAATCTGTACCAGAACTTACTGTTATAATTGAATTGATACTACCCAAGGCTGCATTGTTTTGCATTTGTACTGATTTGCAATTTTTTCCCCTTTACAATGTATAAAATTGGCGCTTTAAAAAGCTTATTCAATTCAATTAGCTAATATTCCGCCAAAAATATAGTCCTTGTTAGATTCTAAACACTGATTACTTATTTTATGCCAATTTTTATGTTAGCAAAAAAGAAAGAAAATTGTACTATTTAAATTTACGTTCGTCTTGATTTAATGAACTTTTGAAACCGTCGAAAACCATAAAAGACTCCTTCCTTAACATGATCCTCCTTTATTAGAATTTAAAACATTTTCACTGACTGATCAAAAGTTCTGCGCAAATCAAATATAATCTTTATTTGTTTACGACACTCTTAGCTCGCAATCGAAATTAGACGTCGTTCTGAACTTAGAGAAGTTCTAAACAATAAAAAAATCACTTTATGAAATATTTAGCGACTGCTAATTAGATTAAAAAGTGGGTGACATGTATGTTCTAAAATATATTACTGTTTATATATCAGTGAGTATAGCTGTGTTATATGAATAATAATGAACCGACATTTGGTCATACATGAATGATAAATTTTTCATCATGGAAAATGCACGGTTACGTTATAATATAAGCTCTTCGTACCGAAACGTAATCTTTTATGTCTGTATCAAATCAGAAACATCACACGCTTTGTTTATTATATGACTCGATATTTCAGAGGAATTTTATGGCTTCGGGTTTAAGAGATAGTACAGCTGAAAACATATGCATAAATGACTTCAGATTTCCTTATTGTATCATTAGGAAATAAGAAATAACGTTGTTTGTAATTGTTGAAATACATAATAATTCCTTTCAGATACTTAATTAACATAAATATGAGCTTCCGGAAATTTTCGGGTCGTACTAAATGGAATAATCTTATATCGTTATTTGTACCACATGGACTTTGATTGACAGTAATTGACACGTGCTGTAAACTACAAGATCTTCGTCCGATTACGGTCATACAGTTATACGAGGTTAAAGGGACTCTCTAACCGGAACACATCCTCACTTACTCGATAATTTATAAATGGTTTACCAATTTCGGTTCCTTTTAAAATGAACAGACATAAATATGTTACATAATCACTCAAGGGACCTCATTTACAAAAATGAATTAAAGTTGTAGCAACTCCTATGATAAACACGAAGAATACATGCCTACAAAATAATAATTGTGGTTATCTTAAAAACGTTGAACAATTATTAACTGGTAGAAGTAGAAAAGACATATTTTTATCAACAAACATGTCCAGGAGAATCTTAGCGAGCCCTGGTTGTGTTTTGTTTACAGAAAATAAGCATGTTTTATAGTATAAAAGGCTGAACCCCGTAACACGTTGCAATATAAATATGTGATAGGTTATACGTTATTATTAATTTTAATGAAATAATTAGATTTATTTTATGGAGAACTTTGTATTTTTTTTAAAGTTGATATATATATTCATGAGTAGTACAAAAATCCCGAACCCGATCAGAACATTTTTTCGAGTCGGTTTTTTGATAAGATGCGCTGTAATGTCTCTTTAAGTAAATGTTCTTTTTTATGTCATACAAGAATAGTTTTATTTTAAGCAAAATAAGATTAATGTTTGTAAACAAAACACAGTAAGAAGAATAAATTAAATTGTTATTTCAATAATTTGGGCGTACTATGTATGTAAAAAAAAAACCATATTGAAGACAATCATTTAACAATACTTTGAACATTTAAAGTTTCATCCCATGCTACAATTTTACCCAAAAGAAATTCTGAAAGGAAATGTCATAAGAAATGATAACGAACATGTTTTTGAGATTCTTACCAAAGCCATTATTCCCTTTTTCTTGATTGCTGGCTTCTGCAGTCAGTGTCAATATCAACAAAAGTATCTGCCAGTAAAAAAAAAGTCACCTACCATAAAGCCGAAATTACAGTTAAAGTCTTTTTTATGTGTTTTTAGAAATGTAAATGTCTTCCATACTAGCATAAAATGCTATTCATCCTTAAATACAATATTGCGGAACATATCATATTGTAATATATTTAAAAAAAAATTCAAAACAATGAGTCTAAAACCTTCATGATGAATAGAAGGCAAGGTACATGTAATTCTGATTTTGTTTTAATATTGTCAAACTATTTCCCAAGAGGTAATTTGAACATAAGTTATTTTACTAAATAAAAAAATATATAGAATAATAGGTAAACGTCCTTCTGTAAAGAAAGCTATCGTTTATAAAAGAAGAACAGAGACCTACTACAGATATTGTATGACAGACATTATTCGTTTTGATTGAACGCAGTGCAAATTTAATGAATACATGCCTAAACGTTTTGTTTAACTAAACATGCCGATTTGTACTTAGAAATGATCTTATCTTAAATATATGGATACCAAAATACAAAATGATTCAATTTGTTTTCAATTTCAACTTATTAGATAGTGCCAATTCAAAAAAAGATGAAGCACAACAATTGTAAAACTCCTTCATGATCAATACATTTATCACGTGTTACATACCACAAACTGCATTTCTTGTCAGATATTATACGGTCGTTGGTGCTAAACACAATTTCAGTCTTTTTCAAACAGCAATAAATACAAACTGAGGATTAATATTGGTAAAGAAAAAACCCCACTTAAATTAAAAAGCACATTCAGGAACTATATGTATATAAAGTTTCCAATTATACTCTGAATGTTATGCAGTGAACTTACCATTATCAAGGAATTCATCTTCATTGTTTTCTTTTCTCGAGAAATATGATGAAAATAATTTAATATAACGCCACTTTTATAGGGAAAAATTTACTTTTTTTAAAATGCCACATGACTCTCGCCTCTTGTTAGGAAACAGGTGTCTACTACTTGATTGTTCAAAATGAAAAAAAAATATTGATCACATGATTCGAGTTTCTCCGAAAAGAAAAAAAGTCGTTCAGGCAATGCCACTTGCCAATACCTGGTTGGTTTAAACAAGATGTTGTATTAGATAGGCTAGAACTACATTAAATCTTATTATACAAAAACACTCGATCCTTTTTAATACAATTTAACCATTAAAAAGTTAATTTTATTTTGGAAGAAGCACACAATTATGCACCTAACATTGCACCTAATATTGTTTGAAGTTTTTTGGTTTTAGGGATTTTTTTGCCTCATGTCGATCTACAATGTGTTCAATTATATAGCAGGAGTAAAATATAACGAACATTTAATTCTCAATAAGCCTTTATTATTAATAATGTTGTTTGTTGCTGTGTTTAGATCATATAATTTAAGATCTATGTATACTACACGTATAAAATATATATAGTCTGTCGGTATTTATTTGTCCAGTCATATGACCAAACAAAGACAAATTACGGTGTTATAGTTATCCGAAAAGTGGAGAATGCGCGACGTATAACTACATTTAATCTAGTTTTGCCCATAATCGACTAACACGTTAATAGAGCAGAATAATTTTAAAAGATCTAGAGCTATTACATGCATGTAATATATATCACTGGTTATCATTTTGCTATTCTGTAACCACATAAAACAACTGATACAGATATTATGCATCTGGGTATGCATAGGGGGAAGTCTGATCTATATTTTCCTAAAAAATTACACCCCAACAAAACGCCATCAAAACAAAACTATAGAAGAAAAATGAACGTTAAATAAAATGAAATGAAATACATTTAAATTGAATTGCCAAAAAACTGTGTCGGTAAAACATCTTCGCAAAAAAACGTGTTGAACCCATTAAGCAATGGTTGACTTTCTTTAATCTCACAGTTTTGACAATGCAGAGGCGGTTCAGAATAGTTCTTATCATAATGATTCTTTTATTCAAATTGTTGATGCATGCAAATCGAAGCATAAATGATCAAATGTTTGGTATTCGAAGAAATATCATCAAATTTAAAATAAAACGCTACAATACATTTTAAATGTGATGAAACGTGTCTATTTTTGGACATTTCAGATATTAAGTTATGCATTATAAAGCTGCTAATGTAAAAGTAGAAAACTTGCCAAAGAGCAAATAATTGATACGTTCATGTAGCATATATGTTTTATCTAATTTGCACAACTTATGTTCTTAGCATCATACAAGTATTTATGACTTAATCTTTCACAAACTTAACAAAGGATTTGAAAACTTATTAGAGTGAAAATTATCAAATGATTACAGCTTGCTGCATAATAGATAAATGATTTCTAGGTAGAGCAATACAAGAGTAAAAAGAAACATTATGTGCTTTATTCAGGTTTAATTTTGCTAACCTCATTTTGTTGACCCAGAGCCCGTGTTAGCTTTTATTGATCTGCATGTACAGGAAAAGCCTAAGTATATTTCTCGTATTATTTCAAAATTCTATTTTTGTTTGTGTTGTACGGTGTAATTATATACGGTTTGACTGAGATTAACAATACGAAAGCAATGTGGTTAAAAATGTTCTTAACGTGTTATTTTTGTAAATTGGTTTATTGACATTGCATAAACTATGCTTTAGAAATCTTTGGTCACTTTCATCCATCCTATCATGAAAGACGATGATAGATAGGGTAGATGTACAAGGATGCGACATTGTTTAAAAATGTTGACATTTTAAACACATGTTTTATTGAGCATTGTTGGATTGCTAACATCTCTGCTTTACAAAACCATAATTTTTACATCAATAATATACTTTTAAACCTGCAGAAGCCTGGTTAAGTTAAGCTTAATATTGGTACAACTTACTTGATGACTTTGATACGCATTCATATGACCGGTATGAACGCACTTTGAAAAATGTAAAGAACAGGGTCAAGTCAAAATTATTACGACCCTTAGATATGATAAATAATTGTTTTACACTAATTTAGCTCAAAGGGACATTGAATGAAGAACCAATGATACTTTTAGCTCTCAAAATAAAACCACTTAGGATTAACGTTCATCTTTGATTTTTCATTGATTTTTCTTCTGAATTTAAAGGCTATGTGTGTCTGGGAGAGGAAGGTTGCGCCAATGTAAATCTAGTTTAGAGTTTATAACAATAGACAAACAGGTTTTATTTACATTGATACAATTTTTTGAAAACTTTACAGGTGGGTTGTTTTCTTTTTTTCACATTTTAACAATAAGATATAATGTAAATTTTATATAGCCTGGCTTTTGTGCAATTAAACGTAGTGAAATCATGGTGCTTATCACAGTTCCGTTAACTTTCTTTAGTATGTTCAATAAACAATATTTTTTGTCTATTATGTAAAACATCCAAAATATAAAAAGTAGCAAATTTTAGTTAGTGAGAAATGTTTGCTACGATAAAGTCAATTATTTCGACAAGTGATCGGGAATTATTGAGATCAGGTCTGGGTAACATGAAAAGGTTTGTGGATTATGTATTGATTTTTTGTATAGTCACTACTGATTATGATATTCCGTAATAAAGAAAACACCATACGTATATGTTTTTTTTTAAATGTGTGATTTATTCTCATTGACTTCCTATGCATAATGGCGGGATCTTAACAAATCTTACAATTTTGACAATGCAGAGGCGGTTCACATTTGTTCCTATCATATATGATTCTTTTGTTCAAACTTTTGGTACTGGCAAATCTAAAAATAAGTAATGAAAGGTCATGTATTCGAAGAAAATATCGTCATTGCGTTACAAATTTGGCTTTAAAGCGTAACACAGCTTCTTTTTTTGATGGTTTCAAATTTAAAATGAAATTGAAAAATTCAAATTTCGAATGATTTTGAATTTTACAAAAACAAATATAGGGCCCCATTCATAGACAAATTACAGGTAAGACACGGCAATATATCTTGTGGTGAAACAGGTCTATTTAAGGACATTTCAAGCAAAAAAAAAACCTTACTAAAGCACAAATATTTGATATGTCCATGTAGCGTATATATTTTATCTAATCTGCGTTATTCATGTTTTTAGCAAGAGGCTGGTGTTAGTTACTAAATCTTTCACATTGAGAATTAAAACCTAAAACCTATAGGTCCAGTAATTTAAGTTTCACGAATATGAAATAAGTAATCAAAGTTCCTGTGATGTACTTAAAATGTGTTAACTTCTAAATTACAAACCCTCAAGAATCATTTGTCATTAATGTGATATGTGTTTCTTTATTTATTTTCAATTATTTAAGATCCGGAGGTTTAATTTATAAAGTAACTGTCGATCTGTAATAATTGTTCAGCTAGAATAAAGAAATTTGTACAAAAAAAACAAAACGATGCACATATACAACTTGAATGAGAATGAGAATTTAGAAAGAGCAAAGACATACTTTTTCCTTTATAATAAACAACCCATAACGAACGAATTGAAAACTCAGTTGAGTGAAAATTATTTAATGATAACAGCTTGCTCCATAAAGGAACGTTAATATATGGTTTCTAGGTAGAGCAGTCAAAGGTTAAAAAGAAACATTAAGTGTTTTCTTTAGGTTTAGTTTTTTTTAAACCCTTTTAGTTAATTCAGTCCGTGTCAGCTTTTATTGATCTCCATGTATAGGAAAAGCTTAATTGTAATTTGTGTATTCTTCTAACCTTTCATTCTTTAACTGTCATTTAGCAGTCAAACGGTTGGCAGTTGGTATATTGGCGTTGCATAAACCATGCTTTTCAAACTTTTGGGCATTTTGACCCATCCTATGATAAACGATGGTGATAGATAGTGTTTATGTACAGAGTTGATAAAGGTTACGAAGAAAAAATAAGCCTTGGCGTGAAGTAAATTTTGTGTACTGTCATGAGAATACAAGGAATTGGTACATTTCTATAAATGAACCTCAGATAACTATATATGATTTGTGCAAACAATGAATAGATAAATTGATTTGTGAAATAAGAGACCATCGCATTCCAGATGTTTATACGGATATGTGGCAGTCAGTATTTACATAAATAAATGCTGTTTGTAGATTTCAATTTAAATTAATATAAAAATGTAATTTCATTTTCCATGTGGGGCTTTTTTCTGATTTGTCTTTAACTTTTTTGATAGATAACATTTTGATGATATGTAGGCCGGTTCTGTTTATGCTGTCAGAAAAATAACAGGACTAAGACACTTTTTAAAAGTCAGGATCCTAAGCAATGCACCTTGTGTGCTCATTTATGTAGCACGCATAATGTTCAAACTCATAAACAAGAAATTACCGAGTGCAAGAAAAAATAGGTCACAATAACACTGATCCACGGACACTCCATTCTAGTTACATGTCACATTAACTGCTGGTGGGAGTGCATCATTCTGAGATCTAAAATCTTCCTTCATAAACACTGTTTAAGAATTACGACTCTTTACATCCATTCCAAGTTTCAATTTACATTCTAATGATGGCATCTTATCTCTGTTACTAAACCTGAGTAAAAATGCAATGTGTCTCACTGACGGCAGCATCAGTGCTGCCCTCTCTTAGATGTTAAGAGATAACCCAGCAGGAAGGTAATGATTTTAACATTATGGTAGTGCTCATGGATTGCAACAATTAGTTATTCTAAGTGGTATATCCTTTTACTGAGGAAAGCTCTGTCTAAACGGTTTTCAGATATCATTATACACATCAAACAGACAAAGGACTAAGTGCGGTTTTGGCCTTTTTCTGCCCCCTGGTTACCGCGAAAAATAAAGTGGAAGATTCAAGCTATTTTTTTATATCAAGGAAAAAAAGAGAACACATTCCTAATATTTCTAATGATTTTTTACATTTTGAACAACTATATATTGAAATTCAGAGTCCCTAAAGTATCGATGTTTTGGAAAATCTACAAATTTAATGGCTTTTTGCGTTACATTTTCACTTAATTTAATATGAGCGCAGGCTTGCTCAAGTACCAAACTTTTATAGAAGAAAGATAATTTATAAAGAAATAAACAGTGAAAAGATCTTACTTGAGCAAGACTGCGCTCACTGTTAATTTCGAATAAAACGGTCGCATTGATTCGTTGCGCCGTACCAAATTGTGACGTCGATAAAATTCGGTCGCGCTTGTATTTCTTTTATTGTTTGGCAAATAAAAAAGAAGTATGTTTAAATTATATTGAATGCATATTTTGAATAATTAAATATAAAGATAATGCAAAACTTTGTTGTTGATGTGCGTGAATAAAACTTGGCTGAGTTAACAAAAACCGAACGAAAGGAAAGTAAACAATTTCTACGATGTAGATACAGTCACTTATCATGGGTTGGATGGCTTGAAAGAGGGGCCTTTTTTAAAGTTATCCGCGCTTTATTTGATCGTCAACATGGCAGAATTACTTAGGTAAGTAAAATAAAACATAATGAAAGAAACCACACACCTATAAACATATACACATGTGCATGATTAACGTCTATCTCGGCCACTGTTCATTTGCTTTACACTTGTAAATACATTTAAAAAATAGCATTATTATTCAAGAATTAGAATGAAACAATGTGCATGTACACGATTTATTTCATTCATATAGAATTCATAAAGCGTTTAGTCTAAAATCTCGACCGTCTGCTTATACACACAATCTCGTCTGTCTGACGAAAGATTCATACATTATTCCTACATGTAACGTTATACAGTACCGCTGCAACAATCTGAAACTAACGCGTTTGTGTTCTTGAAGGAATTTAATAAGTAATGCATAATGCAAATATAATACCCTAGCTATATTATTAACTTTACTTTTGACAGCTGGATATTGTTTATTGTATCTTAGCGACATTAAAGGGAAATAATCATTGTTTGGGGCACCATGCGGGATAACTCTCTTCCTATATAAATATATCAAAACAAAAACAAAATAAAAGTTGTTCCTTTGTTATTGTAACATTTACATCACAGCTATTACTTTTATTTTTTTGGATATATTATTAAGCATAACCTCTCTCTCTCTCTCTCTCTCTCTCTCTCTCTCTCTCTCTCTCTCTCTCTCTCTCTCTCTCTCTCTCTCTCTCTCTCTCTCTCTCTCTCAACTTAATTGTTTCTGTGATAAAGTTTATTCCATAGTATAATATTAACACATGTTATTAGTATACTATAGAATGAATTTTATTACAGAAACAAGCCCATTTGTTTGTTTAAGAGAGAGAACAAGAGAGAGAGAGAGAGAGAGAGAGAGAGAGAGAGAGAGAGAGAGAGAGAGAGAGAGAGAGATATTTAATTAAAATTCAGCTGCAAACTTAAATATAGTTAAAAATATTTATCCTTTTGTTGAAAAAATATGTTTTGGATGTTAAAGCATGCAAAGATTTTTTATGAATATATTAGATATATCAAATCTTAACTGGTATATGTAAATTTGTTTAATTATTTGTTTCAGAAGCTATCTGCTTGATTATGCCTAAAGCATACTACTGCTGTTGGTGTTATACTAGAAGTTGTGGTGGATATCAGTCTAGGAGACCTATTAAAACCCCAGCATTGATACGTGCAACCGTGAAGCGAACAGGACGAAATGTCTCCGAAGAAGATGTTATTTGTCAGAGATGTTTTAGATCTTTTTCTCGATCACAGACCAAGGTTCCAAGTGTTCCATTGTGCAATGAGGTGTCCAAAGACCCAGACTTTTTACCACCTGAGGCAAGATGTGATTCCAATTCAAAAGAACTTAGTCCAAAGTCTATTAACCTACCAATAGCTTCCACACCAAAAGGTCACAGAAAATGTGTTATCTGTAGGAAGCCTCATAATGAAAGGAATCGTCTTGTAGTCGTTCCCAATGCAGGTATTACACAAGCTTTTTTAGAAACCGGCATTTTCATCAATGATGACAGCAAATGCTGTAAGACACATCTAGAGGATGGCTACCTCAGCAAAGCGGCTCTGTCATTACTTACAACAACCAAAAATGAAGAGCAGTTGTCACGATCTGATATATGCAAGCTTTTATCTGACCTAAGAGATACTATCAAATCTTCAACATACCTGAACTTTGATGTACCATCGCTTTTAAGTGAAGAGGACTATTCAAACCTCACTGGATTAAAGAAGGAACAATTTTCTGAACTGGTTAATGAATTAAAGAACTTGAATAACAACTTCAGCCGCTCAAAAAGAACATGTCTCGCTGTATTCCTCACAAAGCTTCGGACTGGCCTTCCAAATACAATTCTCTCCAGCATCTTCAATCTTTCACTTAATCAGATTCAAAGAATAACTCCATCTGTAAGAGAGGCTCTTATGGAAAACTTTGTCCCCAGACATCTTGGTTTCCAACACATTAGCCACCAGGAACTATGCTTGCACCATATTACTCCAATTGCCAGAAAGCTGTTCACCAGTGAGGATAACCAAGACCAAGCTGTACTCATCCTTGATGGTACCTACATCTACATACAAAAGAGCCATGACTATGAATTTCAGCGGCTTTCCTACAGTCTCCATAAAAACCGTCCATTAGTGAAACCAATGATGGTTGTAGCTCCTGATGGGTATATCATAAGTGTTCTGGGACCATACCTGTCAGACTACCATAACAATGATGCTAGCATAACAAAACATATGATCTCACAGAATGCTGAAGACATCAAAGGTAGGTAATTACAGTTACACAATTTTAAAAAAATTCAGAGACACTTAATCATAAGGACATGAATGCATATTTGTATATGTATAAATGCTATAAAAATTACTTAACGCTAAAATGAAAAAAAAATAAACACATGATGCATGATATGAGGTACTGATATTGAAATTCTTTTTCTTCTAGAATGGTTGAAAGAGGATGATGTGGTGATTGTCGATAGAGGATTTTGAGATGCAGTCACATTCATGGAAGAAAATGGTCTTCAGGTACATATGCCATTTTATCTACCAAGGGGAAAGAAACAACACTCCACAACTGAAGCCAACATATCTCGGATGGTTACAAAAGTAAGATGGGTTGTGGAAAGTGCCAATGGTAGGCTTAAACAGTGGAGACTCCTTGATAAAGTAGTTCCAAACAAACTTCTTCCACAAATAGGAGACTTTGTCCGCATTGTATGCGCTCTGTGCAATAAATTCAGACCCTGTCTTGGGAGCATGGATCCAGAGTCATCTGAAATTGCAACTAAAATGTTGGAAAAAGCAGATATGCCAAATACAGTCCAAACTCTGGTAGAAGAAAACAACCTTTTGACTCGTCGTGCTGTATACTCAGCCATTGAAGCCTCCTCAGACCAGCTGGATAATTTCCCTGTTCTCTCCCTTGATGATATGCGTACCATCACACTTGGAATTTATCAAATAAAGCATGCAGAAAACTACTCGAGGGAACATTTAAAAGATGGAGGCAGTTACGAAATCATGGTATGTCATGACTTTCCTTTTCTCTTAAGAGTTAAAATTCAGTCTCGACACTCAAGGAATATTCTACATACTCTGTGGATTAAGTATGACTCTGAAAAAGAAGGTGTTGATTCTATTTGTGGTTGGTACTGTACTTGCAAATGTGGAGCAATAATAGTTGGTTGCTGTGCTCATGTGTCAAGTGTGTTGTGGTTTCTTGGTTGGAAACGACATCAGAGTGATGAACCCTTTGCATCTGGATCTGGGCCCAAACGCCATTTTCTGAATGCAGCTCATCTGGAGGACTCTGACAGTGACACAGTTGAAGAGTAGTACTGCTTAATTGAATGTAAGTGTAAGATATTGTGACTTAATTCTGTGATGGCTTTCTCCTATTTATTTCATTTGAAGAAATTATGTTAGTTTTTATGATATTTGCAAAAAAGATGTCATGCAGAATTAGTTTTAATCTTTATTCAGTGATTTGAAAATGTTTCCATATTGCTAATTTAATTGCATTTGTTGGATATATATGTATACATCTGATGTATTTAGCTCAAGAAATCATTATGATTGTACAAAATGTTAAAAATAAGTTGTTACTGTCATGATAATTTTAATGAATATAGTGAATTATTTCCTTGTAACAGAATTCCAAATGTTCTTTTAAAGTGTTAGTGTTTAGAATTTGAATGAATGAACAAGTATTTATGTATAAATTATATATTTTGTTCTATCAATTCTTTAATGTCGATGAATTAAAGTATTTTTTAAAGTTCAATTATTATATGAATTTAGTTGCAATGTATGAATTGGCTGATAGGAGATTTTGGATTATTAAGTAATTTTGGGTTTTAATGTTGTCTTGAATTGTTGCTATAGAACTGTAAGGGGGTTTGAGTATTTCTTGTTTTTTGTAGATTGCTCCTAGGAGTATAGGAGTACGTACTTAAATGCATGTGTAGATGGTATGTTAATTCATAGACATGTACATGTATAATGTTATTTTACATCAATTGTTGTTTGTTCTTTAACTAACTGTTTGTCTAATATAGACATCATATGAAATTAGTTGGCATAAAGATATGCTTTTATTGCTACATTACTTTATTTTGAAGAAAAAAAATGACAATGGAAATCTGACTTTTCAATTCTTGAATTTAAAGCACACCACTGTAATAACATAATGTTTAAAAGAAGCTTTGCTTTATTTAAGTATTGTGTTTGATGCATTGTAATTAATTTGTAATGGTTCCCATGGTAACAAGTTAGCTGTTGCTAGGGAGAATTTTGATGCATATGCAGGTGATATATCAAATATATAAAAAAAACTATTGTACAATATACTTTGCTGTAGTAAGATTGATAAATTTGTTAAGATACATGTTATGAACTTGTTGCTATGGTAATATTGGTTGCTTGGATACTTTTGTTTTGTTGCTATGGTTAATTTTTCTCATTACACAAACATGTCAATTACTATTAAAACTGCAATGGAAATATTTGCCTGGATTTGTAACTTAAAAAAACAAATTTAATAAATTAGAGGATAAAAACATATGCTGAAAAGGGGTGAGTTTTCATGGACCGTTGCTAGGCAACATGACGTCAAAACAGTACAATTAAGTCATAAATTAAAAGGTTGACCCATATCCACCTTTCAGTATAAAAATTGTTGGATTCTGAGAGGGGGCATAAAATGACCCAAACCGCACTTAGTTCTTTGAGCCCTTGATAATTTTTTTCATGTTCACTTCCTTTATTTTTTTTTATTTTTTTTTTCACTTGACCATTTCTTCTTATACCTCTTAGATTAAAAATTCGTACTTTAGTTGCTTTAATTAAACCCAATCGCTAGACGGCGCTGTGCTGTTTCTGTAAACATCGGCTAGTCTACCAAGAGTTGTAGAGGAGCAGAGTGGAAAGTAAACTATTGGCTAGCGAAGATGCAATTTCATTTACTTGTATTAAAGTACAACACATCGAGGACATGATTTTTGTAGAAAAATTACAGATATATTTTCCTTGGCCAAATTGCTTTCGAATTATCCTGTTTTGCTCATCGCTCCATGCACTTCTTCCACAACACTGATGACGTTAAGATTTCGAAACGTAGTATGAAATGTACACATATGTACACACTCAACAGAACCGCAATCGAATGACACTCAAAACAAATGTCCAAAACAACTAGGTTTAATTAATTTGTCAACATGTGCAATTCCGATTGAGATTTATTTTACTTCCGTTTTCATAATCAAAAAATATTTTTTTAGTAACATACAAAAAAGAAGGTGTCAATGTTAATTCATTCTTTTTCGCCACACAGTTGCCACTTGATTTGTTTTTAATAAATTTTATTTACTGTGGAATCATATAAATTTTGACGAGGGAACAATTTTCGTAGATTTTGCGTTTTTCGCTAATTTATGGCTATGTTTTTTCACCGATGTGCTGTTTAAGTAATAGAGATAACTCTCTCTAAAGTTGTTTTGCTACACGATTTATCTTTCTCTTCACTAGTTAGGTTCATACTACAAAAATTGTCTTAATAAAATTTAGCAATTAAAACAACAGAAGACAAAATAAGCTATTTTAAGTGAGATTCTTTCTGGGACTCGTCATTTCAGTCATAGATATAATCGCTAGACAGCAAGCATATACAGAGAAACCTATAACCACACCAGCAACAGGGAAGGTCTTCTGTTAAATCGCATCAAAGAAAAGGTTATTGATTTTTTTAGTACAAGATGATTTTCCTCGCAAGCGGGAGAAATAACACATTACACATTAATATGATACAATGTTAACATGTTGAACCATACATATTGTGTCCGATTGTAAAAAAAGTAAAAAAGTAACTGCATGGCTTGATATTAAGAGGAGCGAAGAGGGGTAAAAAACTGATATGATATATGTGTATGTCGCCTTAATTCTTTTTTGTTACAGGGTTGTTTTTTTTTTAATTTAAAACCAGTGAGTACGTATTAAGTGCGCCGTATCTCTAAATTCTGTTATTTAAGATCAAATTATATTATGATTTTTATCACTGTTTCAAATAAGAATTACGAATTTCAGATAAAATATTTTTTTTTCTTCAAAAATTAGGGAGTCCCCCCCCCCTCCAACCCCGCCCCCTCTATAATTCAACTTCCCCGTTCTATGCATAACAAATTTGTTCGTTGTTTGCAAATTAATGTCTTAGGTTTCCTACCAAACTAAAAAATATATTTGTTTTAACGTATAACGTCACATGGACCTCGCGCTTTATTTCCCGCGGTAAATTTAGAGTTGGATCAAACATTTGTATGCGTGTTCTTGCAATTTTAGTATAAACTGTGATAACTGCCTCAGATTGTTTTTTGTGAGGGTTTGATGAAGAGATTTTAGGTATACAGTTAAGAACCATACTTTACTGTCATATCGATCCAGTTTTAAGCAAATTTTGCATGCATATACAGTTATATAAGTAGGGAGGAAAGAAAAGGTCATTTTGAACTAAACTAAAATAAATAAAGCGAATCAGCAGTTAAAAATTTAGGTAGATTTTGCATATTGTCAAACCATTGAATTGGAAAATGGGGAATTACACACCTACAAACAGGGACACGGATACAGCTTATGCAATTATAATGCAAAAATAAACAAACTCTTAAAAAATTCGGAACCAGGGAAAAAAGAACAGATAACGACAAGTTACAAAAGAAAAAATAATACTGAATTTACAGTATCGTTTACACTTTTGACTAATTTAAACACAAATTACGTTTCACACAGTGATCAATTTTCTCCAAAAGTAAAGAACGGTTTAAGGGGGAAGCATTTAAGTCTGTCTATTTTTTGTAAGTTGGAAATCCGTTCTTTTACCCTCGGCGTTACCAACACACTTGGCAACGGATAACACAACGTATTTTTACATGTGCGTAAATTATGCGCGTACGGTTCGCCGTTGAATTCACTTCATTTCTATGTAAAAGCAGTAAAACTTTCTTTCAAAATAAGGCATTCAGTATAATAAAATGCATAACGCCTGTTTGGGAGGGTAACTGTTGAAAATGACACCCCTCGGAAACCATTGTCAATCTCCGCTTCGTGTCGGTTGACAATGCTCCCAAACAGGCACTATTTATTTTATTATATTGAATGTCTTCATATAAGAGAAATTGTAACTGCTTTTATATAGAGATGAAGTGAATTCTAATGCGAACCGTACGCGCATAATTTACGCACATGTAACAATTCGTTGTGTTACCCGTTGCCAAGTGTGTTTCTAACGCTGAGGGTAATAGAACGGATTATCAAATGCGTCTAAGCCAATCATATATCAGTATTTAACATGAACGTATAATAATGATTAAATGTGTATTACTTTTTGCTGTTCATTATAGATATATTGAATACCTATAGTAAATACATGTACATCTGCAAAATTGGCATACATGAAGAATGAAATATATTGAGTAATTAAACAATAAAACAAATCATGAATCACTTTTCTTAGTCTGCTTAATTCAAACAACATGACTAAATGCCTCTATTAAATAAACGTTGCACCAGCTACAATGATTTTTTAAAATTTGTATTCATACAAACTAAAGAGGTAAATAACAAATGCACCCAAAACACCCTTTAGAGTCGAAAGTATTGAATGTAGATCTATCAACAAACAAAAGAATGTTTAAAATTAATTTAACAAAAGTTTCCTTTAAAGGACACAAGTTAAAAACAATATTCAAGATAACTTAAAAGTGTGCTTAGAACTTACTCAAGTTGTACATTTCAATTTTGTTTAGCTCCGGAAGTCTACAAAGGGTAAATTCCCATATCGATTTTTTACATGTCAATAAATTATGGATACACTACGGCCAACGCGGATCCCGTATTTTCCAGCGACACCGTGATGGTGTTTTTATCCTTTCCGCGACACACCGTCGCGATATTGTCATCGCGGTGATGGCGGGGCCTCGATTTTACCGTGGTGGTGTAAGACGCCGTAAAAAGTGTGTGTTCTGTCACAGTGATTAAACCGAGAAGAAGAAAAAAGCGCTGTTTTAATTATTGTTAGAATTTAGATATAGATACTATTTAAAGAAAAAATCAATATTTTCTTTGAAATTTAGAATTGAAAATTTTTATTGTTTTTAAATAAATAAGATTTTATGTACATTTATGCAAATTATCTTAAGACCGTCAGTGTTAATTGTAGTTGAGGCAACTTTATGGTCAATCATAGAACAATTATCACCTTGCAGGACAAGTGTGACCTGAATGAAAATACCGTTACACGGCTCCCGCGTCTACATGTAATGCCTTGAGCCATTTATATGACCAAGTAGGTGTTAAAATTAGGTAACGCTTTCATATACACAGCCACTTCGAGGTATCGAGAGTAAAAAACAATAGATTATGAATAACGGGACTGCAGTTTGACTTCGAGGGATCAAGGCTTTTGAGAGATGAAGAAAGTAAATTTGCTTAGTAACATGCAGGCACGTAGCATCGGGGGGGGGGGGGGGGGGGGAGGGGGGGCTGTCCCCCCTCCCCCCCCCCCCCACTTTTTCCCGCAGCAACAATTTTTTTAATGATTTATAATGGAGTTGCCCTCCCCCCCCCCACTTTTTTGGAAGTATGTAAAAAATTGATATGAAAATAAGTCAAATTGAAGTTACCTACCCCCCCCCCCCCACGGATTAGGATTTTGAAGTTTTTTGGAAACTTTCCTTTTTTTTTTTTTTGCTTGTCAAGATTTTTGGATGGGTCTGGCCACTTTCAAAAACGATGCTACGTGCCTGTACATGTATATTGGGAAAAAATTTGGACCGGAGATTCAATTCGAGCGATCAAAGTTCGAGCCATAAGAGTTGCCTGTTAAGTATTAATGCAAGTTGCCGTTTTCAGAAAGAAATAAAACATAAAAGGAGTTTGATATATGCAATAACGCATTATCATATGAAGGCGAATGTCGTCCACGCTTTAGGTAGACCGTCTTTGTTCGAACACAAAATAATGCATAATTCAGAGAGGAACACAAAATAATGCATAATTCAGACAGGTACGTTGAATATCAGTCATCCCTGTGTTTACGGATGTGTAACTTTTACAAAACACTTCCTGTTCGTGACAGCACCCGGGCTCTGACCACCTGCCGTGAGAAATCTTATCAAATATTGAGACCTCTCTCTCTCTCATTTCAAATAGTTAATATTTTATGTGAACTGGTAAAGTGGTACATGTAGCCGTAACGGCATTCTTGATTGAAACGCAGATCTCTACATCAGCGCACATGATATCAAAACGGGCGTTTCCAGAAATATTTTATATATATCATACCATAGACGTATATATTTAAGTCCCTGATCATAAGCTTCTATCTTTACCGCATGAAGATAAAATAATACATGATTCAGACAGGTATATAGAAAATCACAAGAACAGCACAATTTATAGAAAAGCTAACCCTGAGTTTACGGTTGTGTATAACTATTACATAACACTTCCAGTCTGTGACTGCATCCGTGCTCTGGCCATGTGCTGTGAGAAATATTGTCGAATGTTGAAACCTCTCTCTCTCTCTCTCTCTCTCTCTCTCTCTCTCTCTTAAACATGGCTAGAGTAATAAATAATGTATCACATATCGTGTAAAGAAGATTTTCATTTATGCACATAAAGCGATTGTTTATATGATTCCTATAATGATTCATAGTTTACATTCATTCAAACAATCGCAGTTTTACCATTCTGAAAAGTACAAATACTAGATTTTATATAAAATTTACTGTAGCTGTGTTCTCGATTACTCCTTCCTGATTAACCCTGGTTATAGTCTGTTTGTTAATTGTATTTTAATCGAGTGTAAAGTATATCATTAAGAGGTAATTTCATCGATGCATATTGTAAACATTGTGTTATTAATACGCAGAAGAAATTGCTTTAAACTTACATTGAAAAACAAATTGTCATTTGTTTGAAATTAAATTATTCTATCAAGAAAATTTCACTGTTTGTAAAAACAGACTATAAACTTCTATTTAGCGGGCCCTAAGTCACACACTAATTCCTGCAAGGCATCCACCCCGACGGCAACCACCCAAATTCTTTATACACATACTCTATACGAAATGTTACGCAATTTTCCTTCCTCGCTTGGTCAACTGACACTGCGAAATTTTAACACGAATTTCCCAGAAATATATGATATCAATCATATTTTTAAATCCCCGGTTTTGAACGACCAACATAAATATTGGGCTACCCACTGAACATCATACTTTTGCCAAATGGGATAGGAAAGTCAGCTCTTAAATACACACGATTTTAACATAAATACATTTTCTTATACTGACTGAACCTTATTGATTTTACAACGATTGATAAAACAAGTTCTACAACTCATATTTATATCTTTCGTTGGCTTAGATGCTAGTCCGAGGTGGCCATTGATGTGGGAGGAAGCCATAGTGCCCGAAAAAAAACCCGCCTGTCCAAGCTGGCGCCACCATACCCATTTACATACATGTACAGCCACTGTCGATGACGGGGATCGAACTCAGGTTGTAGTGGTGATAAACGAATGCATTTTGAAACATTTTACATCTATCTTCATGTACTTTGTAATTCATTAAACGAGTTCTTCAAACGTATTAAAGAGAAATGACAAAGTGTAAAGTACGTTTTGAACGTAGAAAATAATTATGAACAATTGTAAATGAAATGCCATCTAGTATCCCCTTTCCTGAGGCGTAATAAGATATTTTGGTGAAAAGTCTATTAATTAATCAAATTAATTGATAACCGATCATTGTTAGCGTTGAACGAGTATACAAAATAGTATACAAAATTCTGTATTAGCATAATTACACGTTCCTTTATTTCCCTCACTTTTTAAATAATATTAAATTGTAACAATTAACTCCATTATTAAATAAAGGAATATGAATTTATATGCATCAATTTCCTCAATCATATTTCCCATATGAGAAGAAATTGGGGGAGGTAACTCGCGTTAAAAAACAAGAACACTTTTCACCTGAGACTTGTTTCACGGTACCGCAACGGTGTGGATAAGGTGAGAAGCTGTACCGCGAGGATGCGCGGTTTTACCTGAGTTACCTGTGCTAAACCGCTATCAATTTCAAAACACGAGGACTCGCAGTGAATAAGCAAACCGCGTTGGCCGTAGTGTATATATTTTCATCTTTTCTTTAGAGGTCTGAGGTAACAAACAGCTTGCTTATTCAATGTATTGCCCCTTTTTCTGCTTCCCATGCGAATAAAGCTTCCTCTCTCAATCAGAGATGAGTGCCTCTTATCTTTTAATGATTGTTGAAACATCATCGTCACTGTTATAACTAGACACGTCATAAATGGTCTATTGAACCTATATAATACTAAAAATATTTGATAAAATTTAATGATTTAAACTTCCAAAGAACAAAGAATGAATATAAGATAAATTTACCATAACCCGAATATATCAAGAATGTAAAATACGTTAACAAGAGTAAATGTATGTACAAGAGGATGCATTTTTCGTTCCGTTTGAATATATTATGCACTATAGCAACGGTGCGGCCTACATGTACAAACATTTATACTCAGACTCACACACCAACACGATTGCATATTTGGATTTGCAAGTTTACAGGTTTGGATTTTTTGAACACGATTAATCTCCATATATAATATCCACAACGTGCATTCCGTGTATATGAATCAAAATTGGTGCAGCGAATTGCAACGAAAGATATCTCTAAATTTTAAGTAAAACACAATATGTTTTTCTGGATAAAATATTCATTTCGTAATGTGTCATTCCGTGTAAGTCAATCAAGGGATTGCATATTACTCCAATTATTCCTTTACTTCTTTATTAGAATATTGCGTTTTTTGGTAAAAAAAAAAATTGAATTCAAATACACTGTTTGGTAGTCAAAGTTCTCGCGTTTTGATATCGACAAAAAACCAAGTTATCAGTATTAAAAATGAACAATCATCCAAAATATAAAATAAGTATACAATGACCTTCTTTCGTCAATAGTAACAATTTTGATTTCTTTTGATTAAAACATATCTGGTGATTTAAAAGAATGTTTACTCGTATTATACTGAGAAATCATTCATAAAAATGTGAATTTATTGAAAAGTAGAGGATGCATGCTTTGTACCCTGTTGATAAGATCTAAACTTGAAAACTAACCATGCAATGCATTATTTTACAAGTACAAGTAGGAAAGCGAATTAAAATCTTGATAAGGATATGCATTAATTAGACTTATCAAGTGCAAAATGGTTCAATGCAAGTATTGATTATTTTCAATCTTTAAAAACGATCGTTGATACAATAGTTAGGTTACATTCCTGTGACGTTTGCTCGATCAGTCACATTTCCTGAAAAACTAACTGACTACACAGTGAAATGTCCACTTTCAAACCTGTTTCCGTATTTTGCATACTCTGCATTAACGTGAACATATGCCATTCAGTAATACGAACATTCGAAGTAGAACAAATCTTTTACAATAAGGTCGTGTTGGATAATATTCTAGCAGAATACCGCCATTCAACGTCTGCTCTATGTTCTGTTGTTTGTCAGCAAGAAAACTGTGAGTGTTTTGGTTTCAACTCAATATATCAAATGTGCCGAGTCCATGTCTTTTGTAGACCAGATAATACATTGGTTGAAGAATCGGGATGGAAATATTACAGATCTAAAACAAGTGCGTAATGTATATTTTGTATTCCTTTTTAACTTAAAAGAAAACATTGTTCTTGAATATCTATTGAACTGTTTGCTCTTTTAGATAATTGTTTGTTTTAAATGTTCTAATCAGTTCATCTCATTCGATACAAACAAAAGGGGATTCTCATTTTAAAAAATGTTGAAAAATCAAAGCAGTATTGACGCCATTAGATACATTTTGCTTGACACATATACTGATATATAGCTTTGCTGCTCAAAAAGTAAATTCTCTATAGAGACTAATGTGTTTCTAATACATAGCTTGCGTTGTTTGCGTTGTTGTGACATAATTATTCATAAGAAAGTAACTAAGAATTATATCACATTGATAAACATTGTTATTAAACTCAAAATAAACTTAAAAAATAAATAATGCTTCAATTTTTTTAAGTGTTCAAATGTCATTAATATATATATATATATATATATATATATATATATATATATATATATATATATATATATATATATATATATATGATACAACGTCCACTAATGGTATAATGATGTTGACCACTAATGATATAATTTTATCGTTAACGAACAACCTTACCGTCCGCTAATGATATAATTTCAAATTTATATCAGTAGCGGTCAAAAACTGAAACCTCTAATGATATGGAAAAAACTGAGAAATAAGTACTACCTTGACCACTTATGATACACATTTGCACACATTTTCAATTGCATTAGTGGATGGATTTGAAACCTTTAATGATATAACATGATAAAAGATCTCTATATATATATATATATATATATATATATATATATATATATATATATATATATATATATATATATGTGTGTGTGTGTGTGTGTGTGTGTGTGTGTGTGTGGGTTTTGTTAATTATAAATTAGAACAACGAAGAATATCAATTAAAGTTGGTTGAAATAAAACTATTTAAACAATAGGGATCATGTAGTTGTAACAAAGAATATTAGCCCGAGTTAAAAATTGACCCGCGTTTCATATTTCAACATTGAGTATTGATTGGGGAGGGGAGGGGAGGGTGGGGGGGGGGGCTTTTCTAACGTTGAAAACTGAGACCAAAAGTCGTGAAATGTGTACCCGGATTTCATTTTTCAACGTTGATTATTGATTTTGGATAGGGGGGGGGGGGGCTTTTCTAACGTTTAAACTGAGACCAAACGTCGTGAAGTTTATACCCGGGGTAATTTTTCAACAGCTTAAAAAAGTTTTTTATCTTATCTCTGATGACCTCACACGTTAAAAATTGACCAACTACAGGTTATGAACTGTCTCTGAAATGGAACTTGCTCTACGCAGTTAGTATGTATCTGATAAAAAATTTCAGCACCATATTTTAATTCCTAATATTTTCCGATATGCATGCCGATATGGATTTTTGTTTCAGTTTTTTGTTGTTTTTTTTATTTTCCTGATAGCAACAGTTTGTTATTAAGACTAAGAACTCTGTCTCTTGTTGTTAAACTGTGTAGATAGAGCTAAAAGGAATACATGTCAAACAACATCGTCTCAAGCCATGTTCCGGAGTCCGTTTATATATACCTTTCTCAATCATGATCGTTCATGTGGGCCGTGGTTTGCTAAGATTGTCAAACCAATACCGGCCGTTTATGTAATATTTCCGGTAAATCGCTTCAACTTTAATTTACTTTGAGAAGTCATGGTAATTAACTGACAGCACAATAATGAACAGTTGTCATATTTTTATCAGACAAGTCGCGATCAGTGATTATTTAATTAATATTTTTCTTAAACTTGCAAGATTAACAATATTAATTGATGAATAATAAGCTACTGATCTTGACTTGACAGGAAAAAATATTATGTTCAATACAGATACAAACTTTTTCGTGGGTGTGTTTAGGGAGTATTGGACATTTCTAACGCATTCGCTGGCTTAACGAAGAATCTTGACCCGGGTTGAAATTTGACCAGGCTGAAGCTAGCAGCCACTAATAGCAGCCATCAAGGTTGCACTATAGTATTAAATTTTACAATATATTCTTACCAATATTGCACAACTTAAAATACAGATTAAAAATTCAAAACGATTTTCTGGAAAAAATCCTCTTGACATCTTTTTAAACAACGCTTCATTTACAATTTTCTAGCAAAATACACACGTGCATCCAGCAAGGCGTGAGACTTTGTTTACCTCAAAGTTACACATGTGCTTGAAAATCAAGCCCCGGAAACAACACGCATCAAAAATTCAAATGACCTCGCATTATTACAAAACTGGGATAGTTGGACCTCTTACACATTGTTTTTCATCTCATACAAAAATCAGCTCCTGTCTCGAGCGGAAACGCACCAAATTTAAAGGAAAATTCGGGAATGATTTTGCCTCAGCCATGTTTTGAATCTTCAGTGAAATACTGTAGCGACACCTGCAGCCCGTAGAAGCTAGCAGCCAATAAGGAAATTCATCAAAGTACTGAGGGTACTTGAACAGAAAATTATTTTCTTAATTATCGACATATTTTAATAAATATCAAAATGATCAATGCTCAATAATTTGTACCAACATTGACGACTTCCGAAGCAGTAAAGCTCGCCTGGATAAGAGTTATAAAATGCGTCATTGTTGGATAGAAATGAAATACGTCTATTCGGGTAATAAGTTATGAAAATAATGTTATCCTAAGTGCAGTCTTATTGATAAAAATAGAAAAAAACTATATGCATCGTATAAAGTAATATTATGATAAAAGAGATTGATTATGATATTATGATATAAAAGACATAATAAATTAAAGTACATTTAAAGGCATAAAGCGGTACAAATACAATAAAAATCCCAAGCCAATCCAGTATGGAAAGATAATTTGTTTACATCGAAGTTGAAAATGTTTTTACTCCCCTGGAAACAACATTAATCGAAAACTAAAAAGACACCCTATTATTACTAATATGAGATAATAGCACACCCAGCATTGTGACCTTATTCTCATAAAAAAATTATCATATGTCGCAGTCAAAAAAGGCAAATCATCGGGTGAAATTGGGATTATTTTGTCTCAGCCATGTTTTTACGTGAATTTGACCCGGAAATCATTTTTCAACGTTGAAAAACTGATACCAAAAGTCGTGAAATTATACCTTGGGTCAGTTTTCAACAGCTTGAAAAATATTTATCAAACTTCTGATGACATCGAAACTTCTAATGACATGGACATTGAAAACTGACCCTGTTGAAAATTGACTATGACTTCAGAGTTTTGAACTGTCTTTGAACAGAAGTGTAACTTGCTCTTCACAGTTTAATTGTACATGTGTGTACTTTTAAAACGTTTCAGTTTCAAAACTTTAACTCTTTCAGTCTATCCGCTATATTTGCCGTCTTAGGTAATTTGACATTTCAAAGGTTGATTTTTCCGACTTCAATCATTTAATATATCATTGGACTGAAAACGTGGTATGTAGCAACCTCTAATAATACATCGTCCACTAATGATATAATGTTGCATTAGTGGTCGGGATGTTGACCACTAATGATTTAATTTTATCAAACCCGGGTCAATTTTCAACCCGGGTTAATTTTCTTTGGTACACCGACATAATCACCATTGTTGAAGTAGTTTTAATTCAGCCATCTTTAATTAATATTCTTTGTTGTTCTCATATATAATTCACAAACCAACATATTCAACTTTACAATAGATTAGTGATTCAATTGTGCTACAGACCACAATAGCAAATAGTCTAATGAATTGGACCTTTTTTATGCTAACAAAATCCCGCTAAAAGTTTAACAATAATTTTTTTAATATCGTAAAATTGCTTTTCTTCAAACTTTCTTCAACAAAAAATATTTAGCACAACTCCTCTTTGATTATTGATAATCAATTTGGATCTTTAAGTAAGCAGATGAAGTCATAAATTGTATGTATTTTGTCGGTATGCGACTATTTCAGTTCAGGTAAAAAGGCAAAATATCAGGGGCAATGTCAGAATGGTGTATTTTACAATAAAGGACTATATATATGATAAAAAAACTGCCCCCCCCCCTAAAATTTTAACCAATTCTTATCTATTATCGTATCAAAATCAAATCTTTATCCAACGTTATACAGAGGTTGTCTAATATATAAGACTCAACATTAGTCACCATTGTCCCTGTCCATCTATGACGCCACTTAAGCATTTTTTTTCCAAATGTAAATATCGTCATTTTTGCGATCGGCTTTGGCCGATCACTGTTGTGTCCATATGAGGCATCCGGCAAATGCTTCCACGTGCGCACACATTCCGCTTGCATAAGTAGTTTTTATAAAAACTTGAATTTTGTTTTAGTATTTATATAACATTGTACTCAGTTTTATTTCAATTCATTTATCTTAAGAGATGCAAACATACATAAAATGCAGTTCGACCTGTTAATTCAAGAATGCACATTTTGTCTCACGCGTAAAAATTTCGATCGAAAGATTCATTCAGTAATGCAGTTGACCTCGATGAACTGACCTCAATCATAAGAAGATGCTCCATGAACTGACCTCGATCTATTGATGTTGCATAATAGAAGCTAGGAAGACGGCTTGATTTATAAACAAGGTTACGTAATAATGCAACCTCAATAGCAAGGTATGATGGCATTCAATGTTTTTCAGTCGCATTAAATTATTTTAATACTGTAACAATTCTTTCTTTGTATATGTGTTAATGCTCTTTGGAGAGCCCTACTCAGTATTCTGAAGAAGAAGCAGAAGAATATACATTAACATTTAATAATTACGTTTAAAATATAAAACTAGACAAGGAGTTTACGAACGGTTTTCTCCAAATTTATTTCAAAATTAAATTTGTTGACGGTTTATACATGTTATAATGATGAAATTGTGGTGTACAGATTCAAAATATTCTACAGTTTGTAAAAATACATTACTTATTTAATTCGATCATGTTAATTGCTTCTAGCTATTAATATATCATTGCCGATCATTCCTTTAAAAGGAATACTGGTTCATTGATACTTTGCCTTTGTAAGTATAGAGCGCAGGTATACTCAAATACGATTTAATATTATATTAAATTATATCATATTATATCATTAAAGGTTGCAAATCCATCCACTAATGCAACTGAAAATGTATGCAGATATGTATCATTAGTGGTCAAGATAGTACTTATTTCTCGTTTTTTTTCCCATATCATATGAGGTTACAGTTTTTGACCGCTACTGATATAAATCTGAAATTATATCATTAGCGGACGGTTAGGTTGCTCGTTAATGATAAAATTATATCATTAGTGGTCAGCATCTTGACCACGAATGCAACATTAAATCATCAGTGGACGTTGTATCATTAGATGTTGCTACAATGCAATCTGCGTATTTAAAAAATATAAATTTAATTTAAAGAAACTAAACAAGTATTCCTTTGAAAGGAATGATCTGCATCAACTATCATTGGTCAGCTCTGTTTATATAATATACGCTACATGCAGTAAACTATATATATATATATATATATATATATATATATATATATATATATATATATATATATATATATATATATATATATATATATATATATATATATATATATATAAAGCACTAAAAATGGCTAACGACACGAACAATAGAAATTGTGAAGAATGTGAACAAATTGTGAAGAAAATAAACAAATGTTTATAATGTAGCTGTTCTTTTTTATAGTTTATCAAGTAGTTTAGTAGTAGCTTTAGATTTTGTTTTCTTTGTCTTGTACTCATGTAATTTATTTTTTTGGTCCTGAAGAAGGGACTGGTTGTCCCGAAAATTTGACAATTTCTATTGTTCGTGTCGTTAGCCATTTTTAGTGCTTTTTATATTCAGTTTACTGGCTTAGTATCTATATATTAGATCCGACACTTTAAAGATGCCTAGTGTTGTTGATTCTATTCAGTGCTTTATATATATATATATATATATATATATATATATATATATATATATATATATATATATATATATATATATATATATATATATATCACCGTTCTACTGATTTCCGAAATGGAAAGGCATGAATGAGCCTTACGTTTAGTAGGCGAATTATACTTCCGACTAATATTCTTACGCATTTGTGAAAAAAAAACGTGATTTGAATCACTATGTATGTAACTCTATAAATGTTTTTTTTTTAAGGGTAAACGGATAAGATTACCGTTTTTGCAATCTACGTCTAATTAAAGATTTGAATAAGGTTGCCATTGCATAGTAAATAAAATAGTGCAAGGCGGAATGCGTGCGCAAATCGTTAAATTTGCCGGATGTTTCATATGGACACAACTGTGATCGGCCGAAGCCAATCACAATAACAGGGAACATTTTAAAATCAGAAGCTAAACACAAAACATTTTGCAATTTATATTACAAGTATGTTACAGTATGTTACACGTAAATATTAAATGGCTATATTCAAACCATGTATCAAAGATGGAGCGGCCATAAAAGGTAAACATGCATACATATGTCAAGATATATAACTGAACGCGATATAGAGGTTAGGAGGGTGGTGTTTGTATAAAACTGTAAATACACGTTTTAGTTAGCAATGAATAGATGAGACTGAAGCTATCAAGTTTGAGATAAGTGCTACACAGCCATACGTAAGAGCTATACATGGCATTACCAATGCAAGCAAATTATTTAAATGACTATCACCCTTTAGGTCATTATTTCACTAACCCACGTCTTTGTAAATTCTGATTAGTCTTTCTGATCACAAATATACAAATATATTCAAGATCTTGTGTATTTTAAGCATTTTATGACAATTTTAGTACAATATGTTTACACTTTGTTTTTAATGTGTAAATGTTTTACACATTTAAACAGAGCTTTTGACGAAAATCGCCGAAAACGTCACGACGTCACAAACGGCAGATTTTGTTTTGCATTAACTTGTTCTTCATTCTTTGTTATGTCGTTTTTAATTGCTTAAAGAAAAACAAGTTAATAACTATGTACAATTGTGTGCATGTCTAACAATATCAACGAAAGTGAACAAAGCAATTCAATCCAGATATAGCGGGACTATCGGGTTGACGCGCCGTGGTCAACCCGAACTTTCCGTGGAGCTACCTTTCTGTGCCGAATCAAGGTACACTTTTGATGAATCTAAATATGAACCCAAAAGTTTGATAGATAAATAAGGATATTTAAAGCAAACAAATATCAAAATTCTCCCAAACTAAAATACATCAAAATTATTAAAGCTGCCGGGCAGCCAAAAACAAACATGTACAACAAAAAGCAAAATTGATAAAGATGCTCAAAATCGATGTCTAATTTTATACAATATAAGGTAATATTAAAATACCATACAAGTAAACCATATATATGTACAATTATACATCAATTGGTGAAGCATAAACAAATGCTGCTAACTGATCTACGTTTGTATAAATAGATGATGTATGCATAAAATGAGGAATTTGATTTGGGTCGGATAAGGCTACAGACTATCATCTAAAAATTCCCCAACATGTGACAATGCTGTTAAAATATCTCAATAGGAGTTTAAAAAAGATGTAAATCCATGTTTACATGTATCTTTCATGTATATCCGTGTTGTGTTTGTTTGTCAAATCTCTGGAATTATAAGTCTAAAAAAAGTAAGAAATGTTATTTTATTTAAATTTAACAGTGATAAAATGATAAAATAGATGTTGAAGTGGGAGGGACAATGATAGCTTCTAGTTAAGCATAAATGGTCCATTCTATTTTCATTTTATTCCTTTTTGAATTAATATTCCTTTTTTCATTTTCTTTAAAGCAAGAAAAACAGTAATTACGTGTGAGGACAATATTATGACGATAACGTGCCCAAATGGAATCATTTTTATCGAAAAGGCAATATTTGGGAGAACACAAGACGGTAGTGAATGTCCACATTCACGGATTATTGATACGTATTGTACATCTACGACGTCGGACGCAATAGTTAAAACAAGGTGTGACGGGAACTCAGAATGTAGTTTCAATGTAACAATAATGGACCTTGGCGGAGATCCTTGTCCTGGTTCCTATAAGTATCTTAAAGTGAACTTTAAATGTTATTAGATAGCAAAAAATGCATCAAAACAAGTAAAATATACGGACTCCTTTTGTGTTATCTGTGCAACTTTTTAATGTAGAATCATGGTAACATTTTTAGAACATTCATTATAGTCTGTCCCAAGATACTTATGCAGCACATTTGGACGATTTTTAATAAAAAATGCACATACATGTGAAAGAAGTGCAATTGAAATAGTTGAAAAGGATAATTTCCAAGATAATTTCATTGACACATTATCATCATTCACTCGGAAAAATTCACAAGAACGAAAAAAGTTTCCTTACGGAGATTTATAATATGAAATGTTTACATCTTTTCTCCATTCGGAATGCACTCGGAATACATCGCTCAATTTTACAACATTATCATCCGGGCTTACTGCAATAAAAAATCCCCGTAGACATCACAATTTTAGCATCGTATTGAAACATGATCAGCTAACAGGGGTGTTTCGACTGAGAAATCTTGGAAATGTTTCATACTTTTGAATGAACATCGTTTGAACCCTGAGGTATTTATAAATATCATGCAATTAAGCAGAATGTAAATCCAGGATATCTTGGGACAGAGTATAGCCGTTGTTTCCTACATGTAACACAGTTGTTACAAATTTCAAAACAAACATTTTATCTTATAAGATAAGATTTATTTGTATGTTTAAATGTATATTTTAAATATTTATGCTTCGGAAATATTTCTTTTTTCTTAAGGGGGGGGGGGGGGGTGTTGTTGTTGTTGTTTTGGAATTTAAAGCTTGAGAGTTTACTAAAGTATATATCAGACATATCACAGCGCTGCAACTTTATAGATTATCGATTGTCTCATATGCGGTCACAACATATCATCAATTACAAAACGTAAAGCATGAAAAAAAAAACATCAGTTATACCTAGCAAATATGTGAAAATAGAAAAGTAACAAAATGAGCTTAAGTAATTCTGTGTAAAATTGATGTACCTATATTTACTGTGGAATCAAAATTATGCATACTTGCTCAATTTTCGCTGTATTCGTGGGTAGGCCTATCCCCAAAAATTTACATCCTCAACGATTTTTTTTTGAAAAAGTTAGTATTCTTACTGAAACTGAAAACCAACGAAACTCCATCCCCATATGCAAGAGAAAAAAGCCTACATCCGTATTCATGTTAAGTTGATACGTTAGTATGATTTACAACAGCTTTCTCATGTTTAAGGCTTATCTGCTATATCAGTTTGTTTAAAAATGATATTTATAAGACAATTGAGACCACATCTTTTCAATGTTGTCTTTTAAAATACCCAAATAACTCAATATCATTCCCTCTCTGCAACATTTAAATATTAAACGTTTATCATTAGTGCAAATTAATAAAAAAAACGTAAATAACTTATTGTATCATCAACGCTGAATTCAATATTCATTATTCTTGAACACCCATTTCATTTCTTAGTCAATCTATGTAACCAAATGTTTGAAAAAGCAAAAGCAAAAATGATAAATTGTGGATCCTCTCAATTTACTATAATCTATGTGACACGGTTTTGGCGATTACAAAGTCCAAATTCATAACAGTTCGGATTTTAAGGACTTTTTTTTTTACTCATAATTGACATCGCCTACATATATTAGCATATATTACTCATAATTGAGTTTTAATGACTTGTAAACTAATATATGTAGGCGATGACTTACTAGCTGTGAAACCCCCCCCCCCCTTCTATGAATATATATCAGGGTTTTTTTCCTTTCATTTTCACAATAAAAAAATTAAGATCTTTTTTAGTCACATACAAAAAAGAAAGTGTCAATGTTAGTTCATTCTTTTTCGTCTCGCAGTTGCCACCAAAGACCTATTTGCAATGAGCTTTGCTCTAGATTTGCTTTTAATAAATTTTATTTACTGTGTAATCATACAGATTTGGGGTAGGGGCCATTTTTGAAGATTTTGCGTTTTTCGCTTATTTATGGCTATGTTGTTTCACCGATGTGCGGTTGAAGTAGGACAGACAACTCTTTCTAAAGTTGTTTTCTTACACGATTTATCTTTCTCTTCACTAGTACAGATTCATACCACAAAAAAAGTGACTTGTGTAAAATTAAGCAATTAAAAAAAACCCAGAAGATAAAATAAGCTATTTTAAATGAAAGTTTTTCTGGGACTGGTCATTTCAGTCACAGATAAAGTCGATAGACAGCATGCAAATACAGGGGAACCTAAAAGTACACCAGCAACAGGGACGGTCGTCTGTTAAATCGGATCAAGGAGAAGGTTATTGATTTATTTAGTACTATATTGAATCCCTCGCGAGTGGGAGAATTAACACATTACACATTAATATGATTCAATGTTAATATGTTGAACCATTTTTTGTACATTGCTGTATATACTGTGTCCGATTTTAAAATCAAAATCAAAAAGTAACTGCATGGCTATTAGGAAGAGCGGACAGGGGTAAAGTAAAAAAACATAAAAAAAGTTACTGCATGGCTGGATATTTAGAGGAGCGGACTGGGGTAAAGAAATCGATGTGATGTATGTGTGTTGCAGGATTGATTTTTTTTTTTATTTCAAACCAGTGAGTAGGTATAATATGCGTCGTATCTCTAAATTTTGTTCTTTGGATTAAATTACATTAAAATTTTTATCACCGTTCCAAAAGAGTTTTAAGATTTCTTTACATATTTTGTGTATTTTTAAAATTTCTGTTAAGTGCGCGAGAGTTATCTTTCCTGCGGTATTGTCAAAGCTTTACAGCATTTTCAAACATGGACACAAAATCAATGTCGCCGGAGGTAACCAATGAATTTATTTCCCGGTGAAATTGTGAGAGCTTCACTTCAATAGCGTTGGTTCTCACTTTCTCTCAGGACGCTGATAGCTAAGTATTGACATAATTTAAACGATCTTTAAACCACCTCCACCCCTCCACCTTCCTTTTTCATAAACATGTAAATAAAAAAGAAACACTGTTTCAAATTTTTAGTTTTCATTATAGCGCTTTTAGACCACAATGATTATGTTTGTCATAAATTGTCTAATCAATCACATCATTGATTACATGAGTAATGGGAGTTATGCATTATTTTAGTTGTAAAATATTATAGCATATAGAATCAAATATTCATAATTGTTTTATTCATTCTATAAACTTATTAATTCTTGTTTTATAATCATTATAGTAATTTTCCTGATTATTTCAAACCAAATTTGGTAAGATAATAAAGTCATAAAAGTGGCGGAGTGCAACATACCTATTAGTTTTGTATTGTTTTACTTTACGCAGATGAAGGACTCAGTTGGTTCAATGTCGAGCAGATAGAGGTTAATTACTTCATGGAAAGATGCGTGGAATAATGCTATATGCAGGATCGGTCTATGTTGAACATTATCAATTGTGGATAAAAAACAATTTTAGATTGAATTCTTTTTTTTTTTTTCAAAAATGAGAAAGCCCCCCCCCCCCCCACTACAAATCAACTTCACCGTTTTATGAATAAAAAATTTGTTCATTGTTTAAAAATTAATGTCTAAGGTTTACTAGCAATCTGTCATGGTATAAATATGTACGAAATTTAAAATAAAACGCTAGTGTATGAATATTTATTTCCATATTTTGTACCAAGGTTGTGAAATCCCAAATATTTACCCGATGGCTAACTCGCCCTACACTTTCCTCCGGGGCGTTAATCAGTCAATCCACATTCCTGGGACAACACGTTCTGAAAAGTTTTTTTTCCATTAAAACTAAAATCGCCTTAAAGTATTTCTTCTTTTTATCAACCTTTTGTATTCAAAATAAATGTCTGATCCAAGGTATATGTATCTGCCCGCGATGCATGATAACTTGTCATACACTTTTAGCCATGACGTTAATTAGTCAACCTGCTTTCTTGGTTATCCCTTTCTGGAACGTTTTATCTCATTTCATCACCAGAGGTTGTGCGTCGCCAGCGTTCTATCCCTCAAAACTAAACTCGAGCATTCAAGTAAAGAATAGGCTCATTTTATTTGTTCATTATTCGACAAATCTTAACCTATATGTATACTCTAAATAAGTGTCCAATAAATATATTCGTTCTTTACGTAATATTTTTAATATTATTTCATTGCATGCATACATGTTGATGCAAACTACCGCTGACTTTGATCCGCCACTTACTCTCATTTTTTGCAATGTTGGGCTTGTTTATAAAAAAAAAGTAGGTTTTTTGTTTTAATAATTACTTATCAGTTAAAATTCAGTTATAGCCTACAGACATCATATCACACGTGTTGAAATACCATAGGTGTAAGTAGATACTCATTTGCATGCATTTTGTAGGCAATTTGCAAAATGTCTAAAAATATAATTATAGATTTTTTTGCCATCGCATGTAATCATTTATTATGAAATTTAAAATCAATACCATAGAGCTGTATGCACCGCTGAGTTAAAACACTTAAACATAGCCGTAAATAAATACTACGAGAAATATTTAAAAAAAACAAACAGAGTTTAACTAATAGTACCCCCCCTTCCGCCAAAATTTTGAATTCGCTCGGCCATTACAACAGCCATATGAATGCTAGTATTGATTTGAGAACCAGTGCGCGCAGAAAAATAACGAAATAAGCCTAGAGGCCCATTGTTTACGTGCCATAATGCTTTCTAATGTTTTCTACTGTGGTGCTCTGCCAAAAATTGCTAACATTTAACTCGTAATTTACGATGCCTTGATGTCTGAAGATCATTTTGAGTACCACACAAGTTTAGGTGAGACCCAACAGAACTTTTACATACCTCCATTCCTTGGTAATGAGTTGAGATACGTAAACAAATGAAAATATATTTTAACGCATGACGTCACAGTGATCTGTAGCTATATTTAAATAAAATTGTTAAATTAAGAAGTGAATCAAACATTTGTATGCCTGTAGAAGCTATTTTAGTATAAACTGTGATACCTGCCTCAGATAATTTTTTTTTATTTGGTTTTGATCAAGATATATTATGTATACAAGCAAGCGCCATACTTTACTGTCATATTGATCAAATTTTAAGCTAAGTTTGCATATATGTTCAGTAAGTTTAAGTAGAAAGGAAATAGAAAAGAGAACATTTTGAACGAAATAAAAATGAATAAATAGAAAAAATTCAACATTTAAAAATGTTATGCCGATTTTTCCTATTGTTAACCCATTCACTTGAAAAATTGGGAATTAAAAACGTACAAACAGCGACTGTGGATATGGGTACAATATATGCAATTAGAATGCAAAAAAAAAAAAAACAAACAAACAAATCTAAAAAAAAAACTCTGAACCCGGGAAAAAAAAAATAAAAGTCAGATAAAAAAAGGGTACAAAAAAAATGATATGAAATTCATCGTTTACACTTTAAATTTAGACAAAATTAAATATAAATTTCTTTTTACAGACTGAACAATTTTCTCTAAAAGTAAAGAACGGTTTTAGGGGGAAGCATTGAAGTCTATGTATTTTATTTTCTTAAAAGACACAGTTTATAACCAAACCTCACATATAAAACAGAATATTAAATACCATTTATCTAACTTATATTTGATTTATCAAATAACAAACATCAATTTATTAAAATCAATAATTACGCATACAGTGTTTGTCTCCAAGCATTTTAAGAAGAAAACAAAATTGAAAAGAAAATTAAAGAAAAGGAATATTCTTCTAATGACATTGCTGTTAGATGCGCAGATTTAAAATACATTATTGTCAAGCTTGTGTAAAAAAATGATTTCATTGAATAGATAATGCAAAAATGCTACTAATGACAATAATTGAATTCAATCTGGACAATTCAGGCAATATATACACGTTGATCTTCTTGAGGAGTGAAAGAGCTTCTTTTACATTTAAGTTTACACATTTTAAATCCAAATGATCTATAGCTTGATCAAGTTCAAAATGGCATGACTCTTTGTTCCGAAAAAAAAAGAAGAGAAAAAGTATCAGCTTACAGACACGGCTGGAAATATTTCCAATCTAGGTAATAAACGCGTTTACAATATACCAATTATAAACTGATCTGATTAATATGTGGAAATATACTGCTTAAAAAGTTTAAGAATTATTTTTTATTTATGATAGTAATGAAGAAAATTAATACATACATTTTAAGGAGTCAACAATTCATTTTTTGATAAAACTTTAAGTTTTAATAAGTACTGAATACATTTACCCTTTATACCAAAAGTTAAATTCAGCATGATAAACTTAAAATAATGTCAATTTTATGAGTCTGTAAAAAGCTCCCTTTCGCAGAAATATTGATACCGTATCCAACATTCCCTGTCACTCCAGGCAAAGCCGAGACTTCGGTCAAGACAGAGACAGTCCTGGTTGTTTAAGTTATTCGGTTGTCCAGATATCTTCTCCCAAGCGCTGTATGAGAGCTCAGAGTTGGTCGACTGCCACACCCATTTTCCCTCTACCTGATGGTCGGTTCCTCCCAGCCAAACGCTTTCTTAATGAAATGGAAATCAATACCTTGAATTCCACATTGTTTGTGAAATAACAAAACAATGATGTAGTTTTAATGTTGTAAAATTTCAATTTTGAACACTTCGAATGACATTTAATTTAAAAATTTAAATCAAAACTTTAAAATCAACAGTAATTGTGGTCGTTATTATTTGTGAAATAAGTTTGAATCATATAGTTTCAGGTTGTACAATTTTGTTATCAATTGATGTTTTATAACTAGTTTTTGCACTTAGTGAGTAATGATTAACCAACTTGTAGTTTGTTTCGATGCTTCCCAATAAAATTGTTTACTCATTGTTCACGATTTATCTGTTTTTCACATACACAAAGTAAACTGAACTTTTTTTTATACCTTTAATATAACAAAAGGTATATTTCGTCCGATTTTGTCTGTCACTGTTTTCATAATATGTTTTGCAACCTCTCCCATTCGATGGAAGAGATAAAAAATAGTATATGCAAAACCACGGTTGTCATTAATTTTAAAAAGAGTGGAAATGTATAAAATTTTTACAAAACAAAAATAAACTAACTTGTCATTTTTACAGCCATAGTTAAAATAAAAGTGTTTTCTTCAGAAGATTCAACTTCAACTAATTTTGTCCCCTTTATCGTACAGTTCCCCTGAAAAGAGAGAAAACAATGCGTTTTAAAACAGTGACATATTGTAATTGAACAAAAAGAAAAGATAAAACAGATAACGTAAAGAAATTCTACTTATACGTGTATGAACTAAGTATATAATTGATTAATGCAACAATTTACAAATCAACGTTGCCCAAAAACTCAGTCAACATTTGTTATATGAAGGAACAAACCAAAACTCAAGAGAGGATTCAAAAACCGATCGCCATAATTTCCTTGGCTCAACATAGAATTTACAAATTTGATTTTACGCAAAGTTAATTTATCGCCGACATCAAAAGGTCACTGGTGATATTCCACCGTCCGTAGGAAATAAGCTAATGATATTTTACCTGATTTTATCTCACAATAATTTGCTATTGCATACCCCCGTTATGATGGCGATCCGTCGCATTGCGCGCCTGTTGTTTACTTGCCTTGACTGATTGCTTTTCATGACGTCACTTTGTTTTGGAGTCTCGAAGATTTATTCGTGAATAAATTGACCGATCAATATTTTAAAAATATTGACCGGTCAATATTTTCCGGACGAGCTAATATTTCAATTATTGATTATTTGTCTATATAGAGTGATATAGTGAGAATATACTACTGAATCTAACAATATAAATTGATTGTTCAAACATTTAAAATAAATGTTCTAAGGTTTCAAACTTACCTTGGCCTCATTCCACGTAACAGCATCTAAGCCCACAAAGTATTCAGAGTTTATAAATGTTTCCCATCCTGAAGTAAGAAATCATACATTTTCTGGATTATACATGCCACTCCAACTCTGATATTACACTTCAGTATCAAAGTCAAATCTTCATTATTATTGTTTGTGTTTGTGAAATCTAACAATAAATTTTCAACGAAAAGTGTCATCTAATATCTATACTGCGATGAAATTTTGTTGAATAAAGCTCGTACCCTATTTTCTCCTAGACTTTCTCTTACATGAACGTTATTTTTGGCAAAAAGTTAATGCATTGATAATATAAAAAAGAGAACATTTAAAAAACTGTACATCAACTACTATGAACGCTAGTCTTTCCAAGAGCCATGTAAAACACTGTTTTAAAGAGGTGCGTTCCTCTCTTTTTGGGTAACTATTTTATGTCACCACTAGTCTGAAAATTCTGCATTATATCTTAATTAGTTTTGTATATCTATATTTTACATACCGAAAATACCATATCTAATAAAATTGTTAAAAGAAATTAAAATATTTACAGAGTTTAGTAAGAGACTATATTTTATGGCGGAAGTTTTTCAAGAAGAAAATGAACGATTTTCATAACTCAATAGTTTTAGAGCACTGTTATTTCCACTTCCTAATTTTCAGCGTAGACAAACTTCAAGATTGTCTGTGTATTACAAAATATTAATGTTGTTCTGAAAAATATATTTAAAAAATATTTTGATATTTATATAGATATACATGAATTCTGGCATATTTAGCTTATATTTCATAGAAGTCAAGAAAAAAAAATAATGTCTATTTTTGCCTAAAATTTGCTTATTTCATGCAATATCTCAATTTTTTGAGATGTGATCTTTACTTGTGTTACTTTTACATGTGACATTAATATATCTTTATTTGTACGCAAAGTTTTGGGAAGGTGGCATCACTATTATATATATTAATATAATTTTTTTTTTTTTTGCGTAATCAATTGATGAATCCTTAATTTTGTAAAACTCTTAACATCTGAAGTCACCAGTAAAGCAAATTTTTTTAAACTTTGAATTATATATTACTTTTATAGTTTTCGACTTCATACTGTATTTGGCTCCAATAAAGTTCTACATATATATATATATATTTGCGTTGATTCCTTCCAATATTGAATTTCCATGCCAAATTTTAGCAATATTTTTAGACAAATAATCGTTTTGTTTTGGGCTGCATTGGTCAAAAATAAAATAAATGAAGATTTTAGGTCCGCACCTGGATATCTAAGTGGTTTTCAGAGGATTGACATTACTAGTATTTCAGGTGCCTACCTCCTTAAAAGTATCATTTGAGTGGAAAAGAAATAAAATATACATTACGAACCTGTTCTAGATCTGTAATATTTCCATCCTGATTCATTTAACAATATATTATCTGGTCTACAAAAGTAGTGAATTCGACATGTTTCTGTGACTGAGTTGAAACCGAAACACTCACAGTTTTCTTGAGAACAAACAGTGGAACATAGCGTACGCGAGAAGTCGCTGTATTCTGCTAGTAGATTATCCAACACGATTTTATTGTTAAAGATATGTTCTACCTGTAATGTTCGCATTGCCGAACGGCATATTTTTACATTCATGCAGAGTATGCAACATATGAATACAGGTTTGAAAGTAATCATTTGAACGTGTTGTCAGTTTTGCATAAAATGTAAGTCTGATCCAACAAACGTCGCAAGAATGATATCTTACTGTTGTATCCACGATCATTTCAAAAGATTAAAAATAATCAATGGAAGACTCTTTTGTTATTCTATTGGTTTTTTTTACTATTACCATAAAGTTCTTCCGGTTTCAACGGAGGACCTTATTCTTATTCCTTGGATTCTTTGTTTCAAACCATACCAATTTTATGCACGCAATTTTTCAAAAACGGCTCCATCAATTTGCAAGAATTTTTCAAATTTCACTGACTGTGTCCTAAACCTTATCAACAATTTTTGGTTGATGTTTTTATTTCCGTTTTTGAGCTATTGGAATTTGTTTTTGATTTTTAGGGTTTTGGTTTATCCAAGTGTGTTCTCATAAACTACGTAAGATACTGACTTCGAAATTTCACGGATTGTATACAACAGATTGCTAATTTGTACCAACTCATTCATATTTGCATAGCAAAACATAGCCAGAGCGCGGTAGGGCTCAAAAATGGAGTTTCAAAAGGCGTTGTGATTTTTCATGGTTCATAGACATGTAAAAAAAAAAAGATTAATATTTACAAGCTCTTTTGTTTGATATAAAGAAAAGGCGCTGGTCCCTAGAATTAAGGACATAGAGCACTTGAAAGTTTTTACTTTTTAACTTAAAAGTGGTTAAGATTTTGATGTGGTTGTCGGTAGAGAAGTTGTTCATTTTGATCTTATTTATGTCGTTACAACACGGGCATGTTAATGCTTCCCGATGGATTTTGCAGCGATATGTAGAAAGGCATTTGCCTGTACTTCATTCGATATGACGTCATAATTAAATTTGCCGTCACGATCTGCATTCCTGTCGATAGTTCGCAGGAATTTTTCTTAACGATGAAGTGAAATATATCAAACCAGTATAATACCGCATACTGCCGTTAATGCTTGACAGAATTCATTCATATTAAAAACCCGTATCAAATAATTGGCAGTTTAAAGCTTCGTTTTAAGTAAAAGACTGTTGATAAACTAGTGGTTTAGAGACTCTCCCTGCTACATGTACTTGTAATCAACTGAATGAAGACATTTTCATGCATGTAAAACAAGCTTTGCGCAGATGAAAGATCAACACAATTTTAGATTTTTTTTCGAAAAACTGGTAGAGAATATAAGTACCAATGTGAATCGTGCTTGGAAAACCTAAGGATTTACCCCAATGTTTTGTAAATCGCTTTCGATTAGTGTGCATTATTTTGATGATTTTTTGGGAATGTTTCAACAAAATCTTTTAAAACGAAATATTTATTTTACATTCCTACCGGAAATGCCTATTGCTAGAGACGCACAGTAAATGGTGGAACAGCTTGTCTTACCTAAAAACTAAATAACACTAAGTAATTCTTGTAATTGATTTATTACTCTATCATCACTGGTAATCAGAAACAAAGAAAAAGAACACTCGCGTGTGTAGAGATGGAGAGTCAGTCCTGCAGCTTCACACTGATAGTATCAAGTTTCCATATCTGTTGATGCATGGGGCCTCCCAGGCCACAGGTTATAGCAGTTTTAAATAATATATATATAGGTCATCACATTAATTGAGAAATTTTAGAAGAAATCCTATGCACTGATGCCAATGATCATGCTGATATCATTATTCTAGTGAAGAATCCAACTTTTCCACAGATGTTTTTTGGGTCTAGAATACAGCTCTGTAAAACCGTATTGTCAAAATTTTATCCCTTCAATAAAGTCTTATTTCTTTCCAAAATTTGATTTCCACCATATCGGACAGCTTCTAATGGGTCTGCATAAACATTGGCGACATTCTTAAGTTATTGCTGTTCTGACAGAATCGCACAGAAGATCAATTATTCAACAAACTCCCCTGTAATCATCAGTCTTCATCTGTCTCACCAACATTTTGCGCTATCTTAGATCACTAGTTGATAATTCTTCTACATCCAAATTTATGAATTGAAAAACTTTACAATTTCTCTTCCTTCCAATTCACCCTGTTTGATCTTTTCCGCCATAATTTGGATTACAAGAATGTTTTGAAGGGAATTTTATTAGGGTATAGGTAAACCAAAAGGAAACTTGAGCTTGTAATGTTCTACAGTGAATTACAGTTTGTAACCTTAACATCTGATTTAATAAATTGTATGGGAATATTTTTTTCAAATATTTCTGATAATCAAAGTTCAGGCCCACATGCAAAATCATCAGGTAAATATAGGTTTTCCTCCCTGGTACCTCTTTCCCATTTGCAGATTTGGAGGCTGATTTATTGACATTTGGCGGGAGGGATTCTTCACTGAGTCAGGACTAGTTGTGCATTAGCCTCTTGAACTTAAACCACACTGTTGTTGATAAGAGTTATTCTGACCAGTGAATTTCTTAGGTTTTTTAAAGTTTAAAGTATTTTCTAAATAATTACATGTATGTGAAGAAATGATGCTTACTATGATAGATGTTTTAACAAAGCTCTAGATACAAAACACAAAACAACAAAAGGGATGCTTGTATTGGCAGTGATCAATTTAGAAGTACATGCATGTTTAGATGCTTATTACATAAAGATGAAAATCAGTGAAAGGCACTATGCACACCGTTTTATTATTAAATGAACATTAAAATTATGTAGTTCTCTGATCAGCACGTGCTTCTGGTATGCAGCTATCTATTAATAGATTCACTCTGCAGTGTTATCAGTTTGGAGGAGGGGCCTGCTTCCTTACATGCTTAATTGCCGATCGTGTGGATATTCAACTAGGTCAACCCCGGTCTTTAACAAAGGATTTTTCTTAAAAATATGTATGATTTAATGACATTAATCACCTGCCCCGATGCGATTTAAATAAATCATTTGCAATATTAGGATTCGCCCGGCACGTGATTACAAAGTACATATGACGTCACAAAAATGCATCAGATATAATGTTTAACATCGGTGTCAGTAAATGTAATATAGATTTTAAGAAATACTCCTGGTCAAAGTATTTTTGATATGATTCAAATAATATCGTTTTCCAGACGTATTTTAGCATCGGGACGCCTTAACATTGCTGCGAATAATATTTGGTGCAGGTATCGCGCAATATGGGTAAAAAGTATTACTTGTTACCATGTATCTGTGTTCATTTAGCAACTAAACGAGGTTTTTATGCGTATAACTGACATAAAGCTACCGTTGACAGTGTTCCAGCTTAGGTACGGAACACTGGCGGATTTAAGGGGGGTCGTGGAGGGTGCACGCCCCCCCCCCTCCCTAAAAATTTCAAAGTATGCATGACTGTTGATGAATTGATAAATTTTACATAGAAAAGTTAGCATTTTGTGTTTCACTTTATTTATAATTATGCCTGACTCAATGTTACACCTCATTAATACACCAGCTGTGCTATGCTGACTGTAATTCTGCTGCTCTATAAACATCTTAAACATCTGATCCATATGCATGTTGACATGATCTGATAACAAACCCATTAAACTGTGTTTAAAACAAGCAGTGTTGGTCATTTCATTATGGTGGCTGCATCAAATTCCCCCAAGGCCCTGAACTTGGGGCTTCGACCAAGAATCGACTGGAAATCCCAGCAGTTTTGTTTTAAGTGTAGACTGCGCTGTCATTTCCTTATTGCGATGCAAGCAAACAATTTCTGAATATTTAAAAGCTTGTCGAAGGTAAATATATAATTGCATTTAAAACCAGATGCTCTATGTGCAATCATTAATTAATTACTGTATATTTTATGAATTTTTTTCTTGGTAAATAGAATATTTTAATATAAGAATATTGAAGATTTGATGCATCAGATATTTCTAACAGCTAATAGGGGGTCGGATACCGTAACGTCATTAGTATGTTGTAACTTTTGTTAATTTTGGGAGTTCATAAATGCCTAAAATATTTTGTTTTTAATCCAATACATGTATTAGGTATAAGTACATGTAACAATAAGGGCCAATTCATCTTTACGATTTATCAAGAGTTATCTGCGTTCTACGATGGGAGGAGAGCGATTTAATGCTCTTATGCTTTTGTTTATACATAAAGACATCAAGGTAGATGTCAGTAAAATCATTGACATATTTGTTTCCAGAAATCCAAGACGGATATTGCTTTAAAATCCAACTGGTGATTAAAAGAAATGAAAACTTTATCTTGTTTGTTTATTTTTATTGCTTATTTCATCTTTTAAAAGTGTACATAACTAAAAAAATACCACTATTTTGAGCTTGGTTTTACCTTCAAAATACACGAAAACCCAGGAGCTTCCGGGGGCTTTGCCCCCTGGACCCACGGCGGCCCCCAGACCCCCTGCCTCAATAATTTTATCCACGCCCCCCCTAACTACAAATCCTGTATCCGCCCCTGCGGAAAGTGTATATAATTCCCATTCAAGTGAAACACATTATGGATAGAATAACTGCTTCTTTGCACTGTATTTGAGTCGCATTTAAAATTTAGCTGGATACCGAGCTGTGTATGAGAACAATTACATATCCGATTCCTTACATGCGACCGAGGAAATGGGACGCGGCTAGACTACCGAGCGGTCTGCTGGTATCCAATACACAATATTTGCTTCTTGCTGTAATGCATACATGGAATTATTCATTTAGCTACAAACAGAAATAACTCCTATTTTAACGATATTAAAGAGTAAATAAAGAAGATTATACGTTAACTTACGTGCTGTTTTAGTGTTCTAATTTAAAAACAATAGACAGTGTGACTCTCCTTGAAAAAATGTGTTCTTTGTATTCTTGTCTTTGTCAAATATAAACTGCATCTTACAGGAACTTCCAACTTTACTTTCGAGATAAAAGGAAGATTCACTTGTTGCTTTGCAACGAGCTTTGCTGTAGTTATTCAAACAGGAACGTTTCGTTTGTTTTTCATCCGATTTTATTCAGATTTTAGGGTACATTGGAAATAAAAAAAGCGTACTAGAGCACAAAAAAATTGAGAAATTGCTGCTTCCAGTTTTGAGTTTTTTTTCTTTAAATATTAGCATTCATTTTCTTCCATAGAAAATAGGTGCCTTTATTTCATGAGAAAATATTTGAATTACTGTATATTGTATGCAAAACAAAAATTAAGTCGGGATGGCGTTTGCGCGCACCAAATCAACTGATGCCTATGTATTGATATGCTGACTTATTGAAAAATATTGTGACAATTGATTTGTGCATGTGAAATTGCTGAACTGTTTAACCAGTGAATTGTGTATAGTTGTACTTGTCTTATAATATAATTTTCATTCAACAACAATTCAACATATTATTCAATAAGTTTTAAAGTACTTAAATATGTGACCATCCGCGGTAAACCCGGGGTTGTCAATTTCAAACTATAATATTGATGATGTGTTGATTGTTGATGAATATTTGTTGTGACATTTGTTTGAGTGGGTTTGCCCAGATGTTGTCAATGGCATCAGAAAAAAACATTTCATTTATGTCACGGCCAATACTCGCCAAATAAAACTTTTAACATAATATTTTTTGGGATAATTTTTCTCTGTATAAATAATTTTTTTACTTCTCGTGTACTGTGATTTCATCAATATTTGTTGAATACTAATTTTCGTAGATTTCGTTATTAAGTTGATCCACGAAATTAAGAATTCATTGAAGTGCAATTTCTTTTAATACTTGTATTGATAGGGTCATTGGCCACGAATTTACATATCCTAAAAACTGTGATTTTCACTTTATCCACGAATATTGATACCCTTGAATATAAATGAAACCACAGTATCTGCAAAAGGCTTCGAGTTGATCCGTAGCAAGTATTTCAAATCTTTCATATAGACACCTTGAACGTTGTCCTCCCAGTTTTATTTGTTTGATTTACCCACGTATACTACTTTAAAAAATCAAATCAAATTTTGTATTCCTAAAAATGCTGAATTTTGTTCATATTTTTGCTCCATAACGTTTTGAGTTTTAAATATTTTCTAAACATATATATCACAAAAGTTTTGCAAAATATTAAGGGCTTTCATTTGATACCATACTAAAAAGGGGCTGCTCCTTAAATTAGATATCTAGATCCCATAAAAATGTTTGCTTTATAACTCTATAGCGGCAAATTTTACGATATGGACGCCCAGCTAAAAATTTTGTTCGAGGTCTTATTAATCTCATAAAATTGTTTTTGTTATCTTATATTGAATATATGAGGGTGAAAAGTAATATGTGTAGACCAGTTTTAGCTTCAATTTTGCAAAGTTAACGAAAGTCTTTGTGCGTACAAATGTCATTAAGTTACCATTGAAGGTGTACCGGCTTATACGGAATGCTTCAATTCATAAGAAAATTGGATTTTTTTAAAAGTATCTTTTATCTAGGGACTTTAAGCCATTTTTTCTAAGATCATAACATGCTGTAGTGAACAATTCTTTAAAAACGAAAAATAGAAAATATAAGCATTCTTTTTCTTTTTTCGAGCAAAACACTAATTACGGATTAAAAAAAAAAATTAGCTATTATACTGCATGCATTTGAAATCTAAAATCTGAGCTGCTTGTGTGTACCATTACGGAAACTATTATCACTTGTCTGCGGCCAAGGTGATCGATAGCGGCTGAACTCCTTAGCGATCGGCGGTTATCTAAAACACTACATTTATGTATATTTATTTCGGTTGTACTCGGTGAATTAGAATAAAATTATTTTCTTTTGTGGAAACGCCAATAAGAGTAAGGGGCGGGGCTTAAGGTTTTACAGGTAAGTCTTGTTCGATATGTAGTCATTCTGGCGTTCAAACTTTGCACAGGAAAGTTTAAAGTGTATGGTTGTGGTAATCAGTACTTGATTAGTTTTTTATTGAGTATACCGGAATTATGGTAATGTGCTATTGAACATATATGGCAAGCTGCTTGTCGAATGAAAACTTCCGAAGTTTTCAGATATGGTTGATGTTGAATATTGCAGAATATTGATGTTGAATATTACTGATTGTGTGGGAGTGACTTTCTGTAATGCAAGAACGCAAATGCAAAAAATAAATATTGTATTATATATTAATATATGTATGGTGTTTATTGTTCTTGTTAAGTGCAAATACAAAAGAATTGCGTCTCACACAAATGGCCCATAATTTTCAGACTGTGTTACTATACACTCTGCAGTTTTGGATGTCCCATGTGATATTTTAGACCTAATAACAGAATTCCGAATCATTTGGGTAGAGCAAGACATCTGACGAAGAGTTTGTTGAATAAGAAAAGCGATAAGCAGTATCCAGCAAGTTCTGAAATAAAAATTAATCAATCGTAAATAAATATACCTTTGAATGTTAGTAACTGTAAAAATTTAATACCGGTATATTATCAGATTTACAAATCATGTTACATGGAACCACGGTATTGAAATATATAACTACTTAGTTTTTGCTGGCTTTGATTTCAGAGTTTAAAAAAAAATGAGTGTAAATATTTCCCCATTAAATGGAATATATTTATATTGTTTTTTAATCAATAACATATATTAACGTTTACAACAATCGATCAGAAAAAAATCATGCATGTGTGTTAATTTTTTTTAAACTTTCATATCGCATAATGTATTATGTTTGGTGTATCTATGTATGTGCTCGTAAGCGCGGATGTTTACTAAAGAAGTATATGTATTAGTTTGAAGAGGAGTTAATATCGATTTCATTAAATGCTGTAACAGATATGCAACCTGTCCGAGAATATGGGGGATTTTTTGATAAAAAATTACTTACTTTATGTAGTCTTTTATCATGGCAGTATAAACATTGTTCGTGCGTTGTTTGGTATCATTTTGTTCTGCAAGATCTCCAGCGTCTGTTTGTAACAAAGAACAGTCTCATGCACCGTTATTGTCCTGGAAACGGCCGAATAAAACAACGCGACTTTTACTACCTGTTATATTTCAGGGGAAGCTTTCGCAAGCAAACGCGATACTCTATTTATTTTAATTTAATTTTATATGAAGTTTTATGAAATTTAATACATACACTAAGGTTTTTAAGGTAAATCATTTCACATATATTTTTGTTCTATGATTATTGAGTTAATACAAGCTTATGAATTTGCTGTTTAAAAATACATACTTTTGTATAGAGTCACATAGCGTTACGTTCTGACGTGACTGTGTTTGTGGATGCTAATATGGGTTTATTTAACCACAAAAACATCGACTATATTAAAGTGTATTTTTCTTTGTTTAATTCTTTCAAACTATAACGTGTTAGTTAATAAAATGGCCTGTTAAATTATTTTAAGTAATATCATTCCAAATCTAGTTGAAATTAGAACTTTCATCCGCTCCTTGGTTTCTATAATGTCGCGACATTAAATCAACCTTGCTACCAATTACTAAAAGGAGGGTCATTTTATATTTATTTTAATTTTGTGATGATGTGCATTTCCAATAATAATAAATTGATTTGATTTTAGTTATCAAAAAGCAAAGATTTTGATAACCCAATTGTGTGTTGGCATTTAAATATTTGTCAGATGTAGTACCTTGGCTTTAAGGTTTAGCTATGCTGTAGGATATAAGTAATCTAAGTGAACTAGTTTTATGGTATTAGTTTTATTAGAAATCCTTTAGTGAAGTACTATTTGTACTTTTTGCAAAATACAACTTCTTCAGGACATGACTTTTAGATACCATTTGCTAAGTTGCATTTGTACAAATTGAAAATGACCGTATTCTGCTAGAACTCTGATTATCAACCATGACTTCATTCTCGTTTTATCCGAAAACACCCGGAATGTAGAAACGCACAATTTCACATTTATGCAGAGAGTGCAAAATATAATTATTCCAAACATTTTTAAAATCATACTTTTTGGTCAAATATTGCAAAGGTGAAAATTGTAGATCAATAAGAGAATTCTTATCATAATGTACTTTAATCTACATTAATATCGACATGCATCGCTAACGATAACAACAGAGTCTAACTCAATGACAAGTTATTAATTTTTCAAGTGATTATTATGGAGTAGATGTATCTAAAGGAGAGGAAAATTGAAGAACACTCTAAGTCGGGCTATTAATTTTGGTAATTACTACAAACAATTTACCAAACAATGCATTATTTATTTGAAGTGCGATTTAAGAATTGATTTTGAATGCTAAATATGATGCAAAGTTAAATCAATTATATACGAAAGCCGAGAAGGGTCATTCGAGATTCAAAATACGAGATTCGAAATACGAGATTCGAGATTCGAAATTCGAGATTCAATATCTAAATTAACCAATCAAATCATGGATCTGAAACCTGTATCCTAGCAACAACAAACTGTTCTAAATAAAGATCATTCGTACATGCTTTTTCCTACAAATAAATGTCTTAATAGCTCTTAATAAATGCTATGTTGACTTCTCCCTACCTAACTAAATAATTACGTGTATTTACTTTTACACAGAATATCTAAGTAGACTAGTAATAATGCAGTGTGCTTCGCGGATCTAAGTGATTTTGTTTGCCCTGGTGCATTTCCACCTGATGCGTTTGAACCCTGGGGTATTTCACCACCAGTAATAGTTTAAAACATGGGTTTATTCACCCCTTTTGTGTAAACATGCGGTTATGGTAGAGAACTTCTTGAGCGTAGATAATTTTTTCTGTATGGTGTCCTAGGCCAATTTTAGATAATTTTACTATGTAAATTTAATAAGCTCCAATTTTGCCGAGGAGGGGGTCCAGATCCCCTGACCCCCTCCCTTCTAGATCCGCGCATGAAGATTAGTACATGTATCTAAATAATCTAAATATAAATAACCAGTTCGGTTTCACCAATAAATATAAGCATTACTTATCGTTTTTATGTATGCATACAGTCATACACTAGTACTATGATTATAAACAAATCATTGAGATATTATCACATTATACGGAATTATTTATAAATACAATTTTTTTTCCTTTTCCTCAGTAAACAACTTATTATGAGTCTTACTTTCGGAATTGTTTTCAATATAGAAGGATACCTACTCTTTACAATTAAAGGTAGGGATGATAGGGTGCCAATTTGTTCACATTGCCGATTTCTTGTGCAGAGAACAGTAACACTTTTTAAAAAATTGATTGTGCATGAATTTTTCAAAATTAATTGTTGTACATGTATTTTGTTATAATTCATTCATTGATATATCAACAAGAAAGAATCACAGGATGAATGACAATCTTTAAGTTCTCCTTAAAGATAGCTTAAAGATGCTTAAAGGTAGCTTAAAGACGATCTTTAAGCCACCTTTAAGCTACCTTTAAGGACAACTAATAGGTCCTTAATGTCCAAACTTCTTTAAGCTACCTTTAAGCTACCTTTAAGCCATCTTTAAGCCATCTTTAAGCCATTAAAAAATCTTTTAATTCAATATTGTGCTTAATTTACCAACAAAATATATTAACTATATGATAATGATAGAAAAGTTATTAAAAACGGTTTTTGTTCTAGAAAATGAAATGAAAAAAAAAAATAATAAAAACGCCCAAGACGAGGATTGAACCCGGGACCCTTTGTTTACCAGCATCACCTCGCTTCCTCTGCGCCATGGCTCCTTACATATTAAGGGAGGTTTTTATATTCTATATATCAGTGGATATTGAATCAATGTATTCAATGGGTATTTCTTACTTGAAAAGATTTTGACTTCCATTCAAATTGTAACAATCAATCATATCTAATTTATAAATTACATGCATGCATATATTTAGAATGAAATACGGAACTTGGTCTTCAGTGAAAAAAAATGTATTATAATACCATAATGGAAACCGTTAGGTTTATTTAGTAATTAAATTTAAACCGAGTAGATAATTCACAGCTAAATGAAATGCAAGGAAGAAGATGAAATCATTTCTTTTATTAAATGCGTTGGAACTATTAGGGTATTAGTTCTACGCAATTTTCCCGGTTTTCATGATCACGGCGCCGTTCCAGTATGTTTAAACATGATTTTTAGACTATCAATTCTATAACAAACAATATTACCAATAACGGGTGACGTATTTACTGCATGTGGCAATTGCAAATGATGTATACATATACTTGTACGTACAATTGTATGATGTACCAGGCCGGGTATGTGACATATTTACTCTTATACATATATTTAAACAATTATACCCTATTTATGATCACCGGTACAGGAATTAATTAGCCTCTAGATTTTACTCTTACATACATGTATCTTTCATTTGAAGACGTGACATTTTTAAAACACAGAGTTGGGAAATAATTCTTTGAAAATGAATTACAAATGTAAATTAACTTTTATTCACTAGACTTATCGTATACTCGTACATACTAAGATTTAACGCCTTTAGAAACACTGACTTGCACCTGGGCACACGACACACCTGTTGTGTATATCTTGTATATTCTGTGTTAGTTCCAGGGGTTTTCTTAAGTTGGACAAACAATAGACTCTAATTAGATATACATAAAAATGCACCTGGGCAAAAGACACAGCTGTTGTGTATATCTTGTATATTCTGTGTTAGTTCCGGGGGTTTTCTTTAGTTGGACAAACAATAGACTCTAATTAGATATACACAAACGAACAAAACTATGTCTAGACAAACAAAGCAGTAATATCCTGCCCGATATAACAACGGCAGTTGAGAGTATTTTCATCTTTAACATGTATCTAGCAGATCTAGAATTAGACCTAGAAATAATTACAATTTAAAAAAATACATACCTTCAACCGATTATTAAATTAAATCATGCAGTTTTGGTTCATTATCTTTATTTTGTTTAATAACCGGATGAACTAAGAGAGAGAGAGAGAGAGAGAGAGAGAGAGAGAGAGAGAGAGAGAGAGAGAGAGAGAGAGAGAGAGAGAAATATAATTTCATACACAAATTTAGATACTGAGACTGCGCTCACCCCTACAATAATTTTGAAAAAAAAAATTATAAAGAATTTTATAACGGCAATCTGTGTCCATCGGAGCGGTGTTGATGATAGCGATATGTGTTTAATGGCACGAGAAATAAAATCGCCTGGAACATCCCCTCCCCTTCCTTGGAAATTATATCATCACTCGGATCACCCCCTCCCCTCCCTATAAAAGAGCTTTTGCATTTAATACATGTTTTTATTGTTCAGTTTGATCAAACCTCACTTAAAGAGAACTTAAAGATGGTTTAAAGACAACTTAAAGGGAGCGTAAATGCCACTTAAAGATGCTTAAAGGTAGCTTAAAGATGGCTTAAAGGTGACTTAAAGAAGTTTAGACATTAAGGACCTATAAGCTCAGCTTAAAGGTGACTTAAAGGTGGCTTAAAGATTGTATCGCCTTTAAGCCACCTTTACGCCACCTTTAAGCCACCTTTAAGGACTTGCTTATAGATTGTGTTTCGCCCTGTGAATAAAAGCATATGTTTCACAGCAAAGTTAAGTTTCTCTGTAGTTTCCTTCCCCCCCACCCCCCGCACCAAAATTGACAATAATTACATATAAGTCATACAAATGTTTACTTTTTTTGTAAGTAAATCTCTAAAGACGTAAATAAGCACTGTAAACAAAGATGTGTGTATTTAATATACTACTACATTACACTTAGCCAGATAAAATGTAATCAGGATGAAGCTACAAGGGGTGAGTGGTGCAAATTTACCAATTTGTCGCCATACACACAGAACACCAAATAAAGAAACTGTGAGTGGTGTGTGGAATGCATAAAAGATGGCGGCAAATTATCTCAAATAATCAGTGCAAAAACCAACAAATAGTCTGTTATTTGTTACATATCCTGCAAAAACATTGATAAAAAATGTTATCGTCCCATAACATAGCCGATTATGTTAATGTGTACATATGGTCAACGTACATGTAATTCTAATATACAAGATGGCTAACGTATCAGGCGGGGATCCAGAAAATTAAATTTCAAAAATGATCGGTTGAATTACATTAAATGCTTTGAAAATTGTTTTAAACTATCGCACGGGTCAAAATGCATGATAGAAGCTATGTACAGTGTAATTTGAAACTTTCATTTTATATCAATATGTAGTATTACCTATTATAACAAATGAGAGTATAGCACAACTGCCACAAGCAATACATGTCCTTTACCGGCACCACCTCCCTCCCCATAAAAAAAAATGAAAACAATTGTCGTTTTATTTGCTAAAATGTGTGTGGCTCAAGATTTTTCTAAAGGACATACCCGATTAGAATTGAAAAAGAGTCGTAAGTTCAAAACTAATTTTGTCAAATTTTTTAGATTCATTTGGTTATATTTTGGTCCATTTGGGTAAATAGATGCACGAGCGCAGCTCTTATCTATATATAATCAGGCCATACATTCAAAATATTTTCAAAAACTAATAGCTTTAAATCCAGTGGATGAAAAAAAGGAAAGCAAGTCGAACTCGATGAGTGCTAATGAATGAATGGTACAGTAGAATATGCGCAAAAAAGTCCCGTCTACTGTTTCCTACCCTATATTTATTGGAATATTAAATCCGATTATAAGAGTCAAATTAAAAATCAAGTACGGATATGTACCAGTTTATCAAAAGTAAAACTACTCATAATTTATCTACAGTGCATCGTTATGGAGCTACACAGAAAGTTTTATATTAATAAACCTGGAAAACGAAGAGAAAACAAAGTGGGGACAGAATAACTGGCAAACTAATTATGACTTTATAGCCCCCCCCCCCCCCCTCTTGAAATGTATATACTGAAAACAGATTATTGGAGTACAACATCCGCACACAATTTAAAGAAAATGTCATGTTTTTTTTATCATTTTCGCTAGCTAATGTAAGACATCACAAATACCCCAAACCCCCTCACGGAAAAGGAAATGCTAGGTGATGAGAGAGAGAGAGAGAGAGAGAGAGAGAGAGAGAGAGAGAGAGAGTCGATGTAAATCACAGGTGCGCTAACACCGTTAAAATTAAAGCTTGCTAGTTGGTCTGCCCTACCCTAGCTACCTACTCTTTTTTCTCCTTTTAGAGGCTTAATTATTGTCTATATATGCTTGTTACAAATCAAATCAATTTCAAATTCTAAATCAAAACTGAATTTGACACTACAAAACTCTCTGTCTGTCTGTCTGTCTGTCTGTCTGTCTGTCTGTCTGTCTGTCTGTCTGTCTGTCTGTCTCTCTCTCTCTCTCTCTCTCTCTCTCTCTCTCTCTCTCTCTCTCTCTCTCTATCTCTCTCATATCGACAATGGCATTGCCATACCCTACGATACACTATTCTTATCTGGATTTTTGTCTTTGAGGTTGTAAATCATTACATCTTCTATGATTTAAAACTTTATCATAACCTATATTTTGACATGTCGATTATTTCATTGAGTTTCGTTTCATAGCTAAAACATTTAGATTAAACAGATCTTTCTTCGCGAGCCGATTTTTACACAGTTGGGGCGAATACACTTCGGGTTAAAATTGTTCGGGGGGAAATACATACAGAGCAAACAAAACCACTTAGATTTGCAAAGCCAACAGTGTTATTTCTAATTTAATTGTTTATACAGTGTGGGGTTAATTCATCAATGTTAATTTAACCATTCTATAACCACTATATAAGAGCTATTAAGACATTTATTTGTAGGAAAGAGCATGTACGAATGATCTTTATTTAGAACAGTTTGATGTTGCTAGGATACAGGTTTCAGATCCATGATTTGATTGGTTAATTTAGATATTGAATCTCGAATTTCGAATCTCGAAACTCGTATTTCGAATCTCGTATTTTGAATCTCGAATCTCGAATGATCCTTCTCGGCTTTCGTAATTATATACTTCATTGCATCCATTGATTTTCTTTTACACTATTGATGATGAACCACATGGATAGCATAATTGTGGAGTTCGTCCAATTTGTCACAAGATTCTTATACGTTGATTGACCAGGTCCAATGTGCAATGTCTACCTTTACAACCACTTTCTTTGTTATCATTATCTGCATAAAAGTAAAATTATGCACTCCAGAATTCCGGGTTTTACAGGTAGAACAAATCTTGAACAATAGAGTCGTGGTGGATAATCTTCTAGCAGATTACGGTCATTCGTCATCTTCTTTGTGCACTGTTCTTTGTCAACAAGAGAATTGCGAGTGTTTTGGATTCAACTCGGTCACTTAAACATGTAGAGTTCATGCTTTTTGTAGACCAGATAACACAATTATTAACGAATCAGGTTGGAACTATTACCGAACAAGTAAGTTTTGCTAATTAACACATTTATGTATGTTAACGTTTTCCACGCAGATAATATTTTTCTGATTAGTTATTTTATTGACAGCTCATTGCTTTATTTCTTTAAGTATGATATTAAAAACAAATCATAAAATTATTAGAAGTAATTATTGGAGAAAGTCAATTTGGCATTGCTAGTTTATGGAATGTGCCTTAGCAAGATCGATACAATATATGTGATACCAATTCATTTCATTGCTTCATTATTTCAGGACGACGAACCTTATTCGATTTTCGCATATATATCGCACACCTTTAAGGAGTGATTGTTAGTAATATATCTAATTCTCAGAATGTCAAAATCAGTGAACAAAATGCTTTTGACGATATATTTAGCTGTTCCCAGTCATGAATACAAGTAGTGTTATATATGGTGCTCTACAACACACTGTATAGGTATATCTTAAGATCCGCCCATTTTACTATATATTCTTACCAATTATTCTAATGAGATAAAAGGCTTTCTCTATATATCGATACCAAAGGCTTACAATAGACTCCACCCACTTAAAGGCTTTCTCTATATATTTATACTAAAGGCTTATAGGAGACTCCATCCTCTCGAAAGGTTTATTCTACGCTTACTCTATATAGTTATACTAAAGGCTCATGGTAGTCTCCACCCACATTGTAGATTTCTTTATATATACCTATTCAAAGACTTTTAATTCTACATATTTTTATACGAAAGGCTCACAGTAGTCTCCGCTCAAGTAGGGAATATAATACGGATATACAAAGGCTTGCAATAGTATATTTTATTCATAAAACGTTTGTATCTATAAGAGACTCATGGAGCCATACAGTGACGACATTCGTAGTCAATACTCTATATATATATACCAAAGGCTTATAGGAGACTCCACCCTCTCGGAAGGCTTATCCTGGTCTTACTCTATATAGTTATACCAAAGGCTCATGGTAGTATCCACCCACTAATACATACGTATATCAAAGTCTTATCAATTATTCTAATGAGATGAAAGGCTTTCTCTATACATATATATATACCAAAGGCTTACAATACTCTCCACCCACTCAAAGGCTTTCTCTATATGTATTTATACCAAAGGCTTATAGGAGACTCCAGCCTCTCTGAACTAGTAGTTATACGAAAGGCTCATGGTAGCTCTATATTATACCAAAGGCTTATAGGAGACTTTCAATTTATTTTATATATATGAATGAAGATTACACATTACTTACAAAGATAATCTTAGCAAATTTCCAAGATCAGATAACTCCAGCGCAAAGAATAAATCAAAAATTTATTGCATTTGACAGCGTATTTTACGTATTTTTTTTTAAACTATGGATTACTATGCAAAGAATGATAACTCTGAGAAATATTCAAGAGCAGACAACTCTATTCACCTTAAAAAAAATCAAACAAAATAATAAATGGTATATATTTTATATATAATTTGCATATTGCTATATATTTACCGAGATGGAAAATATATCCAAATTCAACATATTCATTATTTTTTTAATTCTGAAAGTGATTGACCACTTTACTTTCTCACACAAAATAAAAAATCAAAGTCAGAACATTAACTCCTCATCCCAGTTTTCCCCGGAGGATATTTCAACTTCATTATAAGTTGGGAGAGAAGTGTTCCCCTTTTTCATACAAACGTTATCACAGTTTTTTTTAATATCTGAAACTAGTCCCAGAAAGTTTTTACTGTAAAAGGGTTCCAGTTCCTCATCCCAATTTTCTCCATCACTAATATTGACATCCTCATATTTAGGAAGGGAGGTGTTGCCTTTTTTAGAACAGGTTAAATCCCTCTCCAACCAAGCATCAAACCGCCGTTTGTCCTCACAGTATTTGTAATGGTCACTACCATCACCCCTTTTAATTTTGTGACTATGGTTAAACTCGCAGGAGGAAAAGTTTCTGGTCACAGTTTTATTATTTCTAGCACATTTAATTAAGTGCCTGGACAGCCTTTCTTTCCTTATGACATGTGTTTTGTCATACGGACAAATAACCATTTCATTAGTAGAATTTCTGCAATAATCCATCCTTTTTAAGCTATGTACCAATGTAAGACCTCTAAATTCTGATGCTTTTCATCAGAAATTTTAGAAATTTTGTGAAAAATAAAATTTAAAATGTTTTCATATATATTTTTAATAATGGCAATGTCCTATAATTCAATGACCATTCAAGGACAGAAAGATTCCAATACTTATTTTTTGAAATTTTAGAAAAATAGAATCATAATGTTGACATAAATTTTAATAATGAAAATATCCTATCAGTCAATGACCATTCAAGGACAGAAAGACTCAACTGCTTAAATTTTTTGAAATTTGGAAAATAACATTAAAATGTTTTCCGATTTTTAAAGGACAGAAAGCATCATGTCAAGAACCGCACCGGTTGTTGTTCAAGATATCCCAATACCTTGATACCTTAATACCCTATCTGATAGTCAATATCCGGTCAAAATTTTTTAAAACAAATACCTCTCAGGTAATATTTACACAAGTTTACTTTTCACAAAACAACTTCTTTATTCCCGAAGTTCAGGGTACATCAAAACAGGCGATTGTCTTTCTACCAAAAGGTCTATGACCCTCATGACTGTATGTATTAACTCCTTTCCCCCTCTTTAGTAAGTAAATGTCCTATTAATATATTGATGATTCAAAATACAGAATGTATCATTTAAACATTTATTCAAAAATGATCTTGTTAACATACCATGTCAACTAAAATAATAAAATCAATAAAAAAATCACAATATATACACAATTCTTTAAAAATGATTGGATTAATTTGGCACATTTCTTTGTAAAGAGTAAATAAAAAAAATAAATCACAGTATATTTAAAATATATGCAATACAAAACTGTAAAAGATGTAAAAAAGTAATCACTTATAAATCAAAAATGTACATCAAAGGATTCTATATTGGATAAAAATTAAGTTTGAAACAACCATAGAGAAGTATAAAAAAATATTTAAAAAATCACATACAAATCAAAAATGTACATAAAAGGATTATACATTGGATAAGAGTTAAGCCTGAAACAATCATAAAAAGTACAATAGTTATTATTAACATAGCAAAAGAAAATACATTTAGGAATGACTCTAAACCACATTTGAATATTTCCATACTTTTAAGAGAGTGATCACTTATTATTATGGAAAAGTATTAAGCATGAAAAGCATATTCCTAAATTAATTCAACTAAACATTACAATGAAATATATAGGTTTATTTTCTATTTAAACAATAATGCTGAAACCACGTTTAAATTCTATGCATTTAAAAAATAAATGTAAATTTGCTTTTGTTAATAAAAGGAATAATAATATTCAATATTTCACTTGATATGACACAAGTTCAAAATTCTAAACATTGTAAAAATGATAACTTACTATTAGGAAATGCATGAAGGAAGCAGAGAATTTAGATGTAAAAAAGTAATCAGTAATAAATCAAAAATGTACATCAAAGGATTCTATATTGGATAAAAATTAAGTTTGAAACAACCATAGAGAAGTATAAAAAAATATTTAAAAAATCACATACAAATCAAAAATGTACATAAAAGGATTATACATTGGATAAGAGTTAAGCCTGAAACAATCATAAAAAGTACAATAGTAATCATTAACATAGCAAAAGAAAATACATTTAGAAATGACTCTAAACCACATTTGAATATTTCCATACTTTTAAGAGAGTGATCACTTATTATTATGGAAAAGTATTAAGCATGAAAAGCATATTCCTAAATTAATTCAACTAAACATTACAATGAAATATATAGGTTTATTTTCTATTTAAACAATAATGCTGAAACCACGTTTAAATTCTATGCATTTAAAAATAAATGTAAATTTGCTTTTGTTAATAAAAAGGAATAATAATATTCAATATTTCACTTGATATGACACAAGTTCAAAATTCTAAACATTGTAAAAATGATAACTTACTATTAGGAAATGCATGAAGGAAGCAGAGAATTTTCTCAAAATAAGCAAAGCTGTACTAGCACACTAAAATATATTTAACAAGAAAAGCAAATGCTTAAATAAAACAATATTACACATAGAAAGGCATGAGGCAAGAAGAGCAAATGCTTAGTAAATAAAGCAAAGCTGAATATTACACACTGACATGAAGCTTTTTATTTATGGATCTGATATGTTTTATAAACTAGATGTATCGATTTCTTCTCCGAATCCTAAATTATTTCTTTCTCTGTATTGAAGTAGCACTATTGGATCCTCAATATAGTTATACAAGTAATCATATTGCATATTCATTATCTGTTTATATTTTTGATGACGGCAATACAGGAAAATGATGATGATCAAAACGCCAAATGATAAAGTGGCTACTAAAATTTAAAAAAAATGTCACATATTATATTTTACTGAAATGAGAAGTTTGGTTTTGTTTTCACTCTGAAACAATCAGTTGATTCCATAAAAATGGGTCTTTTTCCTATTTCTAACGGGGTATCGACGACCATCGTTCATATTTTGATCTTGCATAGGCTCATTGTTAACATTTTGTAAAGGCATCTGATTATGATTATTTTTTTCTTGCTCTAAAATGCGCTTAACTAAGTGTTTAATACTGATAAAGATAGTTTGTAAAGTTCTAAAAATCTCAGTCAGAGATCTTCTAATTGCTATGAGATGATCTCCAACAACTCCCAGGAGTCCAATTAAACCTACAAAAATAAAATTTTACATATCTCCAATTTCTATGTTGTTGTGAAAACATCATATATCCTAAATGGTACAATGTTTGACAAATTTTGATATTAATCTAGAGTTCACTTTCATCATCGTCTTCGATTGAATGGGTAGATAGCATGTTATTAATGTTTTCAATATGTTCTCTTTGTACTCTTTTTCTAATGATATGTTGCATAAGCCTCAAACACAAGCAGCTGCAGATCATAATAGGCAACAAGCACAGAGAAAAAACTGAAAGTAAATTTATAATGCATAGTTGTACTTCATTGCAAGAGATGTAATAAAACATTGTTATTAAATATTCATCACAAGTCAAAGACACTCTGGATATAACAAATTAAATTGTTTTTTTTTTGCATTTATCATTATTAACGATGCTATATCAATGCTGTGCAGACAACTAAAAAAAAAAAATTAAAAAACCTTGTCAAAAATATCATCAATCTGGTTTTTAAATAACCTTCAGCTTTAAAGGAATAAATGAGATGTGTGAGTTGGATCCAGAATATATTGGTCTTCTTAGTGATTCATTTTGTTTTTATTTTGAGATATAAGAATTTTTAAAAAGTCAACATTAAAAATATTGTAAATGTATGTGCTAAGTGTGAATTATAACTGATCATCTCTTATTTCTAATTGGTGTTGTTCATGATATTTTGGATACAACAAATTATGATATCTTTTCTTTTTTAACCAAAATATAGTTATGATAATTAAAGTAGTTGTCAAAACTGCACAGACAGCTGAAAAAAATTAAAGAACATCCTCATATAATTCATCAGTGTGTGGTCTTAAATAACCTTCTGAATCAAATTGAAAAGAGTCAAGTGAAAAACTTGATCCAGTATATATTGGACTTCTTAAAGATTGGTTTTGTTTTATTTTAACATGCAATAATTTCAAAAAAGTTATTGTTATAATTATTGTAATAAGTGACAAACAAAAAGAAGATATGGATAAGTATTTACTTATAATAATGGTCACTGTTGAACTTGAGGATGTTGTTTTCGCAGGCGGTGTATCGTCTGTAGTCTCCCTAGCCGTTGTTCCTCTGGAGGTGATCACGGATGTATGTACCTATAACAACAATAAAAATATTCTGCAGAGTCACATTTACATGGAATTATAAATTCGATCCTGGATGAGCTATTACTTTCAATTTAGTTTCTTTATTTGTATAAAACCAATTTTATTGTATATGAAATTGTGCATTAATTGAAGCTTATTTTGCACTCTTTTGAAGTAACACAACCAAGCATAAATATTTGGAAAGAAACACCTTATACACTAACTTTTACATCCTGGGTGGTCGTGGGGGATTCTCTTGTGGTGATACCATTTGGAAGGCTAGGGGGGAACTCCTACAGAAATAACAGTTACAAAATGATTACATGTAGAATATCATACGATTAATATTATACACAGATAAAAAAAAGAAGCACCTTCTACACTAACCTTTACATCCTGGGTGGGGGATTCTATTGTGGTGGTGGTCATCTTTGAAGAGAACCTAGTGGGAATGCTAGGGGAGAACTCCTACAGAAATAACAGTTACAAAATGATTACACGCAGAATATCATACGATTAATATTATACACAGATAAAAAAAAACAAAAAAAAAAAACAAAAAAAAAATAAAAGCACCTTCTACACTAACCTTTACATCCTGGGTGGGGGATTCTATTGTGGTGGTGGTCATCTTTGAAGAGAACCTAGTGGGAATGCTAGGGGGGAACTCCTAAAGAAATAACAGTTACAAAATGATTACATGTAGAATGTCATACGATTAATAAATATACACAGACATAAAAGAAAAAAATTACATACACATTTCAAATCCGCACAAAACACCTCGAAAACATGACTCGATCTTAGAATTCTTCCAAGATTTGTGCAGACATTATCACATTCCGCAATGAAAATCCTGTCGACAGAATTACTGCAGCTTAAATCAATGGCTGATGATGCATCAAAAAATTGAAACGCGATTTCTCTGATAGTAGGGGCGACGCACCCACTATATAACGCACCAGAGCTCCAGTCGCATTCCATCCTGTAGTCATTGTCTGAACACTGATAAAAATTCAATGTATTTACGGAATAAAATCCGAAACTTAAAGCAAGAAGTGTAGCGAAGAATTTTGTACCGGTACTCATATTCCTTGATCTCCCTACATCGCGCCAAAATCAGCAATCATAAGATATCGAGCCCGATGTATATATAACTGATTTATTGTTAAGTTGTTCTTAATATTTTCGGATTTTCAAATATTGATCTAATATTATTGACAAAAACCTCTTTTGGTAATAAATAAGTAATTAAGGAAAGGATGACATAATATGCTTTAATTGATATGCATTATTCATTTTAATTTAGTATAAAGTAATTTTAAAAAAGTGCAGTACTGTAGTACATATTTAAAAAGTGCAGTACTGTAGTACATATAACAATTGTTTTGAATTCTTTATTTTTCAGAATGTACTTAACTCATAGGTAAGGTCACCCTCGGTGGATGAATAAAGATATTGTTGTCAAGGTTGAAAAACACATTCTTTAAAATTTATATTTTTTAAACAAAATTTTTGTTGTTGATGTGATCGAGCGGACGTTACCCCATAGTCAATGTAAGAAAAGTAGCTTCATGATGAGATTTTCCCAACTTGTTATCGATGTATAATTATATTGTTTAATTTAAAAAAATGACCAAGTAAGCATCTTTTAGAGGTTCATGCAAAGGTTTCTCTACTGTTTTCCAAAATTTTTTAGTAAACACACAAAAATAAGTTCAGGGACAGTTCATGTTCATATACTTATATAAAGAGGGTACATTTTCACAATTTTCATCTTGCGGTGTTATTGCGATTAATTTACTCACACTAAGATGCAGTCATTTGAAAAAGAAGAAAAGAGCAACGGGAATGTACAGTTTGTGCTGAAAGAGTCTACAAGATATGTCAGAGGACAGTATGCCATCCAACTGTCCTACTACAAAGGGAAGGTGTATTTACATTTGCAGGGTAAGTGATATTTTGAATTAA